>NC_134478.1:49330068-49419632 GCF_964194025.1 Convolutriloba macropyga
GTTTGAAAAAAAATAATCGAATTTTTTGAATTCTATTTTGTCTATACATAATTTTTTGCGGGTTGCCTGATTATAATTAAAGATGGAAGTTTGAAATGAAAGGAGACTTTTCTGTGCATGCTTTTTGATTCCTATATTTTCGGTATTTTGGCTTCTTTTGACTCATGTTGTGAACAGCATTTTGAGTTTTAAACTAACGCAGTTTAAACCAATTGAGATTTCAATTGTTCCGTCAGTCGATTTGTTACAATTCAAAATCAGCTGTTAATTAACCATTTCCAATAAAACTTAGCTTCTACTGTTTGTATCTCATTGAGATTCTGATGTTGTTTTTTCGTCTTTGGAAATTTTTTTTTACATGTTTATCAGAATTATTTATTTCTAATTCGCCTCTTCCATTTATGTTATATATATAAATTAGCGGTGAAATTGCGTTTTTAGCTGTGAAAAATGGTGATTTTTTGTGAGTTCACCGCTGAATTTTCTTTTGATTTTACATATATTCACCACTTAGAAAAAAATTTTCTAAAAGATGTACCATTAGGGGGTAAATTTGGGGGGGGGGGGGGTTGGGATAAATCTAACAATACCTCCCATACTCTCTATTACCCCCGTGTATTACATTGTTTTATCCCACTAAGATTGCCCCCTAATATTTCATCTCTTTGACATTTTTTTTAAGCGTATGTAACTTCACCACTTAGTTTAACGGTGAATTTATGTAGTTTCACCACTAAATTCAGCGGTGACTTTATGTAACTTCACCGCTACTAGGCGGCAAAGTTTTTTCACCGAACTCACCGCCTGATTTGTGTAATTTCCTATTATTCGCCGCTTATCTTACAAAGTTTTCCGCATTCACAGCTTATCTTGCATTTTTTTGCGTTGAATGACGGTGACCCGGGTCGAGAAACAAATGCAAAAATATGTAAGATAAGCGGTGAAAAGTTAGTTTTTTCACCGCAAATTTCGTACATAATTTTGCGGTGAAATGCGGTTAATGCGGTGAAATTATGTAAGTTCACCGCTAGACTAAGCGGTGATCTTACAAAAATTCACCACAATTCACCGCTAAAATATGTAATTTCACCGCCCTTAGAAGGGTCCGAACCTCTCACCACCTGCATGTCATCCACTTCTTCTTCCACTGCGCCATCTCTCACTAACTTCAATAATTTTTTATTGAATATAAATCGAATTCACTCTACTTTCTGCAAAACATGCGCGATGAATTTTTGTAAGATTTGCAATTTTTAGCGGTGAAATTACATATTTTAGCGGTGAAATGTGGTGAATTTTTGTAAGATCACCGCTTACTCTAGTGGTGAAATTACATAAATTCACCGCTTAGAAAAAAGTGTCAAAAAGATGTAAGATTAAGGGGTAGTTCTAGTGGGAAGGCAAATCTAACAATTCTTCCCACACTCACCATTAATTTCACCGCATTCTTTGCTGATCTCGAACATCTTTAACATTTTTTTCTAAGTGGTGAATTTATGTAAGTTCACCACTAAGTTGAGCGGTGAATTTATGTAATTTCACCGCATTCACCGCTTATCTTACATAATTTGGACACATTTTTTCGAAGCGGTGAATTGATGTAATTTCACCGCTAAATTCAGCGGTGAAATTATGTAATTTCAGCGCTACCAGTCGATAAAGTTTTTTTTCACCGCATTCACCGCCTGATTTATGTAATTTCACCGCATTCACCGCTTATCTTACAAAAATTTCCGCATTAACCGCTTATCTTACATAATTTTGCGTTGAATGGCGGTGACACCTCGGCCCGGGGATCCCCGACACAGTAAAGGACAGCTTCTATATGGGCAGGTATATATGTATAGAGTGTCAAAGAATAGTTTGCCACAAATGTTTTAGCGAGTGAACAATTCGAGCGAATTGACGTTAAAATGTCAAGCATTTGGAGCTCGGACTATTTTGATTACGACTATAGCTATGGTTATTATAACTGGTGGGATACTGATTACTATGATTATGACTATGATTATGATTACTGGTGGCTTTACGTTTCCATTGCCCCTGATGATTACTGTAACAAGTTCTACGTTGATGACTATGTTCATCACACCATTGAGAGCGATGGCATAACCATTGATGCAAAAGACCAATACAATCTGCAAGTATTCCTATCTGTTGCAATTGAGGTAAGCAAGTGTTCCCGTACCTAACTTTCAGAGTAATTCAGTACTGAATCAGGAAGTTTTTCAGAAACAATTCAGTACTGTTTCAGAGTCTGTTCATGTCACATTTGGCTCTGAAATTCTCTGATTCAGACTCTGATTCAGATTCTGAATCAGACTCTGAATCAGACTCTGATCTTTTTCTGATTCAGACTCTGAATCAGACTCTGAATTATTCTGATTCAGACTCTGATCTTCTCTGAATTATGGTAAATTCATAACTATGTTCGTGAGCCAAGCCAGGTCCATTGTAATGAAAATCAGTAAATAAAAACAGGCTACAGGAGGAATTACTTCAAAACAGATTTTTCCCATTTGATGACGAGGTTGTAACGAAATACGATTTCTATAATAGTTGACCTAAACTTGTTTGACCTAAAAATTCATGAGATTTTGTTTGTTGGTTTTTAGGACAATAAATGATTAAAAAAAAGATTTAGCATTTCAAAATAATTTTAGGGGCTTCCGGATCCTAATTTTTTTGGTAATATTTTCTTGCATATTTGCAATATGCATTTCGAACTAAATTTCTATGAGTACTTTGTTTACGTAAAAACCAAAAATTGATCGTTCGTCAGCACGTTCGTCTAAGGTACATTTGATCTTATCGACCATTAGAGGAGCTGGTACTTAGGAGCTATCAATTTTGTTGTGAAAGCGTTATTGTTTTTCACAAAAATTATCGCATTCAGCTCAATTCTTAGATAGATTGATTGAAAAATTGATTCGATAAAACTGATTAAAATATTGTTCTAAATTAGCATTGAAACTTTGTACAGTTTGCAGTGACTAGCAGTGATATTTTTTTTGCCGCACTCGTCGCAGTCACCGCTATTCTTATAACTTTTTTGCAATACTTTCTGATGTGAAGTTACTAGGTGAATTTAGCAGTAAAATTTTGAAAGAATTGTCGTTTTTAACGAAAACAAAGAGCTCAATTGAATGCTTCGTTAGATATCAACTTGCAATTCAGTTGCATTGATTATTATTATTAATCGAGGTTCAATTATACATTTTATGGCCACTTGGACTTCAACATAGCGCATTATTCCGCCCAAATATTGATTGTTGAATGTTTCGAACTATTATAAGGAAAAAGTAACTTTTACCTGAGACCCAGCTGAGAAGTGTGAAAGGTACGTACGGCATGCATTACTCTCGGATGAAAATCTAAACGAAATGTGCTGTTATTTTTTATCTGAGAAATGTTGATTCATCTCAAAAATAAAATGTTCGAAAACACAGTGGCCAGCAGCGATCAGTTCTTCCGCTTGTCTTTGCAAAGACAAGCGGAAGAACTGTGAATAGTGCTTGAGCTAAAGAAGCAGTGGAAAAAGCGATTGAGTTTTTCCTTAAAAAAGACAGAGAATCAAGATTCTCGATGACATCGATCCTTTTTCTAGATCCCCATTGCCATGCTAACAATGATATTCAACTTCTACTGTATAATGTGCTTCTTATTTGTGAAAGAGGTTCGAAAGATGGATTTCCTTTTAGTTTTTGTACAGACTTTTTGTGATTTTCTGCTGTCTGGAGTGTGCAGTATCGTGTATTATGGCTATCTCTTCCGAGCCAGCGTTATTGGGATGTGCTATGTGTCCAAATATTTTCACTATGATGGATTGGTCGAAAAAAGAATCCTTCTACAAACTTTTTAACCAATTTTTTGAATGCATCTATGACAATCGGTTCAGTTCCCAAGTGATAGTTGCTGCAAAAATTTTCGAAATCTGGAGTACTTACATCTTTTGTTTTTTTTTTGTTTTCTCGCCAATAGGTCTTTGTGCATTCATAGGTGTATTAATAGGTCTTGCTGTCTTCAATGCATTTGTATAGGCGGGCTAATTTGCACGTAAAAAATAACAAAAACAGGGAAAATTTCAGTTTTTTAATGTGTTTATCGTGACCCGAACACTCGTTCAATGTGTTTGATGCATTTTTCAGACGTTCCTGAAGGCGATGTCTCAAGAACAAGTTATTTTAAGAAGAAACTAGCATCTGTTTTCCCAAAGAACCAAACTGTTGCAAAATTTGTTTTAAAAATTGAGGAAAAAGAAAATATGGAATAGAAAGGAAGAAAGTGGCATCATTAAAAAATGGCACAAGAAATTAAAAAAAGAATATTATTTATGAATGGGAGAGATAAAGAGCCTAATTTTAAGCCAATAAGTAAAAAAAAATCTTCAACTGCAAAATAAAAACTAAAACGAACGACAGACTGATTTAAAAAAATGCAATGGAGACAGCAAAATCGAAGTTGTACAAAAACTTTGATGAGAAAATTTTCTCAAAGAGCATACAATAGAAATTCTAGTCAGGAATTTCTGAAACAATAAGGTTTGATTGAAAATGACCATCTTCCTGAAGATTTTATTACAGGACAAAAATACGATCAAGCTCTGGAATAATTTTCCACAAACCTTTCTAGCCAATGGTAAACGTTCTAGGCTTAGTTGTCCAAAAAAAAGTTTTTTCTGATTAAGGACATCTTGAGAAACTGGCATAGTCATCACGTCCAATCATACACAGTCACTACACTGTCAACATAGTTCAATTAAACATTACAAAACTTAAAAAAATATCCCAGGTTGAGGTGCCAGACGGAAGTGAATTCTGATCGGACTCAAGTTCAACGCACACGGTGTGTTTCAAGACCCAATTTACAGAGGCTGGGTTTTGGTTCGAGCGCGCTTAAGTATGATCAGTGGTCACTTCGATCTGGGGATAGTCTGATAAGAGGTCAACTCCGGATGGTAATGGTCTGACAGACGCAAATTCTTTGTAAGTTGGTCTGATCAGAGGTGGACTCAAGCATACAGTAGCGTGATCAGAAAACATTTTAAGCGCAATTGTGTCTGATCAGAGACAATTTTTAAAACATTTTTTTTTTATTTTTTGTGTTTTTGAATGAGAAAAAGAAGCAACAAAAGAGCAGCATTCTGATCAGAGACACATCTAAAAGTCTGCTACAAGAGGTCAGAACCAGATGCGTCCAGTTGATAGCAAATGCCTGTCCCCTTAAGATGAAATTTTGATTAAATGAAACCGACGACGTTTTTTATGGAAAGCTGTATAAGTTCATCCATTGAGTAAGAAGTATGCACTAATGGTATGCTAAATATTTTTTTTCTCAACTGTTGGGTTTCATTTCCATTAGCAATACTTTTAGAGCAGGCTTTTTCGCAAATGAATTTATTTTTCTAAACATCAGTTTTTATCAAATGAATATATTATAGCAAAATTGAAGAGATTCGTACGCAGTGAAAACTAATCACTGATAAGACTATTGCGAGCGCAATTGATTGTTATCGGAGGCGATTATGAGCGCACAATAGTCTGATCAGGAGTGAATTTTGAGCGCACAATATTCTGATCAGAAGTAATTCTGAGCGCACTATCGTCTGGACAATGGTCTGGGTTTGGTCTGGGCTATGGTCGCACAATGGTCTGGACAAGGGTCTGATTTCCGTCTGATCAGAGGTCACTTCAGGCTGACAACGTCTGATCAGAAACAACTTGGAGAGCACTCCGAGCGAACACGGTGTTTCAAACGCATTTCAATCTGATCATTGGACACATTGGTCCGGGGTGCTCTGATCAGAGGTCACTTCCGGCTTCCGGATGGGTTTTATTTTTAAGTTTTGAAATTTGATTAATAAAAAAAACGTTTTAAAAACTAATGGACGTCGTCAGCAGTGTCCTAAAACGTTCTCATCTATTTCCCACAAATATCCCAAATGTCTGGCAGTGTAATTTGATTTTTGAGTTGCAATGAAGCAATGGTGGATCACGAATGTCTTTCAATGTAATAGAAGTGAGTCACTGGTGAAGTGTACTGGAGTTCGTAATAAGTGATGTATTTTACTATATGAAGACTGCCAGTCACTATGCTGTACTACTACTATTCAAGGTGTTGCAAATCTAAGGCCGCAAAATTGCAGTCGACAAAATATTGAACTAACACCGTCGTTGATGCAAGAACTTGCTTGAACAATAAACTAACAAAGCTACAAATAGTTTTTGAGTGCAATTTTTATTGCTTTAAATTGATTTTAGCATTGCCGTTAACCAAACAAACGTATCTCACGTCGTTGTTAAGCCAGCAATTTTTAAATTGAAATACAAAAATATGAAGTTAGGAAATAATGTGTAAGAAATTAACTGATGATTACACTAAGAGTTTTGACTTTTACAGAGCTCCTAGATTTCCTTTTGAACAGTCCCTGAATAAGTTTAGGATGATATATTGATTGGACACTGTTCCTCATTGAAACTAAAATCAGATATAATATCTTCAGAATTTAACGACTAAGTAACTTTACCAATAGAGAATTATAAAAAACAAACAGCCAAAAAAGTAATATTAAAAAACGTGGTAATTTATTTTCCTTTTGTTTTCCCATCCCGGAAACTATAGTCATCATTAGTTCTTATCTAGTTTTTAAAAGAAACATTCATAAATTGTCGAATTTAAAAACGTCATTTCACATTTAAAATTAAAATCAGGTTTTTGTCTTTTCAACCATCAAATTTACATAGAAAAATCTTTATCTAGCCTCTGCTAAAACAAGCGTCATTTCTTGAGAGCTTTATTGCAAATCTGAGAAATTTTCAACAGTGCTAAAAAGTTTTATAGCCTCAGTTTCATTTGAACAAAACTGCCAAAATAGTTAACTACTAGAGTAATTACTCTGGCTATGCCAATTTCTTTCCTCTGTTGTTTTTCAGCCAGCCGGAAAAGATTTACATTGGGTTTGAACTGTTTGAAGAACGGTTATTTATAATAATGCGTGGAAGGTAATTTTAATCAAGTAAGTAATGTTACCAATAGATAAAGAAACAAACAGCCAAAAAAATATTTTAAAAAAACTCGGTGATTTCTTACTCTTTCATTTCCCATCTCGAAAATTATTGCCAACAGTAGTTATTTTATGCCATTGAAATTATGCTTTATTGGTTGTTAAATTCGAAAACTGTAATTTCTCATCTACAATCAAGCTTTTGTCTTTTCAAGCATCAACTCCTTTGAGAAAATTGTCTATCGAGGCTTTACTAAAACAAAAAGCGTTAGCGTTTGTTCAGAGCATTTTTTTCCAAATTGTGACGTTTTTGAAAACTTTAGACGCACTTAAGCATGAGTTTCAATTAACCAAAACGGCTAAATAGTTAGCTCATAGATTGATTACAATGGCTCAGAGAAAAAAACTTTTTCTCTATGTTTTGTTTGAGCCAAAACAGGTTTACGTTCCCTCGGTGCAGTTTGAAAAATGTGCATTTATTGATTGAGTTCGGCTCAAGTTCAGGAAAATATTTTTTTTGCTGCTGTCACTAAAATTGTTTATTGTTCCGACCCCACTTGTGGGGGGAGGAACTATATACTCAAATGGGTTTTTTTTGTTCCGTGAATTTTGGCCGATCGATATATTCGTCGTAGAGAAATGTGAGTGGTATCATTAAAAAGCTGGTCCAGCGTAGAATTCAAAATTAAAAAGTTTTTTTTGAATTTCGTTTTTTTTCGAGGAGTTATCGAGGATTGAAATTTTGTGTGAACACGTGAAATTTGTTTTATTTTAGTGCAATTTTTCTCCAAATTAAAACTTTTTTTAATAAAAAATAGTATTTCAAAATTAAATTTCACGCCGAAAAATGGTCGAATTTTGTGTTCCTAATAGACTAAAGTCGATAAAAAAGACTAGTTCTGGTCTCATAGGGAAGTTCACTATCAAAAAAATTCGAACTCTATTTGAGAGCCCTTTTTTAAATAAAACTTTTCTCTTTTTTTGCTTTTTTAAGTCACCTAGAGACAAGTCACTTTTTATATCGACGTTCTATTAATGAAAAACCTCCTTTATAGTCAAATGAAGCCCAATGAACAAAAACGTCCTTTTCCAGGAATTGCTCACGTTTTTTTTTGGCTTCGATTCTGAGTTTTCGTAATTTTGAATGAAATTTTGAATTTCTTTTTGAAGTTTTACTAATTTTTTGGAGTCCTATGGCAGGTATTCATTGACTACGAGTGCAACATGTTCCATAATGAGCATTAAGTGAACATATCTAGTTCATTGAGGGGGCAGCTAATGGCTGTTAAGAATTAAAAAATAATTTTTTTGAATATTAAAGAATCATAAACTTATTATTGTGAATTGTAAGTCAATCCAGGGGTGACAGCAACCTGTTCCATCCTATTGCAACCAAATTGAATCTGGTTAGCGGTTTTATCTTCTATCTATTGGTTATATGCCTTCAATGACACAAGATTTCAATTTTTTTTTAAATTTTTTTGGATATTTTTGTATTATTGGTTACTTTGGAACTCTTTATCACATTATCAAAACATTATACATATTATCAAAAAATAACTGTAACCCAATTGACTTAGGGAGGACGTTCAGTGGATCACAGAGAAAGTTTTCAGAGAAAAACTAATGGTTTAATTGTATTCGACATTTTCTTCTCGCACTTTTCTACTGAATTTTGGTTTTTGCCTGTTTTTGTTGCTGTTTTTAGTCATAAAAATTATTATGATGTCTTTTTAACTATCTATGCTTGAAAAACATCGTTTTTCTCCCTAAGGGTTATATCTGAGCGTATTTATTGACTTCCGTTGAAAGCTATTGAATTTCATGTCTGTCAAAAAAAAATAATTTTTCGAAAATTTTTTGAACAATAAATCCTAAATTTTTCGTGAACTATTAGTCAGTGTCCGTATTGACAGGACCCACTTGCTTTCTACTGCAACTAAAAAAATTTTGTTCAGCTGTTTTATCTTCTAACTATTGGTTATATGACTTCAAAGACACAAGATTTCAATTTTTTTTTTAATTATTTTGGATATTTTCGTATTATTGGTTGCTTTTGAAATTTTATCACATTATCCAAATATTGACAGCTCCCATTAGCTTAAAAACAATGTTCCGTGGATGACCAATAAAAATCTTATAGAAAAATTTATTGTTTAAATGGCTTCGACACGTTCTTCTTGCACTTTTCTACTGAAATTTTGGTTTTCTCCTGTTTTTTTGTTGTTTTAATAGTCATTAGACTTACTGTGATCTCATAATTAATACCTATGCATGACAAACATAGATGTACTCCCACCGGGGCATCTTTGAGCAATTTTAATGACTTCCGTTGAAAGCTATTGAATTTAATGTCTGTTAAAATAAAAATCATTTTTCGAAAATTTTATTTGAACGATAACAAATCCTAAATTTTTCGTGAACTGTTAGTCAGTGTCAGTATTGACTGGACCCACTTGCTTTCTACTGCGATTAAAAATATTCTGTTTAGCTGTTTTATCTTCTAACTATTGATTATATGACTTCAATGACACAAGATTTCAATTTTTAAAAAAAAAAATGGAAATTTTTGTATTATTGGTTATTTTTGAACTCTTTATCACATTATCCAAACATTATACATATTATCCTAAGATTATTGTAATCCAATTGGCTTAGAGAGGACGTTCAGTGGATCACAGAGAAAGTTTTCAGAGAATAGCTAATGGTTTAATTGTCTTCAACACTTTCTTCTCGCACTTTTCTACTGAATTTTAGTTTTTGCCTGTTTTTGTTATTGTTTTCAGTCATAAGACTTATTGTGATGTCTTTTTAACTATCTATGCATGACAAACATCGTTTTCTTCCCCAAGGGTTATATCTGAGCATAGTTATTGAGCTCCGTTGAAAGATTGAGTTTACTGGCTGTTAAGGGTTTAAAAATAATTTTTCGAAATTTTTTTTGAACATTAACCAATCCTATTTTTTTCGTGAACTCATGGTCAATGTTGGTTCTAACAGAATCCCTTTCTGTTCTACTGCAGCCAAAATTAATCTGGTTAGCGGTTTCATCTTCTACCTATTAGTTTTAAAACTTCAATGCCACGAGATTTCTTTTTTTTTCGGGTACTTTATTTTGTTTTTAAAATCCTTTTGGAATCTTATCATATCATCTTACTGCTGAGAGTCCCTATTGGTTTAGGGAAGTAGTTGAACGGATCATAGATAAAGTTTTCAGAGAAGAGCTTATGGTTTGAATTGCTCCGACATTTTCTTCTGGCACTTTTCTATAGATTTTGTGGTTTTTGCCTCTCTCTGTTGTTGTTTTCATAGTCATTAACTTGTTGTAAGGTCTTATTGATGAAATACGATTGACAAACAAACTTTATTTCCCCTTGAGGCATCATTTATTGTATTTACTGGCTTCCGTTGAATGCTAATGAATTTAATGGCGTTGATAATACGTGTTTTCCCGAAATTTTCGTGCTTCTAATGTATTTGTTCATAATTCTTGATTTTTTGAAATTATATTGATAAAAAAGGTTCTCCCATTGCTCTTGAAAAATTAATTTAAAATAGAAGAGTGTTTAGTGAAAAGTTCATTTTTAATGCCTTCGACCCTTTTATTGCTCAATTTTTTCCTAAATTCGCTGTTTTTGTTCTTTAGGAAGCCGTAAATTGCTCACAGATCTCATAGGCATGTAATTGAGGACTGAATGAATAATGTTACCTGAAGCATTCAGTTTATAGCGAATAGTATCAAAGTTTATGACAAACATTCAGTTTTTGTTGTTCTTTTTGTCAAATTTAACTTCTATTCATCAATGAGAGGTCCCATCGAATTCCGTGTATTTCAAGAATTAAAATATATAGATTGATATTATGTGCCACTGTTGTTTCGCTTTTCTGAACGTTTATTGAATGGTCATTTTTTGTGTTACTTTTTCTCTTCTTTCAGAACAATCGCGTAAAAACAGATCTCAATGGTTTTTAAATGTGGCCCAAGTAAACTTAATTAATCTTTCAGTATAAATCCTTCAACTGAAATAGCAGAAATAACAATTGAAATAAAAATACATAATATTCAGATAATAGCTATTGATTTTAATGGTAGCAAAATTTGTGTTTTCGCAAATCGTTTGTAATTTTTTGAGTTTCTCTTTAGTTTGTTTCTATGGCATAGTCTGACCACAGACGGGTGCTTTTGGTTTTGTAATGACTTTTTAGTAATTTATCAAGGATTTTTTTATTTAAAAACCAATGTTTTTAAAGATTTTTGAAATTTCTTGGTGCAAAAAATGTTGATTAATTTTTAAATTTCGCCTCACTGTTCGTTCCTTTTGTCGGCTTGTTACCTAGTCTCGTTAAGAAAACTTTTCATCTGCTGTATAGCTAGGAAAAGGTAAACTTGTGTAGTTAAGGTTTTATCTGACTGCATTTTGACGTTACTAGGTGCCTTTAAATTTAGATATTCAGTTTTTGCCGCGAAATTTTCGTTGGTGCTAATTTTTTCTCTTAGTCTCTTCAATGTCAGATCACGTTGGTGCTGTAATGAAGCATGGCATTAGTAATTCAATTAGTAGATAGGTTGTGTAACGATTGTTTTGAACTCAAACATCTATTTATGTTATCTCTTGATTTGGTTGACAATTTAGTCAAAAATGTAGATGAGCTCGGGTCGGAACATCATGTGCGAACGCACATTAACGAGCCGCCTTGTTCTATATACACTCAATGTCATCTTTTGCGGAAACATAAACCGGCTCCACATATCAAGGCTGCCATGGCCAAAATTGTTCTTAATTTCTTCTAGAAAGAATCTATCACTATGGAAACATCCTACATTCAAAACCGTTGCAATTTTGTAGTCTCAATTGCAATTTTGTAGTCTCAAAATTTTAGTTTACTTAAAAAAACCAGAAAAAATGGTTAAAACAAGCACTGGGAACATATATTTGAGTGAGTGTGCGTAAACGATCTTAGCCTTGATTGTTATTGTTTTCCTATTCATATTTGACAATTCTATTGGCATCTCCTTCCTCTCATAGTTTAGCGCAACAAATATTTAATGCCCCAAAGTACTTAAGTTGCCTGGCAATTGCACCGAAAAAATGTTGTTTTGCAGCTATCTTTGTTGTAAACACCTATATTATGGTCTGCTCTAGTTTTTTCATAGAATCCACTAAGTCTAGTATTGTTGAGCTACGAGCTGAGTCGATTCTTGTTTAATTAAAGAATTCAATTCTTCAGGGTAAAATCAAGTTTTAATTTTCTGATTTGTGCAATCTTTCATTGGAAAAAAACCAGTTCCTAATTGAAGTTGCAACACTGCTTGAAATTTTTTTCCATAAATTTGCTGAAGTTTTGAAAGTTGTCTAAAGTGAATGATTTTTAAAAATCCTAAACGAGCAATAAAAAGTCTTAGAATTTAAAAACAGCATCCTTTGTTATGTAAATTTTTACATTTTTAAATCTCTCATTTATTGAAAAATACATTGTCTGAGATCTATTTTGTGAAATTTTGTTAAGACCACAGAATATACTAAGAAAAACCAGCAATCTGATGAAAAAACTGTTCTTAACCACAGTTTGTTTTGCTGGAACTCTTTGATGATTAAGACTGATAAAAAGTCAACGCCAGTCAACAAAACAAACTGTATTTCGAGCCGTTTTCCCGCATATGGTGCAAATTTGCATTCGCCCAGAAATGAATCTCCCAACTAATCTTAACAAATGTTTTCTTAGTTAACCATCGTGAACAACCATTTTTTTATTTTTTATCGCACACTTTATTTGAGCATATGAGTGAGAAAACGTGAGCAGATTTCTCAACAAAGAAAATTTAATAGTTTTTACAGAAGATTAGGACTAGATATCACGTTCTTAAAGTGAACACATTTAGAAGATCTAGAATAATTCGGACTTAAATGTAAAAAGATTTCACGTGAACTTGACTAACAATAGATATCAAGTATGTTTCACAAATTCTTAAGCGTTGTCCACAACCCCCTTGGGGCAACGAAACTCGCTTACGGTCAAACGATTCGTGATTTGCATACTGATGTTGACATCAGTACCGACAGTGGACACGGCTGCAGTGCGCAATGTAGACAAAGAATTTAAAGGCAGGTGTTCTTCTTTGTTCACGCATGTTCCCACTGTTTTTTGTTTTGTTAGTAAGATTATGAAGAAAAATTAGGCTGCTGTACAGCATGTGAAAAGTTTTGTTATTTTGACTGATATAACTGTATTTAACGCAAAATTTTCTATACAAAAAAACTATCGGACATTTTTCCATGACTGCGGCAAGATAACGTATTGGTTAACAATAAAATAACAAGAAAAATTTATCTCGTAGAATTCTAAGACCCAACAATGTATATTTTGCTGACGATTTTTGCTGACGTTGTCGTACTACATATAGGTTGATGTGCCACATCATAAAAATGAGAATTGGTTTGCGATCATCTTCAAAAGGAGCAATTTTTGAAGGGGAGTTTTTAGTGTAAATTTTATTTGCAATCTCATTTTATTTGGACAGAGATGTGTGTATGTACATACAATTTTAACATCTTAAGTCATGCGTGAAATTTAGTCGTTTTTTAAACTATGATTTAAGAGTTTTGATGCGGGGGTTCCCTTTTTCTATAAAGAAATACAGAAAAACAAATATAGAATTCTTGTGACTTTTTTCGTCTTTTTGTGTAATCACTTTTTTGTATCCAATTACATTCATTGCGTACAAGACAACAGTGAAAAAAACTTGCATGAAATAATTACGTGTCATCCTTTTTCAATTTTTTTTACATTAAACTAGATGAAACGGACCAGAGTATTAAATAAAGGATTCTTCTTTAATATATGTCAGCCGTATGAGAATTTTTCCAGATCTAATTATGTATTCCTGTCCGTAAAGAGCTGTAAACCCAAGTGCTTTTCTAAAAAATATCAGAAAAAAATAAAGCTTCAAATAATCAACTGCACTATCATACTCAAATACACAAAAAAAAACTATTGTGTGCATACATACATACATATACACATGACCACATGCATACATACAGGAAAAGATATATGCAAGCAGGCATACATACATACATACATACATACATACATACATACATACATACATACAGAAAGCCGGGACAAAGTTTCAAAGTAGGAATAGGCAGCAGGGCTAGTAAACATGGTTTTTTCAATAGCAGACACGACCTCGTCTTTCGATGTCATTTTGCGAACGTACAAAGTAGCTTCAACAATTTTCACCATGTAATGTTTTTCAATATCATCCAAAACGAGTAAGTAATCATCAATAGGACTTTTGAATGCTATAGGAACTGTTACCCCACTGAGTAGATGTTTTTCAAATGTGAAAAAATTTACTGCTACTCGCAACTCTTCTAGCACTTTCCGCTGCTTTTATTGCTGTTGAACATTTTTCCTAAGAATAGCCTTGGCTTGCTAACCAAGTGTTCAACACCTGCCCCGTCATATTTGAGGTCAGCTCCGCAGAATGAACGATTTTAAAATTGCTCAGCAAAGAAAAAAAATTGTAAATCAAAAAGGTTGTTACATTCACGAGATGCCCCGAACTCTAACATGGGTCCATCAGGTCTATATACAGGTCCCAATCTTTGACAAAGACTTCTATCGAAAGTCATCAAGAGGGCAGATTATTGAAAAAGATCCAAAGTACTATGGGTAGCTTCGTTTGGTAACAGGTTATTGATCATAATTATATTGAGAGAAGAAATCAGACCGACTTCTTTTCGGAAATTTTTGTTTTGAAATGACAAATTCTGATTTGTTAACGTTTTTCTTGGTGATTTCTTTGAGCAACTCCTGAACGTTTTTCTACTTTGGCGAAGTCTTGATCCCCTTTTTTGTTTTTTAACAGTGTTGCTTTTTGTTTTTTTTTTTGAGCGCCTGTGTGATTTTGCGCTTTTCATATTTTATCCTATATGTACCCCACTACCATCTGGAAAGCCTAGTGAACCAAAGATGCTTGCCATTTCTTTACATTGAAATGTGAATTCGTCATTTTTCCCCAGCAAATTTTCAAATTTTCCAGTTTTCTTGATCTCTCTGAAAAAAAAGTTTGGCAGATCAACAGTTCGTTTGATGGTAGTTAGTATATCAACCACTGAGTTGAAAGTTCCCGTCATGATAGACAATTTCTCCCCGTTATATGGACGTGAGATCACATTGTCTTCGGCTGTCAATTTCTGGGTGTCTTTGTACCCTTTCAGGCTACATACTACCATGTCCCCGTTTACAAAATGCTCATGTTTAGTTTGAAAGTGATCCCACTGAGAGTCACTCTCCAATCTCCCCACAACTTGAATTTCATCATAGAAAAACTTTGGAAATGAAGTAAGAGTGTAAGAGTCAAATATTTCCATTGAAGCTGACGAAATAACATGCACAATAATTTTATCGGTGAAGCGATTTTTCTTGGTGATTTCTTTCAGCAACTCCTAAACGTTTTTTTTAAGTTGGGGAAGTTTTGATCCTCTTGTTTGTTTTTTAACACTGTTGCTGATTGTATTTTTGAGCGCTTGCTTTTGTGATTTCTCACTGCTGACAATGTTTAGCCTCTCTGGAATACCTTGCCTTAAAAGTTCTTTTCAAGTACGTTTTGCAGTAAGTAGAATGAAACGTGGAGCTAGGGAGAAATCGACCCGCCCATTTCCCACAACTATTGCTCCAAAACCGCTGCCTATTCGTCTTTATTGGCCAGAAAAATGTGATACGGGTGTCCCTTGGTTGGCGTAATAAGAGTCAAAGACGGCTGGAAAAATTTTTGAACTGAATGGTTAAAATCAACTAAACGGTTCATGAAAAAGGAACGAAATCTCCCGTGTCTGTGCGAATCTCAATCGATATTGGTTGTATATTGTTTGATAGATTTTTCTGTAATCTAATTTGGAAAAGAGCAATTCGATGAATTGCTTCAAGTTTGCAAACTCTACCGTTTTTCAGACGTTGTTTTGAATCAATTACTCAAAGCAGTGGGACTTTTTTTATCAACAACGTACTTGTATTCAATGATATTCGTATATACAAAAAGTTATCAGCTTTCCTGAGTAAAAATCAACGGGAAAAACTCGAAAATATGCCCTGATTTAGTCACTCTCCATTAGTCTGTTTGATTCTGCGCTTTTCATTTTATATCCTATATGTACCTCATTGCCATATGGAATGCCCAAAAAACCAATGGTGCCGGGCATTTCTTTTCTTTGAAGTGTGGTTCTTTCTTCTTTACCCTGCAAAATTTCAAATTTATCAGTTCCTTTGATCTCTCTGAAAGAAAGTTTCGTAGTCCAGCAGTTCGTTTTGTGTTAGTTCGTTTATCAACCACTGAGTTGTACGTTCTCGTCATGATAGGGACTTTCTCCCTCGTTATATGGACGAGAAATTACATTGTCTTCGGCTGTAAATTTCTGGGTGTCTTTGTACCCTTTTAATCTACATACTAATATGTCCCCATTTAAAATATGCTCAATTTGTGTTGGGATAAAAATTCTACTGAGAGCCACTCTCCAGTCTCCAGCGAGTTGAATTTCATCATAGAAACGGTTTTGAAATGAAATAAGTGTGTTAGAGTCGAAAATTTTCATTGAAGCTGAGGAAATAACAAGCGCAAAAAATTCATCGCTGAATTGGTTTTCACTCATTTTTCTCTACACGAACAAGCTGTAACTCTGATTGATGAAATTTAATGTTACTCTGGTTGATAATTATCCTATATATCGCCGTTTGCATTAATAAATGAATATGTTGATGTATAGAATGCTGGTAAGTTTTCTACTTCTAAAACTTTGTCGATGAAAGATTGTTTATGTTCTTTCCTGAAGACTTCGTCCTTGTTGACAATTCTAACAAAAATTTCAACGTCAAATTTGGGTCTCTGAGAATTGCTTGTTTGAGCGCTCAAAGAGACAAGTCGTGGAACATCCTCTTTTGTGATTTTATTTGGAGCAAGTTAAGTTACTCGATTAACCGGCATAATTTTGTTTTTACAAATTGATCCAGTTTATCCTTATATGAGTATGTCCACTTCTCCTCGAGTCACTTGTAGATATTGCTTTTCAGTGATCGAATGTTCAGCTTTGTTTTTGCCAGAAGTGCTGTATGAATCAATCCCTCGTTTTCTGAATAAAGTTTTGAAGGCTCCAAGAAACTGTACCACCAAAAACCCATACTTTTTGTGGTTGATTGTTTTCTATCTTTTTTTAATGGCCGATGCAGCTTCCGTTGCACACTTTGTTTTTTAAAGGCTCCACACGAAGGTATCTGGAAAGACAGTCGACTGCAACCAAAAAATATTTAACTTTTCTGTTTTGTATTGCTAGTTTGTCCACATAAGCCAAGTCAACGGATCAAATTTTTTTATGTCTATTACTATTACTTTAAATTAGGAAAATCGTAAACGAATTGAGCAACATTTTGTAAAAGATGCCCTGCTTTCCAAACATGACTTAACTTAACTTAATTACGTTGGGGAGTTGGCCGAACGTTTTTTTTCTATCAGAAGAATGAAGACCACTTTTGCTTTCTGGTCTCGTCTTCTGTAGTCTTTTTTTGTGCCCGTTTTTGTCTTTTCTGTTTTGTTGTTAATTTGATAACCGCTTTCTGATTGTCCTCGTATGCTTACAAAAATGTCTTCTTTGCTTTTAGATGCTTCAAAGATCTGTTTGGCCTAGGCATTCGAAACTAAATGCGGTGGGAGTTCGAGAGCTAATAAGGCTCTCAATTTTATTAAATATCAATTTTCTTTGTTTTCTGTTGTGTATAGTACAAAAAGTTGACGGTTTTAAGCCAAATGATTGCCTATTACGTTTTTAGCTGTCGACCAATTGAACAAATCTCTTGAATGTGAAGGTGTGACTTAAATAAAACGATGTGTGTTATATTAAGATTAGTTCGTGACTTTTTACTCTCTGAAATAAGTTTTGTTTTACGTAAATAACACTAAAACTTTTGTGACGTCCTGCTGTAGTCAATTTCAAAAATTCTTTGTCATCGAAGATTTCTCAGTATGAATCGTCAAATACCAGCAGAAAAATCTCGAGCGTTGATATCAAATTGAAGCTTCAAAATTTTAACTCAAGTATTGGATGAATTTTGCCTCTCGGGATTTGATTTTGGGTTTTTCATGTTGATAGTGCTAGAAATTGAGAAAAACTTTGAAAAGAAATGTTTTCAAGCAAAACTCTGAAAAAAAAGCTCTGTTGTTCCACAACATTACGGACCGCAAACGCCCATAAACAACCAGTCAATTGTTGAAAAAATTTGGTTTGCAAAGAGCGTATCCACCTGTGCAAGAAGAAAAAAGAAAACAATAACGTAGATTCTTCAAATTCAAGTTTGAAAAACACCAGTTTTACCAGAGACACAGTTATGGTGAAATTTATTATCAAAACTTGAGTAAAAACTAAATTTTACAACTTCTCATTGTGGTATCATTGAATTACAAAACCTCCATGGTTGTCTTTCATGGTAATTATCATCATTCACTAAATCAGTATTCAACTCGCCTGTACGTTCCTGATCCTCTGATTTTCCCATTTCATTATTTTTGTTTTAAATCTTTATAAAAGAGTTTTTTTATATCACTGATAAAAGTAATTTAATAGTTCGCAATTAAACTGTCAGTTTTGTATCTGAAAAAAATTTACTGTATATTGTTCGTTCCAATTCGTTGTCTTAATTAAGCTGGAAGACTTTTATCGGTCAGTGAAATCAGAGCTGGCACTGCACGCTTGGGCATAGGTAAAGGGGTTGGTTTTCTTTTTGGAATTTTTTCTTCTAAAGACATAGTACAATTGAAGGTGCTCCAAAAGAGCTAGGTATGTCTTGAAGTCTTAAATATCAGCTCCAGTACAGACAATTTGCTTTTTCCTCAGTACAGTTTGACCACGCTTGTCAGTTTTGTCGTCTTTGACAATAGTAACTGTCAATTGATTTTCATCAGCTATACAGCCTTAAGCGCCTAAATTTGGGGACAAGTTGACATGAAGTGGAGACGGTGCTGATTTCTCGAACTGGCGATTCATTCGTTAGCCACAGTTAAAAAAAGTAGCTTTGTTGGCGCAGTTTTCATTTCTTTGACGATTAGAGCAGCTTAAAACTTCAAAAACAAAATTGGTTTCTAGGAAGAAAAATCAAATTTTCAAAATTTGGATACAATAAGAACTCTAGACTGATAACAACTATCTGGGGCAGTTTCTGAAGAGATCCTGTTGTTTCTTCTGTTCACTCAGCAAAAAAAAATTGACAAAAGAAAAAGAAGTGCTATCAAAAATTTGTTGCAATTAACAATATTGGTAATCGCCACTCTCCCAATTCAAACCATAGAGATTTTTTGACACCCAACTGTTTGATCGTCTCTCACTCAAAGAGAGTATGTTGAATGAAACTGGAAGTAAAAATGACAAAGTATCGCAATAATTTTCTGTTGAAACAGCTAGTTATTTGATTAAAAATATTTTTATGTCAATAGTCTTAAAAATCAAGAGCAACTGGTCGTGATTTCAGCATTCCAGCAAATTGAACATAGAATAGAAGACAAGTCCTGTCACGTGACCAAGGTACTCGTTTGTTAGTGCACAGGGTAGAAAATACGGATAGCTCGGCCCTTTTTCACTATATTCAAAGACAAAACCCGAAGCGTCGTGAAGTACAGCATGAAAACTCAAAATTTTGTAAGACTTGAAATACTTGTCCAGAAAATAATCATCACTACCAAACAGTCCGGCATAGGTCTCATTTTCAACGCTATCTCCAAATCAAGATCAGGATCCAAGTAGAGACATGTTGCCAAGAAATAAAGAAATCTTTCATAGTATTGAGAATAAACTTTTTAAATTCCTTGTAAATTTCATGAACAGCTTTCAAATCAACCGTCGGTAGTGTTGTCATGACGCAAAAATGAGTTTCGAATCCGTATAATAGTCACCTAATGCCCTGAAAACCTTTTTGTCTAAAATAACCCCCTATTTTTCCATGTTTAAGTATCGTAGGATTACCCCCCCCCCGTCCTCTCTTGAGGCAGTATTTATTTACTACTAATATCACAATATTTCAGAAAATTTTTACTTTGATGAGTTTTTTTTTATTTGATTCAATCCTGAACAACACCAAATTTGCAAATTGATATGGTGATATGGAAGTGAATCGAGACTTTTATCTGGTCGTTCTTTATTTAAGTAATCTAATTCTCAGCATTCACCGACTGACATGAACTCAGATTTGTAGACATAGATTGAAAAATATGTTGTAACCTGTGTTGTGCAATTTAAGCAATAATAGATAATAAATCAGGAAAAATAATCAGTTTTACAGGCACAAATTCAATGAATTTTGCCATCATGAACTCATCGAATATATCAGGAGTTGTCATGTCTATGATTGGTATTTACCTCTCAAAGGCTATCAACAATATCTCAAATACGCTATGGAATTAACTCCATTCTTCATTCAGTGTGTACTAATGCTGGGAATGAGCTTAGAAAGATGGGTGATTGTATGCAGAGCTCACAACTCTAAAACTCTCCTATCGTGGCTAAATCGAACTGTATTGTATTTCTTATTGTCTATTGTTGGTTTGATTGTTCCAGCGTTTGCTTTCACGGATTACAGATACAACAACAAATACGTAACACTCTTTTTATTCTATTTATGATTAATGTGGTCCCTGGATGGAAAAGCTCTAATCAAGTTTTTTGAAACTCATTGACTGTTGCGGCTGCTCAAGAATCTCAGCGGAACCCAACTTCGCGGCCTGGTTCTCGAGTTTTACGCCGGCCTGGTTCTTCACTCGGTTGCTATCGACTAACACTCGCGTAGTAACTATTAGTCGCTCAGTTGTAATAAAGGACTGTAACTTTAATTTTTTGTGATTGAAGTTAAGAAAATCCTTGGTGATAATCTATATCCAATCTCGTGCTGAAGTTTGTAAGGCTTCAGCCCAAAGCTAGTACTGTTGCTAACTTCTTGTTAAGAAAGCTCAACTAACTTATAACGCTCGAGATCTTAAGATCTAGCAAAACTTAGCGCAAAAGACTAAAGTTGATGAAGAAATGAAGAATCAAATTATAGTCAATCTGAGAGCCAACTGCTCCTTATGACAGTTTCTAATGGTTCTAAATACAATACGGTTTCACTAATCAAACAATTGGGTTAAAGTAAATAATCAAATATTTATCATTTATAACATCATCATTACTTGTTTCTGATTGGTTAATCAAGAAAATGATTTATGTCATTGTTTACATAGTAAATGTCAAATTACTGCAATATTTACCTTTGTTGACATAATACGGATGGTTATTACGTGGCTCTAAATGCCTCAAATGCACGGTATTTGACCTTTAATGATCATCTAAAGTATCATAAAATAAACAACTTAAGAAATTTAGCAATAAATGACAAAATATCCAAAAATGCACTTTTTGCACCATATAAGTGCTAATAGCATCACTTGTAGGTATGATGCAAGGATGTTCGTTGGGTCCATGGATAGCTTAGGGGTTACCCTAACCGTGTGCTAAAACCTTGGGTTGCTCAGGTTTTCCCTTCCCAAAATCGGGGGGGTGGACAAATTTTCGGTCCCAACTTGTAAAAATTTTCAGTTTTGACCTTTTTTGAGTTTTGGCAAAATTTCAATTTTCTGAGTTTTGATTTCATTTCTGTTGGTCTGATGGCTCATGCTTCTGTTCACTAGTGGCGCCAACATCGACAATACTTTTATATTTTTTTTCGACTCGTTTTGTTGTTTTGAGCTTTTGTAGGGTAATCAAATTGTTCTTTAGCCAGCCATCTTCAACTCTAACCCCCTCTTCAACTAATCAGTTCATATCAAAACAATTGATGCGTTACAGCCCCAAGAATACGCAATTTCTATGGTGCAAGATCGGGAAAACACGTTTTTCTCCAACAAAGTATTTCTCCAACAAAATCAGATCAGACAAAGCTTTAGTGTGTGAAATCTGATATGACGAAGTTTTATCGAGTAAGAGCTGCTAAGGCACCATTTTCTGGAGTAACAAATATTAGGACTAAATTTTTAACGATTTAGACCTAATTGGACAAAATTTTATCGAGCGTAACCTGAGGACACGACAATTTTTCGAGTGAGATATAATAGGACAATATCCTACTCATAATGATCGGATAAGACAAAATCTCAACGAGTAGGACTTAATCATTCAGTTTTTATCGACTGAGATCTGGTAAGCCAAGCTTTATCTTGTTAGACCTAATGAGTTTATGAAATTAAACATTTCTACTTAAGCTTCGACAACACAAACAAACAAAGTTACTGGTCAAATGTACTGGTATTGAACGATTTGAGAACATTTTCTAATGATAAAGTCAAGACCAATGTCTCCATTAACACAACCGCTGTCTCTTATGTCTAGACTGCCAAAAACGCCAATGTCATGGTAGTTGATCATTGTCCCCCGATTGATACAGGTCTTTATGTAAAAATAGGTCTCTCCTTCAAACAAGCGAGTTCAATCGTAATGTTAATCAGCATCAATGCTCATCAAAAAGCTAAACATTGCATGCTTTTACAGCACATATCACAAGATTTGTTAAGTCTAAAACTCACACATTTTAATTGTTTTTTTTTTCAAAAAAACTTCATTCCTACTCATCAAAATGGACGCTGAGTTAATTTACAACAAGTAGTAAAAAAATATCTTGAAGATTTCATAAACAAAAACAAATAAAAATTAGATAGTTGTTCGGATAAAAGGTTCTTATCTCCATTGTCATCAGCCCAAAATTAGATTAATCAGCGAATTTGCGTTCAATAAATCAAATCATAAAAAATACCAAATACCAATTGATAACAACCCCGTAGGTACATTTTGACATGTCTGCATGAATATTCACCTAAAGAAACGACTTATCTCTAATCTTATATTAGATACGCATAAACTAGACTTTTTTAGACCAGCATACGTCGGGCAATTGCATTTCTTTAAGAAAAATAAGATTCGAATATACTGGTACTTATAGATTTTTTAAACCCATTTTTGCCGTCTCTCTCATAAGCCAGCAGCATTTCAAAACGCCAGGGATTATACGTTAATCGGATAGAAAAGCACACAATATACCTATAGCTATATCGAGTAACATCCAGTAAAACGATTTGCTGAGTAAAATCTAACAAGAAAATGTTTCAACGAGGGAGACATAATAAGGTTTTTGTCAATTAAGATTGGAGGCGACAAAATATCATCGAGTAGAATCCGATAAGAGACGGTTTTTACAATGTAGATCTGATAAGACGAAGAAATATTGTATCGGGTGTAATACCACTAAACCTTGTCGGGTAAAATCGGGTGAGGCAAAAAAGGGCTGAATAAGATCAGATATATTGAGTTCAATAATATGGTTTGATGACTTTTGGTTTAGTAAGAACGACTAGCACAAAATTCTGTCTAGTAACTGAACGATGGAGTAGGATCTAATAAAGCAAAGTTTTTTTCTAGAAAGATGTAAATAGAAAAAGTTTTACTGAGTCAGATTGGAGAACAACTTTTCACTTAGTAAAAACTGATCGTTATAACGTTTCTCGGAAAAAGATATGATAATACGACGTTTTATCGTATGAGGTATGACAAGAAGAATTTTTAATGGATAAATTTTTATAGGACAAAGTTTTATCGAGCAGGTTCTAATAAAACAGAGCCTTATTGAGTACAGTTTCATAAGACCATTTTCCCCGAAAGATGAAGTAAGGAAGTACTGACTTTTGTTTCAAATAACTTCAAGGTCTTTATCATCGTGGTTCTTGTCGTGGTTCATCCAAATAACTTCAAGGTCTTTATCATCACGGTTCTTGTCAGTTGTGTAAATATATAAACTATAGTTTTTCTTGATTGTTTGTTAATTATTTTTTGCAATTAGTTCATATAGGTCTCACACTAAGGGTTTCCAACTGTAATTCTTCTAACCTAATCATTAATCAGCGACACAAATTGGAAGCAAATGACGAGCTTTCATTTTATTCTCAAAACCATTACAAATAAACTAAATTTTGATTTTTATTTACGAAAAAAAAACATAATCTACACATTTTTTTTATGTAAGGACAACTTTTACGGCACTTAAGTACTTTTATAAGTGGATATTGGAGCACCGTCTTTCAGTTTCTATTGGTCTTCGCCCAATTTCCACAAACCTCTAGTTAAAAATTTTTGCCTAATGGCTACCAGAGTTAGTTTTGTCTAATCGAGCTTTCACCTAACATCCTACGCACTAAATTATCTTTATATAATTACAGCTATCGACGGGATGGAGTGCCGTCTCACAAGAATGAAAGGAAACTTCTGGTTCTAAACTTCTCAAGCTATATAAATGGTTTATTATGTCTTGACAAAAGTAAACCAGCATTTGAAACCAAGTAAAATACAAAAAATTTAATATGATTTGGAACAAATCAACTGCATAAGAACTAAATATGGTATAACCTCGGCTTCAACAAATTTTAATCTGCACAAGTATAAAATTTAGGATATTAATAATATATGTACTGTTTATTATATATAGTAGATAAATGGGAACAATAACAAGCCAATAGATAAGCGCAGTGTAGATGAAGAACTTATACCAGGTAAATTAATTCAATGTAAACTCGTTACATTTACGTGCAACCGTATTCATAAAAACCAAAATTAATGCACAATTGAGGTGCGAATACAATAAATTTACTGATTAAGAAGTACTGCACCAAAAACGAAATTTAATTTAATGTCTGCAAATTAAACACGTTCACAAATAAATACTGAAAGCTAACAGAAAAGTTTGCTGAATAGTTGCACAAATCCAGATCTAGATTAAATAACTGACAATTGAATGAACAATTTAAACTAAAGTTTTAATGAATGCAAAGAATTATTCAGTTTTAATGACAGTTTTATTCAGAGTTTTAAATTTGATTCTCAGCGTCGAAGACGCTCATGCTAATTTCCCTTGCACAATCATCATATTCGTAGTCTTCTGGGGTATCAACTGGCGGAGTTGCAGGAGGGCAGACAAAAGGCATTTCAAAGGACGTTTCAGTAGAAGGTGGTTGAAGCGCCTCTTCTTGAATCACCGTCTCGATGACAGGGTTGGTAGCTTTGTGTCTCCTTGGTGCAGGAGCAGAGTCGTCGCTAACCAAACCTACGTAATTTTCAAAGCCAAAATAGTTTGGCGCTTTGCGGTTTCCTTTCGATTTCGACGTGGAAGGCGAGGCGGTTGACGAGGTGACCGATGACGCAGCAACTGATGAGGCATTGGATGTATTCAACGTGGTCGAGGATTGCCGCGATCGATTTCTTCCAGATTGGGGTTTTTTGGGTTTGCGAAAAGACATGGCCTTAGAAAGATTGCTGTTAGCAGACGATATTCCGGTGGCAGCATCTGTTTGGGTTGGTCTCTGTCTAATTTTGATTTCCCCGATATTTTTTCTTTAGGTCTTTAGTATGCTGGGCTATTTTTCTTCGGTTGTCTTTTCGTACGAGAGGGGACGTTGCTGGGCATATTGCCAAAGGTCAGTGTTACGCTCGGCACAGGTTCCAAACTTGGCGATGTCACTATCCCTGATCCTGACTTCAGGGACTCCGGATTCCTTAATTACAGTCGTAGTGGGCGAGATTCTCACGACAGTACAGCCTGGGGACAACGTTTCCCAGAGTCCTCGGAGGTCCCTCTTTGACCGTTCGGACACTTTGAGAGCTAGTTTGATGTCTGACGATTTTTCTGACCCCGGTATCGGGTTGTTTTAATTTGGGATGCATGATAAATCGTGCTACTGATTTATTTTTGTCCCCATTATACCTGCGTCCTGCATCCATATGAGCCTTCTGCCTTGCCTTCTCTTTCAAGATATCGCTGCGGTCACCGGTCACCCATCCGTTGTCGTCAAGATAGTCCTTCACGGGAACCGTGTCTGCGTCTAAATAGTGATGAAGAATGTTGTCAAATGATAAATTTGATGACTTTGGTATTATACTAATATTACTTAGTGGTGTGTTTGGCTTTCTTCCAAAATGTGCTTGGAAAGGTGTTACATTTGTTGTCTTCTGTTTGCATATACGTAATTGATATACTATTGACTTTATTGCTTCTTTAATAGTGAATGTGTTATTTCTATTGTCTAATTTCATGCAGCTTAGATGTCTTTTAATTGTTTGTATCAAACACTCCACTAATCCAATGGTTCTATGGTCAATAGCAGGGCAGTGTTAATGTTAACATTATGTTTTTTACAGAAGTTGTTTACTTTATATGCAATTAAACAACGTGCTTGATCTAACCTAATGTTTCGGGGAACACCGTGTATTTGAATATATTCATCTAAAAATTTAATTACAATAGGTCCATTTGCTTTTTCGAAGACTTCTACTGTAGGGAATTTGGAAAAACGGTCAATACATGCGAGAAAATGTATATCTTGACCTTTTTCATTTGTAATGGAGCCAACAAAATCAATCTGTATTTCTTCATTAGGTTCTGAACAATTTAAAAAAGGCATTCATTTCAACGCCGGAGTGATGGGTTTGAGGTTCTTACCAATATCAGTACAAGGCTTGCACTGGGCAGCCTTGTTAAGGATCTCCAGGTGCATGTATGGCCAGAACGCATACTGCCCAAGGGTAATCAGACCCCAACTGCCAGGGTGAGTGAGGTGAACGCTTTCTTACACAGCGTCCTGGATTGAGTGTGGTATTGCCACACGTTCGTCTACGCAGACGCAGCCGGACCGAGCATGGAGATCCCTCCAATAAGAGAAGAGGTAGGGGTTCACCTCCTGACATCGTTATGCATCATTTTGGAGGATACAGTCTCGCACTTCTTTGAGGACTGCATCCTTGCTTGTGAGTACAGCCAAGAACACTTTGGTGATTAACTGTGTCAAGTTATTCTCGAACACCTCTTCTTTGGACAGTTTAAGGTTTGGAGAATTTTGGGCTTCATTAGAAGAGTGTGTTGAATTCACTGCTGAATTCGGTGTAGATTGAAATGTGACCCTGCTGTGGGTAGGAAGGTTTTCTGGATTTGACCTCGGGTTGCTCATATTTGCTTGAGAAGTTGGGTATTTTTGCGTTGTATTTGTTTGCAAATTAGAATGAGGTTGTAATTTGAATTTTTAATTGAGTTTTTGTGCAAGTTGGAATTTGATTGGGTTTGAGCTGCGTTTGCAGAATTATCAAGGAGCAACTGAGTTGTGTTACGATTAATGGCAGAGAGCAAAATGGAATAGTTTGTTGAGTGACGATGTGAGGCACGTGTGGAATGTGTGTGATTGACGCTTCTAAAGTGCTGTGATTGACAGTTTTGCTGTGTGGTATTTACATAAATTGCTGCAATAGCGTTACGAATGCGGGTAAACGTTGCTACCGCAATTTCGTCATCGTATTTGTTTGTGACTTTTGCTTCTTGATTTGGTTGGCGCGAAATGTAATCTACCAGCCCCATTCTTGCGCCTGGTATATGTTCAATATTTAAATCAAAGGGTAAAAAAAGATCTACCCAACGGGTTAAACGACTATTATATGATTTGTAAATTGGTGTTCTGTCATAATAGAAAGTAGTGCTCGATGATCTGTTATGATTCTGAATGAATTGCCGAATAAATAATTTTTGAAATATTCTACGGACCACACAACCCCTAATAATTCTAATTCATTAATACTGTAACGTTCCTCATTTGAACTCAGGAAACAAAACGCGAATGCAACCCTATGCCAACCTGTCGGTGAACGTTGTTCTAATGCTGCTCCTAATCTGGCTCCAGATGCACCGCATTTGGTCCGCGTTTCCAAGTGTGGATTATAATGTGTGTTTTCCGTTGCGTTTGCAACTTTATTTTTTAATTGATTGGAAGTGAGTTTCAAGTTCGTCATTGCAGATGAATTTTGTATTCTTTTAAGCACTGGCCGAAGTGGATGATATAATTGAGATAAAATAGGGATGAATTTACCTAGATAATGAACTGAACCTAGGAATGAGCGTAGTTGCTTTAGATTTTTAGGTGCTGATAAGTTTAATATTGCTGCTGTTTTAGATTCAAGTGGGGCGATTCCTGACTGAGTAAATTTATGGCCTAACCATTCTATTTCAGTTTTAACGAAATGACATTTAGGTAAAATTATTCTCAAATTATCGTCGTCCAAATTTTTTAAACATTTGTAGACTAACTTCAAGTGATCTTCTTTAGAACCTCGACTGACTATCATAATATCATCTAAGAAACAGTAAGTATTATTTAGTCCCAATAAATTATGGTCCATTACTTTTTGGGTTGCTGCTGGCATGTCAGTTAATCCGTAAAATCCTGTAATAAAGTGATATGTACCAGTGCCTTTACCACTAATAATATTGAACTTGCAATGCCTAGCCGTTTCCGGGTCTAAATTAAGTTGACTGTATGTGTACTTCAAATCCAGTGCTGAAAAATATGCTGTTTCCTCTGACGCATTTGTCTTTAGTTTTTGTTGAATTGTGTCAATTAAGTAGTCTATATTCGTCATTTGATATTTATTTTTATGGATAGATTTATTTAAGATTTCTGAATATAAGGCTATTTTAACTGTTTTGCCTCTTTTTACTGTGATAACAATAGGTGAAATGAACTTTTATCTGAACAACTATTTACCTTTATGATTTGTTTTTCTGCAAGTAATTTTTTAAGTTCATCATTAACTAAATGTTGTAAATTAATTGGGACCCTACGACCTTTTTGGTGTGTAGGTGTAAAGTTTTATAAGGTATAAGTTTTAAGGTGAAACTTAGATTTAACTGAGTGTTTTAATGATTTACCGATTCTTACGATTAGAACTGCGAAGTTAAAAGCTATCTGTTTTATTGATTAAGCGTTGGTTTTGATCGACATTCGCAACTTGTTTTATATGGGTGAGTGAAAAGCCACGTTTCGGGTGGAGATCTCGTCCGATTATGGGTCTATGGCCATCTTCCACTGCTGCCACATTAACACCCGTAGCGACCCAACCGTTACACTTGGTTGAGGTTTTGATCACTCCAATTGTTTTGATTAGATCATTAGAGAAAGTTTTAAGATCGTGCATCTCTGGTGATTGTACCAGAAGCTTTATTTACATTCTGACACTACTGTAGTTGCAAGGCTTTTATTAATTTTAGTGCACACGCCTCCCGAATCCACTAGAGCTTTTGCACTGGTATTCCCGATGTAAATGTCTAAATTTTATGGTTCCACTCCTCTAGTATCATTATAAAAGGAAATTGTAGCAACACAGTTGTCATCATAGTCATCATAATCTGAATCGTAATTTCCAACGTAGATACTTTGTTTTTGCAGCAGTCTATCTATATGGTTAACTTGCTCTCCGACTGTGGCTGAAGTACCCACAATTTCCGCCTCGGAAATAGAACCATCTACATTGTTTACTCTGGGTTTTGGCTTATATTGGTGTTCAGGTTTTCTGCAAACTTTCGCAAAGTGGTTGGCAATACCGAAGTTTTTGCAGTTCTTCCCACGGGCAGGACAGTTTTGTCGATGTGCGGCTGACCATCCACAGCCACAGTTAGGACAAATTGTAGGTTTCACAAATTGGTTTGTTGGAGATCGCGATCTATTCCAAGATCCTTGTATATTGTTTACAGATGTAGTTGTGATCTCATTGGTTGTCGAATGCATGGTGGTTCCAGGTATTTCCAACTGGTTCTGTATGCCCATCTCAATATTCATGTCGACTTCTAATGCCTTTTTAACCGTTCTCGTCTCCATTAGCAGTTCTCTCTAGATCTCGCCGTCCAGCATATTGGCTATAAAAACGTCACGAATGATTGATTCCTCATGACTTCCTAAGTCGCAGTTCAAAGATAGTTCCCGGAGACAACCATAAAACTTTTCTACAGGCTCTCTTTTCAATTGTTTTCCTAGTTGAGAAGGTATGTCGATCGAAGGTGGTATTTCGCTGTTTTGTAAACACCTGATCTAGACTCTCCCAAAGATCCTTTGTTGTTACACGATCAATCTGGATATTTGGTTCTTAGGAACCAAATATTTGTCCTTCTTCCATCCCTAGGCTAAGATAAGTCAGAGAGACAGCTTTTTTGTCGCAAAACTTCCAAGGTTTATCGCTTCACAATATACCTGCAAGTTCTATCTTCCGACAACGATTTAACCACGCATTCTTGAGTTGCTCGTTCCGAATTTTTCGATCTCTCTCGCTCTGAGACGTACTGTTCTCAACATTATCCTCGTAAATAGGTTCTGGAGGGAAGATGACTTTGTTCGTGGGATCTTCGCGGAGGGTGTCGATCAAAATACCCTATTTTGCCAGGATGTTCAACTTTAACATTATCTGCCAGCGATCCTATCTTAAAGGTGGTTCTAGTGTTGGTTTCTCCCAAAAGGGTTCGATTCCAACGAGTACACGTTCTTTGACTGCTGACTGCACCATGTGATACCTCTGACTGTGGAGCTTTGTATATGAGCCACGAATACGCCTTAGACTATCTCAATTGGATTCGAGGCGCGAATCCAATGTATTAATAAATTGTTGGATTACCACTTTTAGCTTTGTTCTGCAATAGAGCTACGAATGTAGTCTTAATCTGACAACGTGGAAATCCTTCTCAAATCCAGATAGGATTATTTTGACTGCAAATTTAAGAAGATTGAGATCCACTGAATTATTTGAGATAAGTTAAGCGAAGGAAATATCAACAAAGTGGGAGATGTGAACAAACTCAAAAGTCGACTTATTAGTCGGCGGCAAACTTAACTTACGTGAAATATGACTTTTACTAAGACAAAGGCAAATTTAATATGATTTGGTACAAATCAACTGAATATGAACTAAATATGGTATAACCGTACCACAGACTCCATTGATTGAAACCTTAAAACAGATATCACTTTTCTGCATAACTTACGGGTGACGTCAAAAAGTAATCAGTGTGAAAAAAGAAGTCGCTTGATTGAAGTTTTATCTATTCTGACAGGCACTCTGATGAACTTTCAATGCCGTCAATGAGCAATTCATACACAAAAACTGAACAAATTTTTTGACAACTTGACAGTATATCAAATTTACAAAAAAAAAACTGACGGCAAAAATAGTTACGATGTTTGCTATAGACCCGGGTCTGGATGTCAGCGCAGTTTCAGCGAACTTTTTTGAATGAAGTAGTATAGAAAATGCACTTAGGGCGCTGAAATACGCTGAAAAATTGAGAATGCTTTAAAATTCCAGCGCATTTCAGCTCAATTCTTACATAATTTCAGCCTCATTTCAGCACATTTTTAACATAATTCTTGGTATTTTTGCAGCGGATTTCATACACAGTTTCAGCGAATTTCAGCTCATTTTTATAGGAAGTTTATACCGTGACGCTCTTATAATTTGTGAAGGAATGCCCGTAAATGCGCTGAAAATAACATTTTTCAGCGCATTTCTAACAAAATTTCAGTTCATTTCAGCATATTTCAGCGCATTTTTTACATAACGGCTAATTATTAGAGAACCAAATAAAATGAGAACAATTTCCGGAACTAATGGCACAGGGAATTGGGTGACAACTAATAAACATTAGAGCAATTTTCGAGACTGAGACAACACCAGAAACGCACATCTCTAAATTGTAAAGAGCTTCAAACAGTTAGAGACTCCAAAAGAACTAGAAAAATTAGTTGTTAAAGAGAATCCAAATGATTATAGAGATACGAATAAACAAGAGGGAGTGCTTCACTAAACTTCACACAAAGATTTCGATCTTTGTAAATAATTCTATATGATAAATAACTTTGTTATGACAGAACAAACAAAAAAAAACAACAAAAAAGTGAGACACTTATGGAATCAAATTTGTGCACTCTATGTGCTAGGTTTTAATTTTTCTTTGCTTTTGCTGGCTGCTGGCTAATTACAGTAGTTTCTCAGTTGTCCTTTCAGTTGTTTCAAAAAATCAAAACAACACATTGGAATTGTTGGCGAATCATAATAAATAACAACATCACAAACAGAGATGTTATTTAATTATCTAACAAAATTTTTGATCAAGTTTATCTCGTTGTAGCCGCCGATACGAATCATTTGAGTCATCAATGAGAGATAAAGGCGCTTTCAAAACTCAGGAAAAGGTATTTTGATTCCAACGCACAGAACCATAAAGATTCTGTGCGTTGGAATCAACAAAGTGAGAAAGTGAATCAACCTAACTTTCTATGGAATGCTTTCAAAAAATGCATTATCAATTTTCTCAATAATAATAGCTAATTTTGCTTTCCAAAATTAGCTATTAAAATAAAGGAAAATCTCACAAAAAATACCAATTTTCAAACTCTACTTGCAAACTCAAAACCAAGACTCCTTAATTTTTATCGAAAACTAAAACAGATCAGTCTTGAGATATTCCTTTTTCATGTGACGCGATGGACAGGATCTTCTAATTGGAGCGTCTAAGAGAGTGATTGAGTGAATTGAGTTTGAACAACATCGTTGAGTTTGAATTTTATATATAAATGTATATAAATATATATATATATATATATATATATATATATATATATATGCATAAATATTATATATATATATATATATATATATATATATATAAATATATATATATATATATATATATATATATATGTATATACATATATATAATTCATACTTAACGATGTCGTTCAAACTCAATTCACTCAATCACTCTCTTATCCCTTAAATTTTCGGATCAAAACATAGTTACCAGGTACAACCATGTAAATTAAACCTATTGTTTTATTCCTATTTGCAGATGCTCCAAGTAGAGGAAGTTGTCCACCGCTTCACATGAATTAGGATTATACCATGACTGAATTGTTTTTGTTGTCAATGAAAAGTTTTTTTACTTTTCTAGTATTGCGCTTTGAAAAAATGTTGCCTTTGAATTTGGAAGGAGTGTTTGAAAACTCAACAGTTTGTGCAAAAAAATTTTTCAACAGTTGATTTCAAAAAAAGATTAGGTCAATTTGCTTTTTAAGTTATATTGCTGGCGAAAAGATTGGAACAAAAAACAAACTATTATACGAAGATGAAATTTGTCTCTTGCTAGTTATTTGATGTTTATCAAACGTAATTACCTATAAAATTTCAGAAAAGGAGAGTGAACGAAGTAAAACAAAAAAAAACTTTATATTTTTTTTAATTGATTTTCGACTTTTTTCATGGAACTAATATTGATTTATTAAAAAATGGAAACATTAAAAAAACAATTTTCTGTTTCTAAAAATGACCTTGATATCTGGCATGTATTTGTCACCTAACAGTAGATGTTTACGTTTTTTAGGTATTTACTAAAAGTTTAGGTATATATTCTAGATGATCAGAAAATTCACGAAGTTTTTTATTAGTGAAAGGATTCCATCAAAAATTAGGTTATTTCTCACATTGTTTTAACTTCAATTTTTCTGGGCATCCGAATCAAAACAATGTGTCTTGATCCCGAAAATTAAAAAGAGTGATTGAGTAAAGCGATTTTGTACAACATTGTTGAGTTTGAATTATATATATGAGAAACATTGAAAAAGTTGAACGGTCAAACCCGTTGACTACGCGCAAATGTGTAGCCAATTTTAAGCGCAAATATAAATTTTTTGGGTCCAGCGCAAAACTTTAGTTCGAGCTGAAATCAAGCATCATATCTGGTTCATGATTAAAGTTCAGCATCAAATTTAGGTCAAACTAAGGTTCAGCAGCAAAAAAAATAGGCCTAGCTAATGTCGAGATTAGATCTAAAGTCGAGCAAAAGTCCTTTTATGGACTATTTGAGTCGAGCATGATCTTTCCATATCAGAGATTGGTCAATCATGGCCTCTTCATAATTCGAGATCTGAAACTGGGCTCTCTTTGTAACGATAACATAGAGTTTTTTTTGTTCTGTTGTCTCTTTTGTCTGCCTGTAGACAATGGGGTTATTCAAAAAACTCACTTCACTCAATCACTCTCTTATCTCTTAAGTTTTTGGATCAAAACGCAGTTACCAGGTACAACCAGGTATTTTAGTCCTATTGTTTTATTCCTAATTGTAGGTGCAAGTAGAGGAACCTGTCCATCGCGCTACATGAATAAGGATTATTTCATGACCGGTCTGTTTTTGTTTTCATTAAAAAACATGCTTTAATTTAAAAGGATTCGGTTTTAAAAAAATTTTGAAGGAGTGTTTGAAAACTTTTATGAAATAGGTTGGAAATAGTTTTTATGAAAAAATTTTTCATTTTATATGTTGATTTCAAAAAGATTATGTCAATTTGCTTTTTAAGTTATATTGCTGGCGAAAAGATTGGAAAAAGAAAAACAAACCATAATACGCAGATGAAATTTGTCTCTAGCTAGTTGTTTTAAAGAGTAGCTGAAAATGAAAAATTAAAAAAAAATTAAGACTAATTAGTTTAGCAAGCATGATGTTTATCAAACGTAATTACTTATAAAATTTTGGAAATGGAGACTGAACGAAGTGAAACAATACAAACGTTAACTTTTTTATTTTTAATTGATTCTCGACTGTTTTCATTGAACTAAATTTGATTTATTAAAAAAAGGAAACATTATAAAAAGTTGAAGATCTGTTTCAAAAAATGACCTTGTTATCTGGCATGTTTTTGTCAGCTAACAGCAGAAATTTACGTTTTTTAGGTACTAATTTATATTTTGGATAATCAGAAATTTCAAGATGCTTTATATTAGTGAAGCATTTCATCGAAAATTGGGTTATTTCTCACTTTGCTTCAACTTCATATTTTCTGGGCATCCGAATCAAAACACTGTGTCTTTAACCCGAAAGTTAAAGAGAGTGATCGAGTAAAGCGAGTTTGTACAACATTGTTGAGTTTGAATTATATATATATATATATATATATATATATATATATATTTCCCTCAAAAATTTATTCTAAAAAATTTGCCTAATCAAGCTCGCTTAAGCCATCTTTCGCCTAATATTCTATGGCCCAAAATCCCCTTGTATAATAACAACTGTCGCCGGGATGTGGGGCTGTTTCACTGGGATGAAAAAAGCTTCTGTTCCATAAACATTTTATTATGTCGGGTAAAGCAATCAGGCTTTTGAATCATAGTAAGAAGTTTGTAAAAGTATAAAATAAAAACTATGCATGTTTTGTTAGCATTTTTTTTAACAAACAAAGAAAAAAATGCAAACATTGATTCAAAAAAAACAAACAACAATTAGATACTTATGCAATCAAGTTTTTGCATTCATTGCGCTTTGTTTCAATATCTTTTTCTTTTTGCTGTCTAATCACAATCGGTTTCTCAGCTGTCCATTCAATTGTTTCAGAAAATCAAAACAAAACATTTGAATTGTTGGCAAATCATATTTCAAATTTACATCTGAATAAGAGATGTTATGAAATAAATGATCTAAAAAATTTTTTGATCAAGTTTGTCTCGTTGTAGCGAACGATAGGAACTATTTGCGACATCAATGAGACAACAATGAGCTCTCAAAAATGAAAAAAAAAGTGTTTTCATTCGGATGCGCAGACAAATTGAAGTTGAAACAAAGTGAGAAATAACCCAATTTTCGATGAAATGCTTCACTAATATAAAGCATCTTGAATTTTCTGATTATCCAAAATATAAATTAGTACCTAAAAAACGTAAATTTCTGCTGTTAGCTGACAAAAACATGCCAGATAACAAGGTCATTTTTTGAAACAGATCTTCAACTTTTTATAATGTTTCCATTTTTTAATAAATCAAATTTAGTTCAATGAAAACAGTCGAGAATCAATCAAAACTAAAAAAGTTAATGTTTGTATTGTTTCACTTCGTTCAGTCTCCATTTCCAAAATTTTATAGGTAATTACGTTTGATAAACATCATGCTTGCTAAACTAATTAGTCTTAATTTTTTTTTTAATTTTTCATTTTCAGCTACTCTTTAAACCAACTAGCTAGAGACAAATTTCATCTGCGTATTATGGTTTGTTCTTTTTCCAATCTTTTCGCCAGCAATATAACTTAAAAAGCAAATTGACATAATCTTTTTGAAATCAACATGTAAAATGAAAATTTTTTTCATAAAAACTATTTCCAACCTATTTCATAAAAGTTTTCAAACACTCCTTCAAAATTTTTTTAAAACCGAATCCTTTTAATTTAAAGCATGTTTTTTAATGAAAACAAAAACAGACCGGTCATGAAATAATCCTTATTCATGTAGCGCGATGGACAGGTTCCTCTACTTGCACCTACAATTAGGAATAAAACAATAGGACTAAAATACCTGGTTGTACCTGGTAACTGCGTTTTGATCCAAAAACTTAAGAGATAAGAGAGTGATTGAGTGAAGTGATTTTTTTGAATAACACCATTGTCTACAGGCAGACAAAAGAGACAACAGAACAAAAAAACTCTATGTTATCATTACAAAGAGAGCCCAGTTTCAGTTCTCGAATTATGAAGAGGCCATGATTGACCAAACAGTGATATGAAAAGATCATGCTCGACACAAATAGTCCATGAAAGGACTTTAGCTCGACTTTAGATCTAATCTCGACTTTAGCTAGGCCTAATTTTTTTTGCTGCTGAACCTTAGTTTGACACAAATTTGATGCTGGACTTTAATCTTGAACCAGATATGATGCTCGACTTCAGCTCGAACTAAAATTTTTGCGCTAGACCCAAAAAATTTATATTTGCGCTTGAAATTGGCTACACATTTGCGCGTAGTCAACGGGTTTGACTGTTCAACTTTTTCAATGTTTCTCATATTTTATCAAAAAATTGAACTGTGCTATTACAATTATATTTAAGAAAATGAATTTATAGAATCAAACCACTAAATTTTAACACAATAAACTCATTGCCGATGAAAAGTCGATTGTTAGAGCTTTGTTAACTAGTTGAGTTCAGCCGAACAAATTCGCAATATAGGGTCCCAGCCAAAACTAATCGTGTATTTTTAGTCAATATTGGACCCCCCCCCCCCCCACTAAAATTATAAAGTCTTTTCATAAGTCAATTTCTAAACCTGGGAGGCTATTTCATAGCATAGCGAAATTATAAATGCACAAATAAGTGATCTGGATTAAGACACCGATCCCCGTAAATATCAAAAAGCATCTAAAGTAACAATAGTACCAAGTACCAATAGGGTATTTAAGATGAGGTGCGTGTACAACGTTTCCCGCGTCAGTGAATATTTTTTGTTGATTAAATTTATATTAAGCATTAGAGATTTCAATGACTTTAAGTACAATGAATAATGATGCCAATGAAAGATTACGTAAGTAATTGGTGTCAACCGTATTGACATAATGAAAAGTAAGTTTAGCACTAAGTAATTGGAGTATGAGAAAAAAGTGAAATTTTTCAGCACTCACTATTGATGAATCTCAAAGTTGAGTGAAAATATGCAGGATGAAGTTTTGAAATTGTTTGATCAGTTTATGAAGTAAAAATTGTGATTCAGTTTTAACTTCTTTTGATCCTCGTGTGTAAGCCGATTTTAAAAGTTATAATCGGATGCTCGGGTTTTTTACAATGTCTGTTGTGACGTCTTGTTTTATGTTGAGGGCAAGTTTTTCAATAGGCTCCAATTAGACACATCCAGTATGCTATCTAAGCTTACGAAGCAATTTGGTATTTTCACGTTCTGCGAATTTGAAGACTTGCTTGCTACTAGGGCTGTTCAGCTCCTGCTGTGAAAGTTGGAGCAACAGGACTCTCGAAACCAAGTCTGATATGGTGCTTTTGGCTGATTCTATTACCGTCAAATTGTAGGTGAAGGGGGAATAGGCCGTCAGGGGGAATAGCCCTTTAGGTATCTTGTGCTCAGAATTTGTCTCTTCCCACTTTTGAAAATTGCTCCCTCTTTTTGATGTCTTGGTTTCCGCACTTCGCGTCCACTGTTTCGGGAGTGTAAGAGTTTTCTCTGGGGCTCCTGGCCGAAATTGCCTATTTTGCCGGTCTCATTTGGAAGAATCATGTAAACACTGCTACTTGAAGTTACTTGTTCTGACTTCACTTTCTGAATAGTGACTCTTATGTTATCCAAACATCGTTTTTATCTCTTTAAAATTGGTGCTTCCATTTGAAGTGCTCTTTGCATGTTAGACTTCTTTGTCTTTGACTTCGGAGGGCTACTTGTGTTAGTCGGCTGTTTACGACGTCTAAACAAAGTTCCATCAAATTTTTGCTCTGCTTTGCGAACTTTTGCTTAGCAGCAGTTGACGCGATTACTGTGCCGAGAACTAATTCTTCACATAGGCCGCATTAATGTTTTTTTTCGGCTTTTCGGTGTTATCAACTTTACGTTAAACAGCTATGCTGACAGATTTCTCAATCATTTGCAGTGGTTGACTTTTGTCTTCTAGTAACAAGTAATTTTTGCCTAATTCAAGATCTTTTTTCTATGTGATGTTCGCGTCCATAATTTGTCCGGCTTTTTCTTCTTAGTTCCCTCATTGCTTCTGTTGTCTACTTTGTTCCCGTGATCATATGGTAGCACTTACCTTTAACGGTTTTGGCATCTAAACAACACTCTTTAACATTCTATCATGATCCGGTTCAGATGTTCTATTTTTAATGGAGTATTGGATGGTCGAACATAATGTGCATGAAATAAGTTTGTAATTTTTATGCAGATTCTTAATTGGTAGATTCTATCTCCGATCGCTCTTGAAAAGATTGTACATAATCTGTTCTTTATAATTTGACGCTTATTAGAAGAAGGTCCGCTTTTGATGGTCTGAATCATTTCTTTCAACAAGACTGATTGAGCGATGGTCATTTGTAGGTGCTACGAACATATTGTTGTTGTGTTTATCGGAAAAACATCTAATTTTTGTACAAATTAGATTCTGGACTTGACTATACCTTCATATTTCAGGGCACCACCCTATGATTAGATTGCTATTTTTCAACAATTGAATGATACGTTTGCTCGATGTTCCGGTGTAATCTTTCATTGTTGGGTTTATACTAAATCGATCACATTCTGCTAAAATGTTGTTTTCTTGTATTTAACCATTGAGTTTGCGTCCAACAAACCCAGTTGGTTTTCCTTGTTTTCTTCCTCAATTTTTTATTATGGACAAAACTCACATTTGGGATTTATCAGTTTCAGATTCTTACCCATAGTTGTAGGAGTATATTCCGAAACTTTGTCAAGTAAAACTCTGTTGAAATGAAGCCATCACGCATTATGATCACTCATTAGATCATTCCCCAACAACCGGAATGTGACATATGCAGAGATTCGATCGTCGCGTTTTTCATCGTGTGATGGATGGCAACTCGATCGTCCAGAAAAATATCCGCGCCAAATGTGATGTTCTCTCCATTATGGGTGAAAGCACTTCGGTAGCTCCTTGCATCGTTGCTCTTTCTCTGAAGTTTTCTAGTCCTATATGTCATTTAGAACTGCATCCTTGGAATTCATGGCGTTGATGAATTTTTTGTTTCTATGGACGTGTTGCCTGCCATGTTATCAATATCACGTGTTAGTGACGAGTGCGTACTGCCAAATGATATGTTGGAATCAAACGAAACTGTAAAGCTTTAGTTTTCTGCAAATTTAAGGTCTTCTGTTGACTCGGGTTGCTCGGATTCTTTGCGCTGACAAAGATTTCCGTAGTGTATGCATTTAACAATGCCTGAAAAAGGGGTAACACCAATGCTGAGTTGAAAAAGTGTTAGTAAGGTAGTTACGCGATTGTCCAGTTTTGAACTCGGGAAAAGTAAAATTATCGAAGTACTTACAGAGAGAATTAACAGTAAGATTGGCTTTGTAAAGAGTAAAAAAAATTGTGATACGCTCGTGATGAAGATGAAGAAGTGTTTATTTGATGAGTAAACAAATGGGTTAATTTTAAAGTAAAATCGTTATCAATATACGTTGAGCGGAATGAGCAACTTTTTTGAAAGAAAAAAATTGCCACTTATAATCAAGTAAGATTTTCCGTAAGTGGAACCAAGTGGAGTTAAATTTCACATTTTGTCGCTTTCACCTTAAATTTGTTCAATACTTTATTGCTTCGTTTTCCGATTTGGATCAAAATGTGAATTGTCTGTGATAATCAATTTCTCCCGTTTACTTTTATCAAAATGTTCATGGTTTATCTCAGTCCATTACTTCCCATTTTAAGTGAATTTTTAAATGGATAAAAGAACTTTGTAACCTGGGTGATAATTTAGTTATTTGATGTAGAGATCCTATGCACGACCGTAATTTTGAAACCTTTTGGAGGTTTTATTTTTATATTAGATATGTCTTTGAATTCAATGGTTTTTTAGCAAAAGAAAAAAATTCGATTCCACAGTCAGTCAAAGTTTCGAAAATGACACTTGGACAGATTTCTTCTAACTGTTTGCAATGTCAAGTCTGCCGAGGCATGCGTACGCTTTTTTTAAGTGGTCTGATTTGCAACTTCAAATCAGTGTTACTAAGTCGCCTAGAAAAAAGTACGTGTTTCTGAAAGATGATTGAATACAATTCAGTGATTTTGATACTCAGCTGACATGTCTTCGGGTCCTTAAAAACATGTTTAAAATCTGTATATACTTGCACTTGCACAATAACTTTCATTTTTAAGACTACACTGTTTTGTCACTTTTTGATGAGGGGCACTGAACTTTTCACTGAATTTAGACTTGATCGTAATTTTCTTTGACTATCCCAACTGTTTTACAAGATGCTGAATTTTCTTACCAACATCTAATTTTAGAATGCAATTGTCAGAGATGTCAAAGATTGACTTGTTCCTGCTTTCTGCATAAGTTGTAAGCCGATCCCGGGGAACAAGACCCGGTCGATTAGTGGTTTCTGACTGTCAGTTACTACCAAGACTTTCGAAGTGTCAAATTTTCATCCATATGACTCAATCAGACAATTCAATAATCCAAGTATGGCGAATGGCTCCTTGGCAAATGTTTTCAGTTCTATTCTTTTCTTTCCATTCCAGTGTGTGTTTCGTGCTAAAATTTTCTATGCAAATTACTTCATGTCAGCGAGTATATCCTTTTCTTTTTTCGAATTTTAGATATTTTTGTCTCATTCAATTGCTCGTCTTTTATATGTAACATTGAGTAATCACAAGTGACTCTCAGAGTTATTGCTTATCAAATTGTGATTTGCTGAGCAAAATAACTGCCGCATTGTCGAAGTCTGATTCAAGTAGCTCGTTCAGTCTTTCCTTTATTGACCTAAATTTCTGGTTGGAATGTTGATTGCAATTCTTCTCTCACCGGCGAAATGGTTTTTAGATTACTTTCCTGCTTGTTTGTCTATTAGCTGGACCTTGTGCCTTATCGACTTTATCGAAACTTTAACCTTAATTTTGACAATTAATTAGTGATAATTTTGACTGACCATAATTTTGGTTACTGAATTATCTTTTAATTCTACTAACAAATATTTTCACCCGACCTTATGTTTGCGTTTTTAATGCCACTGACTCTGAATATGAAGAGTATGATGGGATAAGACTACCTGGGACACTTTCTAACGACATTTGATTTTGAATGCTCAGTTCGAAATTTTTTGCAATTTTCAACTCCCGTTCAACATTATTTACAGTTCTCTTCAATTTCTGTTTACGTGCTGTAGAATTGGTCTATAATTTTCTCTTTTCCTTGTTCACCACCCAGCGTTTTATTCTGTCAAATTTGATGTTTCTTTGTCTGTTAGATGTCCTTTCTTGCGAATCCCACAATTCTTTTACCGCTATGTTTTCAATATTCCCAAGAGTAACTTGTCTGTTTATCTGTCTCCAACCCTATCGCCCAAAAGGCTGTCACGCATTTTCCCAGTTTTTGAGAGGAAAATGTAATGTCAGTGACTTGAACGATCTTCCAACAATCGATCTCAATATCGAAATAAGTTTCGTTGGAAAGAAGAAATAACTACTTTTGTTGCCTTTAAAAAAAGGACTTGAACTTTGTTAGGGCAATTAAACTTCACAAAATGAAATCAATTTTTGACGGGAAAAATCTAACTTAGAATAAAAAATACAGGCTTTTTGATATTGAAAAATGAGAATTAAAGTTTGTTATAGGATCCCAATTGTACTGATTGCTGGCTTTTTTCTTTCTTTCTGCTCAAAAATGTCACTGAATGTCTATGCTTCCTTTTCTGCGCCGGATGTTCTGGAATTTTGTACACTAAAATCATACAGACATTGAAAGCTGGTCGTCAACAGAAGAATCGAAATAAGACACTGTCTATTGCTTTTATTACTCTGTGGATCTCGTGGATAGTATTTACGATGCCGTACTTGACAATAGATGTTATTGCCAGAGTAATGATGCACAATACAAGAGCAACGATAAACAATGTCGTTTATACTTTCACCGAACCCAGATTCTTCTTTCAAAACAGAGCTGAGTCGGCATTTTATTCAAATGACGCGTCCAAACTACTTCATTGGAAATCTACATACCGTCTGGTTTCAATCTTATACTCTGCTTTTGGCAGTGTGCGACATTCTTATTCTTTTATTAATTCAATTCTGCTAATAGTTTTACTCCGTCCATTTCAACAACCATTCTTCGGCATGATCAAGTTGATGAAAGTTTGCATAGCGAAAGTTCATCCATCGCGCTGAATACGAGCCTTATACTTAAGCTTATACTTATTATATCTGTTCATTGCATGAAGTGTTATATTTGAAATCTTTTCCTATGTTCGCTTTTTCTAGTGAGATAAGAAGTTGTCCGTGTGTTTTAAGCTTTTGTTTTCAAAGAAAGTCAATTGTTATGATAGCTTTCTAACGTACTTCTTTGACACAATTTCTGCGAAAAAAGTGCGAACTTCCCAGATTTTCTCGGAAAGTTTACATTTTCCTCTATAGCTCATTGATAAAACCCTGGTAAAGCAACATGAGTTTTTGTCTGCTTGTAAAGATAAAAATTTAAGACGTGGTTAACATTTATATAGGTTTAGCTCATTCAATTCCACTCACCTACGTTCTTAAGTGATTTCCTCTTGATTTACTGTTGTCGGAAACCGACCATTACCAGGTTGAATTTGGTTTAAAGTCAATCACTGACCAGTTTTCACAATTGAAACCAATCAAATTGAATCTAAAAAACCAAACATAATGACAATTTCTAGGTTTCAAAAACAAATATATCGACAATAACGAAAAAAACGTACGGGTTCTCTCGTTTTTGTCTATCTAAAGCCAAACATACCGAGAGTTCTCTATGTTTACAAATTTCTGGACTACTGCAAACAGCAGTCAGAAAGCAACCAGGTTTCTCAATCTGTTTATTGTCTTTTATTATCCGTTTTAATGTATATGATCCGTCTTGATAATGTATATTTTTATTCAGTATTCTTGTAGCTTTCAAAATTAAGCTCGCGCATCTGTGAGAGTTGCATGTGTGTTTGTGTGTGTGTCAGAGAAAATGTAATTTTTTGTTGCCGGTGCATGTGACTTACGTCTGTTTACATATTCATTTTAAAAAGTACAATTTATTCTTTAAAATTTGCGACACTTCATAGAGGCACGCTTTTGAAAAATTGAAGTTAGTTTTGCCAATTGAAAAATTTTTTGAAAAAAGTAGCAAGAATACCAGTATAGAAAAAAAAGAAATGTTTTCATCTATCTTTTGTTTTGTCATTTTTAAACTGTTGTCTGCATTCCTGTTTAGTAGAACTCGTCTTCTCTGCCTTACAAAAAATATGTTCTCTAGAGAGTTCGGTTTAACTCGCATTATTTGTTAGAACATATATGCTCTTAAATGCAACCCTTCTACGCCCAACAAACACCATGTAAAGTCACATTCGAAGGAACGCATGCATAAACGCTTGCACGCACACGTTTACACGCACGCACGCACGCATGCTCTCACAGACGCAAACACACACACACACACACACACACACACACACACACAAGCATGCATACACACACAAGCACATAGACATAAAGACGCCCATACACATAAAAACACGAAAACGCACATCCACGCGAACACACAAACACACACACAAACATTCGTGCACACAGACAAACACATACATTCACACACAATTATCAGAACACAAATTGACACTCACACATAAACACACACACACACACACACAAAATCAAACAACATACACACACAAACACACACACACACCAACTATGAGGCAAACTGTCACATTTATTCAGTCCAGTCAATTCAGTCACAGGATTCTTACCCGTGTCGTAAAACTTAAGCAAGCAATCAATTTAATAGAGATTTTCTTAGGCTAAGACTACATTTTGCCAATATTTGGGGTATATTTAAAGAAGCTTGAAGCTCAAATTTTTAAACCGATTTAAAGCGATTTAAGAGTTGTCTTATTTTCTCGCGATCGATTTTTAGCCGATCAGAATTGAGCAAAATTTAACTTTGCGAAAACAAAACCGCTAGAATAAACACGCATCATAATGGCGCATGATTTCGTCGTTTAGTTATTGTTATTTCAATCCCAAATTTGGCTTTATATTTTTTGGCTTCATATGTTTTCTTTTCAGATTGAATTTGGCTTTACATTTTTTGGCTTCATATGTTTTCTTTTCAGAGATTGAATTTGGCTTTACAAATATTCATCACCAAAAACCAAAAGACCAAAAATCGGTTAGTTCAATTTGGATTTTTGAGTTTCAATTCAACTAATTAAGTTATGCCTTGATTTCAGCCAAACGATCCTCTGTTTCCTCAATCTGCCTTTGACATTCAATCCACCTCTGACATCTTCTATGCAGGTATTATTCATTATTTTATTCAAAAATTTTGCTAATTTTACACTATTTGAAAAAATTTGCTAATTTTAAACAAGGTTTTACAGCGTTTTGTCCTCTATTTTAGATGCAGATCTTCACTTCCGTTTCTTCATCTGGGCAACTGTTGGGCCGATGGACTTGCTGTTCCGAAGGTATCACATGGAGCGGAAGGACTGAAACTGATGGAAAACGGATGGACTTAAAACTTTAAATTAAAATTTTCAAAATAACTCAAATGTTAATTTAAAATTATATAACGGTTTTCACTGAGCGGAGATAATAATCTATTTAAGGGAGTCTTCGTAGCTCAATTTAAATCCATTTCAAATGTTCTTTAAACGACTATAATCCATTTTTTCAATATAAGTAAATGGATTTAAGAGGATTTAAATCGTTAAAATGGTCCCAGATTGAGGCCGTAGAAGGGATTTTGTTGATAACATTTTTTAATGAAAACCGCTATGAAATCGATTTTTATCTCAATTGTTCCAATGCGGGTAACCAACTGTGAAAAACATTTAAATGTCTTTTCCTTTTTTGGAGGAAAACTTCATCAGAAGCCGGGATGACATGATTAACAAAAAACTCATCTTTGTTTCTGCACTTAAGGACCGTCCTTTTAAGTTTTCAACGGAGCATGGATTTGTCTGAGTTAGCAAAAAAAAGAAGTTTCAAAAATCTTTTGTTGTGCTATAGTCCATTAAGTAAGTGATCTTATAGTTTGCTAAACTCAACTCGTGCATCTCTGTGAGAGTTGCAAGTCGCTGTGGGAGAAAGAGAAAGATAGTGTGTGTCAGTTTTGGTTGCAAGTGTATGTAAGTCACGTCTGTCCACGTGCAGCTGGCTAATTTTTTTGCAGTACAAATACCATATTTCAAAAAGAGATAACGTTAATGAAGGAAGATCAAACAATTTGAGGAAAACCAAATAGAGGCTGAGGTCTATATGTTCAATATTCTGAAAATAGGGACGCATCACCAAAACGAGAAATACAGAAGAAATAAACACACACACACAAACACACACACAAATGCACACACACACACACACACACAAACACACACACAAATGCACACACGAGCGCACTAAATTTCCCATACACAACAAAAACGTATAAGTGCACACCTCATAACGTGAACCTTGACCTTTGCTGTTATTGTTTTCTCATACCATAGTTGAGAAGACGGCACAAAAACGGCCAAAAGATTGAAAGAAAGCGGTACGTTCGATTTGATTGGTATTGTTGATTTCTAACGTAAGAAAGATTCGGTATCGTCGTTTTTGGACGCAAGAGAGATTCGGTATGTTTGGTTTTAGAAGATTTGGTTTGTTCCGTTTCTAAATATAGGAGATTGTCTGTCTGTTTGGTTTTTGACGTAAGAAATTGTTGGTATTTTTATTTAAAAATTTCATTTTTCTGTTTATACTGTGGTCATACGTTATGAAAAGGCTTTTTTTCCAGGAAATTCAAAAGTATTTCTTGAAAAAATATTCTGAAAACAGTTCTAGTTTACAAGCAATTTTTTCGACGTGTAGTTAAGTTTGAAACCCAACAAGCCAACCGTTTTTGTTTGGTCTGCTGGACTAAATTAATTTTAAAACCCCGAATATTAAAACGGCGCGTATTCCTTTCAATGATACCAAATATCTCTTACGTTTAAAAATCACGACTCAAAGTCTTTCTTAAGTTTTAAAAACAACAATACCGAATCTTTCCTATGTTAAAAATCACGCTAAAGCAATGATACCGAAAAAAGGAACATCAGATTTTCTGTCGATTTTCGCTAGAAGACAACAAAACCGGCGATATCTCATAAAAAATATGTTCAACTAGGGTGGTCCTGTAGAAACAGTTTGAAGTATTGTTTTTGACTGCTGTCTTATCCTTTTCCATGTTGCTTGTTTTCAAAAGAAAAAAATCAAAATGGAAAATTTGTTCAACTTTTATTGTTAAAGCTAAGGAAATATTGTCTATTGGTTTCAACGCTTGACTAAATCATAAACAAATAAACTTAATTTGTTCTAAGACGAACTAAAGTTTCCTTCGCCTCCGTTCATCTGAAATTAAATACTAGTTTCAAAGGAAATTGCCACTACAGGTTTTGCCAAGTGTATGTAAGTCACGTCTGTCCACGTGCGGCTGGCTAATTTTTTGCAGTACAAATACCATATTTCAAAAAGAGATAACGTTAATGAAGGAAGATCAAACAATTTGAGGAAAACCAAATAGAGGCTGAGGTCTATATGTTCAATATTCTGAAAATAGGGACGCATCACCAAAACGAGAAATACAGAAGAAATAAACACACACACACAAACACACACACAAATGCACACACACACACACACACACAAACACACACACAAATGCACACACGAGCGCACTAAATTTCCCATACATAACAAAAACGTATAAGTGCACACCTCATAATGTGAACCTTGACCTTTGCTGTTATTGTTTTCTCATACCATAGTTGATGGGACGGCACAAAAACGGCCAAAAGATTGAAAGAAAGCGGTACGTTCGATTTGATTGGTATTGTTGATTTCTAACGTAAGAAAGATTCGGTATCGTCGTTTTTGGACGCAAGAGAGATTCGGTATGTTTGGTTTTAGAAGATTTGGTTTGTTCCGTTTCTAAATATAGGAGATTGTCTGTCTGTTTGGTTTTTGACGTAAGAAATTGTTGGTATTTTTATTTAAAAATTTCATTTTTCTGTTTATACTGTAGTCATACGTTATGAAAAGGCTTTTTTTCCAGGAAATTCAAAAGTATTTCTTGAAAAAATATTCTGAGAACAGTTCTAGTTTACAAGCAATTTTTTCGACGTGTAGTTAAGTTTGAAACCCAACAAGCCAACCGTTTTTGTTTGGTCTGCTGGACTAAATTAATTTTAAAACCCCGAATATTAAAACGGCGCGTATTCCTTTCAATGATACCAAATATCTCTTACGTTTAAAAATCACGACTCAAAGTCTTTCTTAAGTTTTAAAAACAACAATACCGAATCTTTCCTATGTTAAAAATCACGCTAAAGCAATGATACCGAAAAAAGGAACATCAGATTTTCTGTCGATTTTCGCTAGAAGACAACAAAACCGGCGATATCTCATAAAAAATATGTTCAACTAGGGTGGTCCTGTAGAAACAGTTTGAAGTATTGTTTTTGACTGCTGTCTTATCCTTTTCCATGTTGCTTGTTTTCAAAAGAAAAAAATCAAAATGGAAAATTTGTTCAACTTTTATTGTTAAAGCTAAGGAAATATTGTCTATTGGTTTCAACGCTTGACTAAATCATAAACAAATAAACTTAATTTGTTCTAAGACGAACTAAAGTTTCCTTCGCCTCCGTTCATCTGAAATTAAATACTAGTTTCAAAGGAAATTGCCACTACAGGTTTTGCCAAGTGTATGTAAGTCACGTCTGTCCACGTGCGGCTGGCTAATTTTTTGCAGTACAAATACCATATTTCAAAAAGAGATAACGTTAATGAAGGAAGATCAAACAATTTGAGGAAAACCAAATAGAGGCTGAGGTCTATATGTTCAATATTCTGAAAATAGGGACGCATCACCAAAACGAGAAATACAGAAGAAATAAACACACACACACAAACACACACACAAATGCACACACACACACACACACACAAACACACACACAAATGCACACACGAGCGCACTAAATTTCCCATACATAACAAAAACGTATAAGTGCACACCTCATAATGTGAACCTTGACCTTTGCTGTTATTGTTTTCTCATACCATAGTTGATGGGACGGCACAAAAACGGCCAAAAGATTGAAAGAAAGCGGTACGTTCGATTTGATTGGTATTGTTGATTTCTAACGTAAGAAAGATTCGGTATCGTCGTTTTTGGACGCAAGAGAGATTCGGTATGTTTGGTTTTAGAAGATTTGGTTTGTTCCGTTTCTAAATATAGGAGATTGTCTGTCTGTTTGGTTTTTGACGTAAGAAATTGTTGGTATTTTTATTTAAAAATTTCATTTTTCTGTTTATACTGTAGTCATACGTTATGAAAAGGCTTTTTTTCCAGGAAATTCAAAAGTATTTCTTGAAAAAATATTCTGAAAACAGTTCTAGTTTACAAGCAATTTTTTCGACGTGTAGTTAAGTTTGAAACCCAACAAGCCAACCGTTTTTGTTTGGTCTGCTGGACTAAATTAATTTTAAAACCCCGAATATTAAAACGGCGCGTATTCCTTTCAATGATACCAAATATCTCTTACGTTTAAAAATCACGACTCAAAGTCTTTCTTAAGTTTTAAAAACAACAATACCGAATCTTTCCTATGTTAAAAATCACGCTAAAGCAATGATACCGAAAAAAGGAACATCAGATTTTCTGTCGATTTTCGCTAGAAGACAACAAAACCGGCGATATCTCATAAAAAATATGTTCAACTAAGGTGGTCCTATAGAAACAGTTTGAAGTATTGTTTTTGACTGCTGTCTTATCCTTTTCCATGTTGCTTGTTTTCAAAAGAAAAAAATCAAAATGGAAAATTTGTTCAACTTTTATTGTTAAAGCTAAGGAAATATTGTCTATTGGTTTCAACGCTTGACTAAATCATAAACAAATAAACTTAATTTGTTCTAAGACGAACTAAAGTTTCCTTCGCCTCCGTTCATCTGAAATTAAATACTAGTTTCAAAGGAAATTGCCACTACAGGTTTTCAAAAATGTTTCTCCTACAACCATTCAACTCTCCTTTTTGTTGGTGTGTGTTCTTACAGACAAGAATACAATTAGCGGCACTATAGAAAGAAATATAGTAATAATAATTAATTTTTTTAATCAAAAACAGAGTTCTAATTGCTGATAGATTAATTTATTCCAAACATGTTACTTCATTTTATGTTAGTAAGATTTTGGAATTGATCAATCCCATGGACAAATAAGTTTAAAGTTTCATCGCAAAAATTTCTTTGGAAATAAAATTTTGAAGTAAAATTCGGTATTTCATTTTAAATATTGTGCGAAGGGTTTTTATCTAATATATAATCTTGCCTGGAAAAATTATGCAGACTCGATTCAACGTATCATTCACAATTTTTCGTAGAACAGATTTTAAAAAACAGTTTGATTTATTCAACTTTTTAAATATTAGTTTTTTATTGATATTAAAAAAAATGTCAAAAATCGTCTATTGAATTTTGGTTCTATTATTTTTCTGCATTTCCAACTCGAGTTGCATATACTTTCGCAGTAACTGATTTTTTGAAACCATTTTGAGAACAAAGTTCCTTCTCCATGGGCAATTTTACTGATCATTTGTTTGTTTTTGATTGCTGCCGTTTATCCCGTACCTAACTCCAAGTGCGTTTCAATACTGGACCAGTATATATGCAATTCCTCATCATTGCTGAATCGTAGAACGTTTCATGTCATTTCTGACTTGTCAGACTTGCGTTCAGTCTGATTTTACAATGGTCGGACTTGTGCCAAGTGCGAAAGCAAAGTTCTGCACGGTGATCGAACCCACGCTCTCCTGCGCTACCGTCTTTGCTGTACTTTTGTCTTTTACGCCTTTAAAATTCGCTTGGAAAAAGCAAATTTCAAGGGAGAAAACGAGCATAATATATTACATGGGAGACTTGCATTTACAATTGCCCAGTACTGATTTACAGTTGGAGTTCGGCAAGGGATTATGCTTCTGAACAAAAAATAAATTATCGTGTTGAGGTTGAGCGTTCAGAAAACTTGTTGTGTTTTTAATCTAAGCCTCATTAATTATTCTGATTGAACTTTAGAGTGCCTTAATCCTTATAAATTTTAAACAGCACTTGTTTTCAAAAGCTTATTTTCCCTCGATTGAAACATTAAAAACATTAAAAAGCTGTTTTCATTTTAAGAAACTGCGTAATTATATGGCAACTTTTCTGCCTTTCTGTTTTTAGATACTTTTCATTTACAGCAATATCTTTTACAGCCCGAGATATAGCTGTATATGAAAATTAATTCAAACCAACTGTTAAAAATGTTCATCAAGCTTAATTTAAAAAATAATGAAGGTTCGTAATTGTTTTTATGTTCAAACAATTAATGCTTCAATGCAATTCTTGTTCCAACATTTTCCTTATTTCGATAATTTCTCCCAAATGAAAGAAGACAATGTATAAGAAAACCAAAAAAGAACAAGAATTAGAAATTGTAAGTTGTTTTTTGCTCTTACGTGACAAAAACGATTTCGAGTTCAAGATTGGTTTGATTGGCTAAAAGATGAAACATACCACAGTTAAAAAAAAAAGAAAAATGACGTCAATATAGCATCGTTATCAATTTAAATCCTGTTTAGTCGATGCGAGAGGCAACAAGAAATATTCTTTGTAGTCGTGAAACTCACTTAAAAAGCTGATGTATTAAGCTTCCAATTGATACTTAACATGATGGTGCTTTCATTAATTTAATCACAAATGTGCATAACAGTATTACCAAGTGCGCTAATACGTGTTGTCAAAACAAGCCAAACTCGAGCAGTACTCAATTCCTCAAAACCTCTCCAATCGAATAACAAAAGGGGATCTATTCTGTGCCCCCTCTCCCCCAGTGCTTTTAGGCAACCCTGTATTACAAATTATGTGTGTTAGCACATAATTATTTGAAACCTGGCACGAGCGACTCGGGCTGTAAAAGATATATACCCACTAAGCTGGGGGTGGCGGACAGCATAGATCCCAAAAATGTGTAATGTTTTCCAAAATAATGTTTGCATGTTAAGACAATCTGCTCGAGCTATGCTAGTTATAACAGGCGCAAAATGGTTTAACAAACTTATAACGAACCCACTAAGAGTTCCTTTCCCATTCTGATATGTTCCAGTTCGTTTTTGCAATCGTGACGCAGCATTTGACACATCGGTTGAATTATTATGTCCCTCAGAATGCAAAAATATTGTAATTAAGTTGCAATTGATCCGTATATTTTCAAAATTATTCAATGGAAAGTGCTCGTTTTTGAAATCCTTGCTGACTATATACACAACTCACCAATAATATTTAGTAATATTAGCAAGAATCGAATCAGAATTTATCGAATTTAGAACAATTCAAAAAGTGTCGGAGGAGTGACAACTTTTAAACAATAAAAAAGGAACACTGAATTCAATCCATTATTGCTGTGCAAAAACAAATGAGTAGAATGCGCAAAACAAAATGCTAGTGCAAAAGTATTAATAATAATAATAGCAATGTCAATACTGAAAAAATTTTACTCGTTCATATTGGAACAAAAAAAAAGTTAGTTTTAAACCTTACATGTTTCCAAGATAAACAATCTGACGACTGTATACAAGGGTCTCCTCTTTCAAATTCCTCAATAATATGATTGAAGATTCGTTTTTTGAATTTTTTTATTTTCAATTTTTCTTAAGTGACAAGGTAAAGAATTCCAGACCTGTAAAGCTTTTCTAACGAATGAATATTCCAGTTTAATCTGGTATATGCTTTCAATCTAAACTATAGAGTTGTAAAAGATTTTTTAGAAAATAAACTGGTGAAATGACTACACAAAAAACTAAAAATTCAATGGTTTTGACAAAAACTCTTAAAATACATGCCAGAGAGACCTCATGTACGCTTCATAGCGGTAATCCGAACTAACATTTTAATCTTTGTCACGAAAACGTTTGGCAAAAATGTTTTCCATCTTAAAAAAATGCTTTTTAATCTCAAAGCAATAAACACCTTAAATGATGCTTCATTAGAGGGCCGATGATACCTGCCATAGAAAAGACTCACAGACAAGACAAACAACAAAATCAAATATAAACAACAACAATAATTACGGCCAACACTTGATATCTATCTATTTTTTTAAAAAGCATCAAACTAAAAATCAAAAAATGAATTGCATTTCACCAGAAAGAATTATGGACCTGTCTTTATTGAGACGAATCAATATGTAGACAAAGAAAGGCAAAATTTAAAACAAAAGAAACAATTTAAAAAAAGTCATGACAATTGTCAGCTATCAATAGAAATATTTAAATCGCTCTATTTATAGCTGCAAAAACAATCAATGAAATCGGTCATTACCCCGAGATTCATACAACTACAAAACAAATGCAGGCAAAAATTGAAAAATTACTTAGTTTTTGTGAGAAAACGGTGTCGAAGCCTTTGAAATCATAAACTTTTTTACCTAAATCATTGAAACTAGAGCATTTTCACCTTCTTTCAACGCCATTATATTGATATAGAATTTGCAATTAATATGTTAATTGGACAAGATAGCAGAAAAGAACCTAAAATTTTGTATTATGACCAAAAATTTTAATAAAACAAATAAAAATTCGTTGTATAAAAGTCAAAATTTATTATTCAAATGGTGAAAAATCACAGAAGACCACATCCTAAATCCCTTGAGAGTCAAGCTGACCTCACTTTTTGCTCAAAATAAGCTATGTGTTGGCAGAAATAACAATAAAAGATGCAAATCTAAAAAAAACTATGTTTTTTATAAACTGATTATTTAAAACCAAAAATCGTAACATCCGTCAATTTTCAACGTAGAAATTGTCAAAATACGATAATTTTTACTGCCTGGGAAGCAAACTAGACTTGTCATTAGACTAAAACAAAAGACAAATTAACAACAGATAATGGCAGAACTCTCAATTTGGCGAGCAGTTTTACGCAAACTGTGTTTGAGCCAACACTGCCCTAAGCTTTTCGCTAAAAGTCTACGATATGTTTATTAGTCGTTATTTACCTGTAATTTTGTTTTGACAATTTTTGAGCTCAGATTTGAAATCATTCTGTTCTCTAATTAACACAAAGAAAGTTTTTGAAAAAAAGCAAAAACATTTTTAAAAAGAGGTAAGGGCCCCATTACAATCCGAAAATTTTTTGAATGGTACAAAAGGCAATTAGAACAAAACCAATTTGGTACTGCTGCTTTCCTACTAAAAGAAGTATTTATTCCAATTGTCCCTAAACAACAAATATGACAAAAAAGTTATTATAACAAAAATAAATTATGATTTTTTGATGATTTTAGGGCAATAATATTTTCATTAATGATAGCAAAAAAAACCAGTAGTTATCAACCAAAAGTGTTAGATTTTGTTCCTCCCCAACTAAAATAGGTCGAAATAATTAACTATGCTTTTTTACGAAAAAATTTTTGTAGAAAATATATTTTAAAACTCATTCCTTTTTCTTGTAGCGCACAATATTTAGAAAAGCTTTTGAAACAGAAAAAACGAAAACTCAGAATCCAATTGGAGATAAGATTTTCATATTGATTTTAATTAGTAAAAGAGCTTGTCAAAAGTGGACAAAAATGAATTCGAAAGGGTGTTTTGTTTCATGAATTTCAATTTTATTTTAAAACTACTGCAATAAAAAATTATTTGTTTCTAGCTCTTATATTTTTTGTTTTCCTTTTCAGAGCAGCTAAGCCAATCAATAACTACTCTATATAACTGTGAAAATAAAAAGAAACATCAGAAATTGCAAATACTAACAACTATGGCGTAAATGTTTTTTTAAACGTGCAATAGCATATCTGCCAACTGCTAATTATGCCCTAACACAATTGCATGAAAAAAATTAAGGTGAATAACTTTAGATCAGTTAAAATTTTCTCTGTCGATGTTCTCTATGTGTTATTGAGTGATACTTAAATAGTTTTATCCGATTTGAGCTACAAAGAAAGCAAAATGTTGGTGTACCTATCACTGATTTTGTTGTCGAAGTGATCTCTCCAAGTTCAATTTGGTATTGAGTTTCATCACCTCAAACTGTACAGGCGAGATAAGAGAAACCACTTCGAGCATGTAAACCTCAGTATCCAAAAAACCAAAAATCGTAACATCCGTCAATTTTCAACGTAGAAATTGTCAAAATACGATATTTTTTACTGCCTGGGAAGCCAACTAGACTTGTCATTAGACTAAAACAAAAGACAAATTGACAACAGATAATGGCAGAACTCTCAATTTGGCAAGCAATTTTACGCAAACTGTGTTTGAGCCGACACTGCCCTAAGCTTTTCGCTAAAAGTCTACGATATGTTTATTAGTCGTTATTTACCTGTAATTTTGTTTTGACAATTTTTGAGCTCAGATTTGAAATCATTCTGTTCTCTAATTAACACAAAGAAAGTTTTTGAAAAAAAGCAAAAACATTTTTAAAAAGAGGTAAGGGCCCCATTACAATCCGAAAATTTTTTGAATGGTACAAAAGGCAATTAGAACAAAACCAATTTGGTACTGCTGCTTTCCTACTAAAAGAAGTATTTATTCCAATTGTCCCTAAACAACAAATATGACAAAAAAGTTATTATAACAAAAATAAATTATGATTTTTTGATGATTTTAGGGCAATAATATTTTCATTAATGATAGCAAAAAAAACCAGTAGTTATCAACCAAAAGTGTTAGATTTTGTTCCTCCCCAACTAAAATGGGTCGAAATAATTAACTATGCTTTTTTACGAAAAAATTTTTGTAGAAAATATATTTTAAAACTCATTCCTTTTTCTTGTAGCGCACAATATTTAGAAAAGCTTTTGAAACAGAAAAAACGAAAACTCAGAATCCAATTGGAGATAAGATTTTCATATTGATTTTAATTAGTAAAAGAGCTTGTCAAAAGTGGACAAAAATGAATTCGAAAGGGTGTTTTGTTTCATGAATTTCAATTTTATTTTAAAACTACTGCAATAAAAAATTATTTGTTTCTAGCTCTTATATTTTTTGTTTTCCTTTTCAGAGCAGCTAAGCCAATCAATAACTACTCTATATAACTGTGAAAATAAAAAGAAACATCAGAAATTGCAAATACTAACAACTATGGCGTAAATGTTTTTTTAAACGTGCAATAGCATATCTGCCAACTGCTAATTATGCCCTAACACAATTGCATGAAAAAAATTAAGGTGAATAACTTTAGATCAGTTAAAATTTTCTCTGTCGATGTTCTCTATGTGTTATTGAGTGATACTTAAATAGTTTTATCCGATTTGAGCTACAAAGAAAGCAAAATGTTGGTGTACCTATCACTGATTTTGTTGTCGAAGTGATCTCTCCAAGTTCAATTTGGTATTGAGTTTCATCACCTCAAACTGTACAGGCGAGATAAGAGAAACAACTTCGAGCATGTAAACCTCAGTATCTCTCCAAAAAATCGAGAGTAAACAAAAAAAATAGAGAAAAACCCTCGTCGGCAACTAATTCAATTTTGTCATGGGCTTTGCGATTACTTTGCGATTGTCACTTTTGCATGTCTCCGAAAAAGATATCAATCAATCAAATTTGACTCAACAATTAAATTGAGCTGGTATAATTTTGAAAGGTTGGATCAAAAACTTCTCCTCTATATGCAAAAAAATAGAACCTTTCTATATTATTTGAAACTAATCACAGAACTCGGTATCGGATCTGCGAAAAATTACTAAATACTAACGTAACATAAAACTTCAAAACATCCCTCCAATGTTTTTCATTTCTTAAAGTGAAAAAGTACAAACAAGCAGACCGAAATACCGGTCACTTTCTTTGATATCTCTTATACAATGAATAAGCCAGGTGTCAGAAAACAAACTGATTGAATGATTTGAATTATAACAAACAAAGAAGCTCGGTAATATGAGTGCGCACATAATATTCCGACCCCGCATACCCGCTTAGTTTACTTAATAGTCTACTAATTGAGGAATGGATAGAAAACTTTCAAAAATTAACATATTGTTTGGAAAAAATGGTGTTTTCATTAAAAGAATTTCATTAGGCTCAACCCATTAGAGGGCTGGTGATATGGAGACTAAGAGACAGGAAAAAAACAACATCAAACAAAAAGAAAACGCTTTAATTACGGCTAAAGATCAAATTTCATCTATTTTTTTTAAATTAGTGAAGAAACAAAAGCATCAAATAAAATTTCAACTACACCAATTAGTTTGCATTTCGCTAAAAAATACTTTAATTATAACCAGTGCTCAATGTCTTTATATTTTTTTATTTATTGGATGAAATAAAAGCGTCAGATAAAAATGGAACCAATTGACTTGCCTTTTGTCCGAAAAGATATGTGATCTGTCTTTACTAGGATTAATGAACAAGTAGGCAAGAACAAAAAAGACATGTCATGATACATAAAGTAAAACGACTACATAAAGGACGCATACAGGAAAAAGCAAAAACTTTGGTGAGGAGACTTTGTCAAAGCCTATAAAATCAAAACTTATACACACCAAATTTTTTTTAAAAAGCAATTCTGCTTTATTCGAACGCCATTAATTTGCTTTTGGCTGGTCAATAATGTGACAGACGATTGAAATAGGACAGAAGAACCTCAGAAACCGGATATTGTGCAAAAAAAATTTTATGAAATTTGTATTATCAACGCCAAAACATCATTATTCAAATGATAAAAAAGCAAAGAACATCATCTTTTAATTCACTGTATGAGTATTTCAAACTAATTTTTGTCAGACTACAATAAAAGCGGCGAACTTGACAACAAAATTGGAAAACCTAATTGGAAAACCTAAAAAATTTAAAGTGAACTATTTAAAATTATAACTTAAATTAACCATAATTTTTCAATTTAAAGACAATAATTAGGATAACTTTTCACGGATGAAGAGACCAATTAGACATGTATTTAGATTAGTGGGTCTTTGTTAAAATACAACAAACGTATAGAGTCCGAACTCAAAATTTCGCAAACATTTTTACGTAAACTGTGTTTAAGTCAAAAAACGACAAAATTTTCTCTGAATTTATCATGTATGTTTATCGGTTTTTACTTGAAAATAAATTATAAATCTCGTTTAATGATTTTGATTTGGAGTCTTTCTGGACTGTAATTAACAGTTAAAAAAACAAATGAGAACCCAAATTTTTTTTAAGTATAACCGAACAAAAATTCTTTTGTTAAAACTGCTCCTCCATTGAAACAAAAAATGTTCGAAATGTTACAGAATTAGGTAAATTTACAAAAAATTTATTACATCAGAAACAAAATATTAATTTTGGCTTGTTTCGAATTGTATTTGCAAAAAAAAACCATTATGGGCAAACTGAAAGCATTAGATGGTTCATCTAATAGCTAATTTTAATACCAAGTTAGACAATCAGTTAATTCGGTTTCGAATTAGACCTCTTTTTAATTGAAAATTAATTAAGCTCGTTAAAATATTTTCCTATTATCGGGATGATTAAAAATCCATAAAATAATTTTTATGAACGACACACATCCGATTCTTTTCATTGTAATAATTAAAAATCGGATTAAAAATGAAACTGCAATCGCTTCACGGCTGTCTAGATCTGTAGAGTTTGATATTTCCTAACTGTTGCTTGGTAAAAGCTTTATGGTGAACGGAAATCTCATTATATTAAAAACAAATTATGCATTTTTATATGTAACGTATTAAATTAGCGAATGAGCTAAGATCAGGAACAACTTCTTCCGAACCGGAGGTTAAAAAAACCTTACTGTAAAAAAGATAAAAACTTCATCTATGTAAACGAAAAATGTGTCAGCAGTTTTCATTTCAGCACAACCGTCAATGCTGTAGAAAGTGGGCCAAGTAAGCTTATTTGATTCCATTTTTATGGAAAAATAGATTATTCAAAAATTTAGACAGCATTTTAAACAAAACAGTTGATTCAAACAATTCTGCAAATCTCTTTCACTTTTAATGTTGAAACCAATAAGACTAATATTAACAATTTTCTCAAATTTATAGCAAAAGTTGATAGCATATATAGCAAGAATTACTGAAAATGTGCACAAAACAATGAAAATTTTGCTAAAATTCACAAATTTTAAGCCTCCGCAGCTCCTAAAAACCCGCTGAATTCAACCAAAAACTCTTTTTCTATCAAAATTTAACGCTTGACAAGCTTTTTCATGATACCAATCACATCTATGTCCAAAAAATTTATCGAAAATTGACTGATTAAAAAACCCAGTTTAGCTAAAGTAGGTCGCAACGAAAATCACTGCTGATCATTTTTTACTTGCATCGCTTTATCCTCCAGAAATTATATAATGTGTTTAGCTATCACTCAGAGAACAACAGTACTGATTCAGAGCGTTTTCAGAGAAATTTTGAAATTCAGTGCTCTTTCAGAACGATTTCAAAATTGTTTATGTTCTGATTCTGAATCCTCTCTGAATCACAGGAAACAGCAAAATGCGTTTCTGAATTGCCTCTGAATCAGAATGAAATTCAGAATTTTTTTAAAACATAATGAGAGACACAGAAAAATTTTCATCAACTTTTCAACCGTTTTTATTAGCTTTGGGAACAAAATGCCAAAAAATTTTAGCCGGAAAGAAAGGAATAGGATCTTTGCTGATATTTTTTGCTATTGTGAAACAAAATGATATTGGATCTTTGCAGAGTTCCCGGCTTTTTTTGGATTAGGGCCGACTGTAGAGGTTATATGAACTGTGAATCTGCATAAAAAAATTTTGGTAGTATACGTTTATTTGAAAAAAAAGTTGTCGTTATTTAACTAAGTTGCAAAATTTTTCATGATCTGGTCCATAATAGGTCGTACTGGTTTATTAACATATAGCTTTTGCTGTAATTTTTTGGTTTGATAACAATCTCTGAATCTACAAAAGATATTGTCAGAATGTTTTTCTTTGAAATTTTTTGAAGAAGTGTACAGGCGCGGTTTTTTTGCCGTGCTTCATCAGTACTCCTCTGGTTTATTTCCCTATCTCCGCACCTTCCGGTCCTAAGACCGAAATGAAAAAAAGAAGTTAAAGCCACACAGAACATACTGAAAAATCTTAAAGAGTCAAAATTTTAGCTTGAGTTGACAACATTTCTGACAACTTATTTTTAAAAAATTTTAATAAATTTCTTTTATTTCGAAAGGTATTATATGAATTTTATTTTTAAGGACCTAAGAGGAAAAACAATGGTAAAACATAGCCTGGCTTACAGACATAGATATGATTTTAACCTCATGAAGAGATAAATCATAGACTGAATCAGAGAAAGTCAGTGTCTCAATCAGAGTCTGAATCAGTGCTGATAACTTCTATTTTTACTCTGATTCAGTACTGAATTTGCTTTTGAGCAATGTACGGGTTCCTTAGATTCATTTTTCTATTGGTGAGCTGTCAACTCAACATCGGCAACATACTTTTGTAGTAGTTTCTCCTGTTAAGTAATACAGTTTTTATTGCTGTTGTTGGTATCGTTATTTTCTTTGGTGTCTTTTTTGGGCTGTTGTCATGGCTGGACGAAGAATACCCCGAAAGAGGGGTTAGTGAAGTGACACTTTGCCTCCGAGAACTGATTCGCTGCCCAGCACACACTGCTCACAGATGAACACTTACACGCAAAACTGTTCGAGTTTGGACGTTTGCAAGGGGCTCCAAAGCGACATGGAATCTAAAACAAATTTATTAAAAAGACCTATGTGTAACTCAAACATTTGAATCTATTCTGTATCTATATCCCCCCATCCCCCTTTGACAGCAATGTAATGAAATAATTAAATCCTAATCACTGGTAGTGAGTGACCAACAACTTTTCATTAATTTTAATAGAGTGGCATTACACAGTAAGTCAACTAATTTCTTTTTTGCTTTTCAATTTTTGTATTTTGAATGTTTTTGATCATCAAATTAATTTTCAAATGCTTAACTATACTGGATTTTATATTGATAATGCCATTCACTTCAAATGATAAATTTGGTCGATTAAACTGCATTATTTTACTCATCACAAAAGAACGAATAAAACTATGTCTTAAAACGTTACGCTTCTGTTTTTTCTAATAACTATGTAACAAACTCTGCAAGAGATACCAAACACGTTTATCTCGTTCAATTTTCTCAAAATTTTACTTCGTTTAAAATGAAGAAAAGGCAAATTGATGCCAGCTGCTATCAAGCATATCTTTTTACGTGTTTTTTCCATGTTATCGTAAATTTTTGCAAAAAGTTGATGTTTGTACGAAAAGTGTTGACGGAATGATGAATAGAAGCGAAGACTTATCTTATTGGTGAAAAGTTTAACGATTTATGTTAATAAACCTGTGTCAAAACTTGCTGGTAGAAAAAAAACTCAGCATAGGGTCCAAAAAGGGAAAAATCTTCAAATGTAATTCTGCTATTAATAGCAGTTTATCGTCAAATTCTCTGCATGTGGTTGGTAAACTTCTCTAGCAAAAAATTTATTTCGCTTAGATTTCAATATGTATGCCGTTTGTCGAACGCAATTTGACATTGCACTGATTTTTGTCAATTGTTTCTATTCTTTTGGTTATATCCAAATTTGGATTGCGGAAGAATCGAATAAAACAATTTATCATTAGTAGACTTTTATGTAATAGTTAAACCGGACCAGTTGTTGATTTATAAAAAAATGAAATAGAATCATTTGATGAATAGATGAACGGCAATCATTTTTTATTCTGTTTTCTGTTTTTTTCCTACGAAAAAGTCTTCTATTGGAAAAAAAATCTTGAACTACACATCTATCAAAGTTCAGCTGTCTTTAGTGTAGAAATTGCTCTGATCATAAATAATCCTTTATATGGAACTTCTGGTATAAATTTTGTTTTTCAACTGAAAAACTGCCAACTTATTCAGTTACTTTATCACTGATTAATAGCAAATTTTTTCTGCCATTAGAGAGTTAAGTGCTATCAGTTAAGTGTCAATAAGTGTCAATAAGTGTCAATCAATAGAGAACATGTCTATCGATAAATGTTTTACTTGGGCTTTTCCTTCGAGCATTTATCGAAGATTAAGATTTCGAGGAGGACAAGTTGACTGAATATCACTAGTTTTCTTCAGTTTTTGGATCATTTTGAGGTAGTTTATTTAAATTTGTCATGTTTTGTTCATGTTAAAACCATTGCAAAAGTTTTTCTCTTTTTGTCACTTTTTATTGCCTGCCGAACAGTTATTGCAATTAATGTAGTTAAAAGTTCTGCGAACATTTGGCTGCATTTAATTGTTTTTCTGCCTTTTTTTATAAGAATTAACGTAATTTTTGCTGGTAAATATTTCAACATATTCAATTTAGCGTGCATTTTATTTTTTCATATAAAACGTAGTTGCTGAATTGCTTTGTGCAAATGTTTTTCGAATCTAAACACTTTCTTTGCTAAAGTTCTGTTTTTATGAGAAAAGTGTGTCAAATAAAAATTTCTACCATTTTTCTCCAGTAGATGAATATATTTACTAAAGAAACTTGTTAGAATCTTTTTATAGATTGGAAAAGGCAATCTGTACTTCATTATAATGAACTGGGATAAATTTCGCTATATTAGGTTTTTCGCTAAATTAGACTTCTTTATTACCAAGTTGTAATTGTTTTCAGCCATTGTTGGGCTCACAGCAAAAAATTCATAATGAAATTAATTTTAGTTTTCCAAAAATTTTACTGCAATTAGTTCCCAGAATACTTTTCAGTTATAATAAATTTGTTATGCTACGATTTTCCTCAAAATTCTTAACAAAAAGTACTTTGCCAAAGTTCAACTGATTTTGAAAATGTTCTTTCAATCTTCTTATCTGCTGAAATAGGTTTACTTTCCGTATAAAACAAACCTCAATTATTCTTGTGCTTGCCATTTTTCCAAATTAAATACTTTTTCTTGAAATTTTGTGAACTTAAATTTTTGGCAAGTTACTTCGTGAGAAAGAACTGAAGCAAGATTTTCCATTTTTTTGCTACTTGAGACTCTGAATCAAATTCTCGACTTAAAGAGCTTTTTTCTAAATGGTTCTCACAAACGATGTTTAATTAAGCAATCAATTAGCTGGCAGAGGCTATCAAGATAATAAAAATCGTTTTGTGAGAAAACGTTAAGACTCAAATAAACACAAAAAATTCTCCATATAAATCAAGTGACTTTTAATACTTTTTTATATTTTTTTCCACACTGAAAAATTTGCTCTATTTTTTTAGAAAGTATTTTTTCAAACGGTGATTGAAAAATTGTATTGGTCGTTTTCCTCGAGTAGAACCAATGCTCCTATTAAAAAGTCTTCTAATGTTGTTCTAAGCTTTTTTTCTCGTTTTTTGAGAGTTATCGTTTTGTTATCCTTTGTTTATCATTACAGGTTTTTGGTTCATTTTACTCACATGGGCGTACAATAACTCACATAGCTGCCTGTTTGCTAAATGTTCTGATGTGCTCACTGTTCTGAAGTTTTATATTTCTGTAGGTCATTTCAATATATCTGTTTTTTCGATAATTTTCGGTTTTTCCTGGTTGTTTCACATGTCTAAATATGTCATTTTCAGTTTATAAAACTAATATAATTAAACCATTTAAATGAGTTGTTTTCCAGTTATAAAATATTTTAACGTTTTTGTGTATTGGAGGTCATCTGTAATCCAAATTGAGCACTAAGGTGGGCATAGATCTTCATAAAGGGGGAGGCTGATCAAAACCTAGCTCACGTTACAAAGGTTTTGTGCCTGTGGACTTAGGGTTTCGAGACCAGCGCGGACTAAAAGCACACAAAATGAATCTTTTCTGATTTTTACTCTATTTCGTAATGAGATTTAATTCTTCTTGGTTGCTCTGTATTTGAGCTCATTACACAAAATTCTCTTGTTTTTACTCCGGTTAGTTTTGTTTTATTATTCTTATTATGCTCACTAAAATCATTGGCCCGGATCACTCTGAATAAATTATTTAACCGGAATTTAACTGTGGGCCAACTAAGTATATATATCGTATGTATTGTCATTTTTCTTTGATTTAGAATCAAACTAATATCTTCTAGTAAGGGAAAGCACTCATTTCGCCTGAAGAAATAGTCGCTTTGTTACCGCCATACGGTATTAAGACAAACTGAAAGGCAAAAGAGGGACAATTATCAATTAACATCAAAAGCGAGCTAGAGAATGGAAATTGACCATTAATATAGACATCAATTTGGGTCATATTGCAACCATTTATTTTTTAATTGGGTACTGGCCTATAAAATAAATTTTATTTGAAAAGTTCGTTCTAAAACGCCGACGGCATTGTAAGCTTTGATATTTTCAGGAGCATTTAGTTCAAAAGGCCTACAATGTATTTAGATATAACTAGTCTTTTTCTGTCAATGTAGACCTCAAAGAGGAAAGAACTATCAATTATAAATCAATAATAGCCTCTTTCTTCATAGAATCAAGATAATTCACAAAGATGATAATTATGTTGCGTTTTATGTCATGGCAGTGACGTCCATTAAAGATCGGAATTCTGGCTGCTAATTTGGGAAGAAATTGAAAAATTTACAATCTGTAAACAATTTAGTAAATTTAAATGGGTATGAGGGAGCCAACGCGCAATGATGGCAGCAACCGAGAAAGGAGTGAAAATAATTAAATTCATTCTCACTACTTTTCAACCTTACTTGAGAGCCAAAATCCCCGTTTTCCCTGTTTTTCGCAACCATTTTATATTAATAAAATGAAAAGCGGGATGGGAAAAAGTCGCAAATTGTTAATTTTCCTCAAAGCTGAATTATCCGTTAATATTATTCAGAAAAGCCATTTTTAGAGCAGATCGAAAACCACTGACCATTTCAAGTTAACTTTTTTCCGCGAATAGTGGTAACGCGTTATAATACTAGAGTAAAACTCACATCCGACTGCATAAGATCAAACTCAGAAACCAGAAATTCTCTGATCCATGATATAACTAAAAAGCTAATCTGCTTTTTCTCGCTTTGTCTAACTGAATTAATGAAAAAAGTTATGACTTTCGAAACAGTTGAACATTCCCCTTGCTTTTGCAAAAGTTAGTCCCTAATCCCTCTATTCCAAATTCATAGTCGTTCATTTTAATTTTTTGTCCTCAGACCATAAGTTATTTTAGAAATTTTTCAAATACCCTCTGTGCCGAAATTGTTGAAAAAAAAGCAAGATAAAATTGTCTTTTTTCAAGTTTCCTATCTACACTCTAACACGTTTTAACTAAATGCCTTATAGGACGAGGAAGTTAATTATACTAGTTGAGAAATTTGTTCACAAAATAATTACAAAATTATCAGTGTCTCATTATACGAATACAATTCACTTTTAATGCATTAATTAAAAACAGTAACGTAAATTAAAAATTAGAGATGAAATATTTGCAATTCAATCCAGAGACCCAAAGACAGCTGTTTTTCAACTGAGAAGACTTATTCAGTCAGCAGTTTTCTGAGTTTGGAGCACTATTTCTCAAAACCTATTTGATTAATCTAAACACTGCTTATTTTCAAAAAGTTCCTTTCTGAAATTAGACCTTATCTACTGTTTCGTTCGTTATTTTTTAGTTCGTCTTTACGGTTACGGTACAAATTTGTACTGAATTTTAATTGCGGTTAGGTGCAAGGAATTGAAGATTTCTGGCCTTTATAATTTTTCACAGATATTCGTAAAAGATGGTAGATTTTCATTCCCTCGCTCAAACTGAAACCAGTTTGGATCATGAGTTGTTTACATAGTTTTTTTCAATATGTCTCCTTGTAATGACTCCGATAGTCACACATATGAAAGATGTAGTATTAAATCATGCTTCGTTTGTATTTCCTTTTTACATATTTTGTTATGATCACCAATAAGATGTCATAATACCAAAGCACTGATGCCAAATATCGGCATGATGAACTTCAGGGTTCTGAAATTACGTGTCAAAAGGTCGAAAAGTATTTCACCGCTTAAATTTGCATGTGATAGAAAATTTTGCCAATCGAACTGTGAATTTTTTACCTACGTAGGACAAGTTTGTATTTTGCTGGTTTACGAATACTTGACGCACTTCATTGCAGTTTTATTTTCGAGTGGTTTAGATGAAAAAATATCCTGGCGCTCACTGTTAATCTCGGCAAATCCTCGAAAGCAATTTGTTCCTTAACTTCAGTGTCTTAGCTTCAACATTCGCGGCAGACATTTTTTGAAACCATTTAAAGTAATATGAAGATCTCTTCTCTGCTGCCGCTTGAACTTAGTCTTGACACATTAGCTCCAATGCAGAAGACGGAAGACAAAAGAGTCATTTTTTATATTTTATTTTTGAAAAATATCCTGAAAAACTTTGATTAGTAAAACGGCTGGTCATTTACAATGCAACGAGCTTCATTTTTAAATTTTGCTTTCTAGGATATCAGAAATCGAAAAATGTGTATCCAGCTTTGAAACAAAATCAATATAATTAATTTATTTTTGAGTTCTCCGCAGAATGTTGGGTTTATGGTAAGTTTTGCTAATTGTGATGGTTGAAAATGTGCAACGAATAACTCAAAAAAAGTAAGTTTTATCAGCAACCACGTTTTAGAATTAGATGGTGGTCAGCACGCCATGACAACTGTGACGGTTAGGAAAGCTAGTTCAGACTTGCTGCAAAATGGGAGATATCAATCCCATTTGTCCCTGATGCATGTTTTTGGGTAAGCGCAGACAACAGTGACTAGTTTTTGTAGCTGCTACCCACACTCAGCATCACTGTTTGCCAAACCAACCACTGTTACCCTTGCTGACAGTATTTACTTTCCACGTTAGTTAGCAACGTGCCAATTAGATTGAAATGAAAGGGAAGCTATATGGAAGCTAAATGAAAAATTAGCAGTTTCTCCACCCTTCATATTAGGTCTCACGAGAACAATTAACTCTTAATAATGAATTAGGTCTAATTAATTAAAATTATTTTCAAGAATTAATTAAAATTCTATTCAAGCAAGTTTTAGGCTAACTGTATAGTTTTGTGACCAATTTAGTGGCTCAAAATTGTCGTGAATGCTTGCGTTTTCCATGGTTACAAGAATTAAAATTCGTACAATTTTGTCACTGATGTCCACAATTAACGTATCACTTTTTGATCGTGGACAAAATTTTCCGTAAAATGGAAATATGTGACGAGGTCTTTTCACTGTTTTCCTCGCCAAGCCCAAAAGTTCTCAATATTTCAAAATGTTCCTTTCACTAAGTAACTAAGTAGATTAATTTTATTCGCAAGTGAGAGATGAGAGTGATAGTGTTTCGTTAGGGCATTTTTCTTTTTTATCACACTTTTTTAGTTCTCAAATGCATGTGAACAAACAACTTGTGTTTCGTTGCACCTCAACATAAAAATAATCCAATTTTTATTTTCAATCATCTGAAATTGATCAATTGTAAAATCCAAAAGTTCCTACTTAGTTTGAAATTTTAAGCATCATGAGTTATCTTAACTTCTGTTTTGTCAGTTATTGGTAGCTATAAACTGTAAGTGGTTGTAAATTGTTGGTGTAATAAACTGTTGAGCACTCTATAGCCCTGGAAAAGGTAGATAAAAAATAAATTATGACTTCAAAGAGCCTGTTTCATATTCACACTTATTCAAAGTGTCTAACATGTATTAAAAAATTGAACCTGTATGAAATTTTGCGTCTCCCCCCATTCTCAAATGAATAAGAAATGTAAAGTCAAGTAACTCTACGGCGATAAAAATTTGATAGATGATAACAAATTTGAACTGCAAAAGAGCAGTTCTACTTATTTCCACTCCGATTAGAGTTTAAACATCATATTTACCCCTGCATTAATCACCGCCGCTTAATTCAAAACCTCAAATGTTTCACCCCAAACCCCTTTTGCAGACCAGAAGACCCTGTTAGTATCGCAAAAAGATCCTAAAAGCACTGTCAAAACGCAGTGCCGGTAAGACATAGAACGGTTAAGTGACTCTGCTTGAAGTCACTGAGATCGAGAATCTGGCGTTTATCGAGAACCGCGAAGCGGTTCGAGATATTAAGTCAGAATTTCGAAGTGACTTCTACGGAGTCACTTAACCATGCTTAAAACACGAAACGCGCACGTTTTAAACTGACGAAAGTCAATGAAAGTCAACTTCTGGTTAAGTAACAGTTTCTGGCATTTTGACTTCTGACACTCAAGACTTTCGGCATTTTAAAATGTGCACGTGAGTGTTTTAATTAAAAAAATTTAATTGATTCCCTCGCAGTCTATTACCTCGGATAATTACAGCTGCCACATCATCAGTATGGTATCATACTACTATTATCACTTCATTTGAAGAAACATGGGATCTATTCTGTTTTACCCCCGGCAGATGTTTTAAGACGCCCTGGCGCACGTGCACTATTTTTACATATAGTAACGAGCTATATAACAACTCATAATTTGTAACTGGGGGTCATAAAAACACTGGGGGCCGAAACAGAATAGATGCGAATCATGTACCTTATTCCATCCAAAACCGTTAATTTAATATTGGATTTCAACTCAGAAGATCATATCCAACAATTTTTTATCTGTCAAAGCAGATTTCTAACCCCCCACGAAAGAGAATAAAGAAAAATGGGATCTAATCTGTTTCGCCCCCCCCCAGTGTTTTTATGACCCACAGTTACATATTATATGTTGTTATATAACACGTTACTATGTAAGAAAATAGCACGTGCGCCTGGGGGTCATACAAGATTTATGCTCACTAAGCTGGAGGGGGGGACAGAATAGATCCGAAAAGTGCATTGTAGTAAAAGAGAGTTTACTTTACTTTCTTCCTCATTCTCTGAATACAAATTCCGGTTGCGGAAAGAAACCCCCACGGAAAAAATCCCCGCTTCATTTTAGATAGGAATTAAACCCCCACGGAAATAAACCCCCACGCAAATAAACCCCCACTTTACTATTAAAGAGCTACGCATTTAGCGCGTTTGGCCATGCTTCGCGGGCCATGGCCATGCCTCAGCGGCCCGTGGGACTTGATATGAAACTATCACAACTGAACAAATTATCACGACCGAATATCAATTATAAAGTTACAATTGTTGTGACTGTGTTAGGGCCCGTGGTAATTGTTGGTTACATGTTTTGTTACAACTAGAATGATAATTTAACCTTGAATATTCTCTTTCAGGGTGCTCAGCAAAAATTCAAATTGCCTTAGACACACTGGAGACAAAGTTAATCTCGGTTAAATCAATCTCAATATAAAATTATTTCTCGCGTAATTTTAGTTTTCTTCGTACTGATTTCAGCTGAAGAGTCAGGTCACGTCTGCAAAGGAAATTATTTAGGCATCAACTTTTTATAGGCAACTTTTCAATTCAAAACCTGATTACCAGAAACAGGGAAAATTAGCTATGGTTTTTAAAGAAAACAGGAGGCAATTTTGTTTGCTGAGAACAACCTCAAAAAGGGACAAAAATCAAAGCAATTTTAAGACTTCCATATCAGAAAGTTTCCAATTCAAAAGTCTAAAAAACCAAAATAAACTCAGAAAATTTCTTGACAGATTTTGTCAAGAATTTTCCATCGGGTAGTTTTGAGCTCTTGGTCAACAATTTGTTGTACTGCAATCAAGTCCATGAATCCACAATTTCATTCATAAAGAGAGTGGCAATAATATTGGAACTACTTGAAACAATGCAAATACTTTTAATCAAATACTTTAAAAAACATAATATCAGCTGAATTCCAAATACAAATTTTCCTTCAAATTTGAACGAACTGATATCAGTTCAAATTAATTCAAGTTAACTTTTTTATAATATTGCAGCGGTAAAGTTGCTTCAGAAAAAATTGTTTGTTTTTGTCACACGAAAAAATGTGGAAAATTTTATAATTATATACACTATAAAACTTTTTAGATGAACCAAATTTAAAATTACTATAAAAATTATTTGCTAAATCATGGGACATTGTTGAAATTGGGTTGAGAGGGAGAGAGAGAAAGAGTTCTCATGTCGAAAAAAAATTCTTTGAGTCTCATTCCTCTGAACAATCAAATATCTATTTAGAACCGGAACCTATCACCAATTAAAACGAGCACAAACCATCTAAGAACAACATAAACCAATCTAAAATGACATTTGAGGCTTAAATTTGGTGCCATAAAATGTTATACAATTTTTGATTAACGATGCTTTGCCTGAGTAATTAATTTCATTATTTTAAACAAAAAGAGGGACTACCCGTATCGAGACCGAATGGTTATCTTGTAAGAACTTGCAAGTTTCTTGCAAAAAATGGTTAACTTGTAAGAACTTGCAAGTGAATGGTTAACTTGTAAGAACTTGCAAGTCGAATGGTTAACTTGTAAGAACTTGCAAGTCGAATGGTTAACTTGTAAGTTTCAGTCCAAACTGAAAAACACACTGAAAACCGAATTTTTGATTAACTTCATCTAAGATTATTGGCAGTTATATCAAAGTTTCTTGAATTCAAGTTCATTTGACGAAAAAGGACTCCTCTTAAGCTGCACTAGCGAAAAAAATTCCAAAAAATTTTGACTGTTCAAAGTTTCTGACTTTATTAACTTTTATTGAGAAGAAGTTGAGAAGAATATGTTGTGGTCCATATTATGAATTTTCGCGGGTGGTTAAAATAATAATAATAAATTTGTTATTGTTGTCTGCCATTTTATGAAAAAATAAGTAAAAATTATCACTTGAATGTTTTTCTTTGTACTTTCATCGTAATTTTTTAAACTTTCTTGTTGACATTCTCTACAAAGAACGTTAAAACTGCACATATTGGCCAACTGATATCTCAATGATTGTTGTGATTTAACACGAGTTTGAGGGTCCTGCTTTCCCTTTGAGAAATTGCTGCTTAGCCGAAAGGAAACAAAAGTATTTTTTGCAATTTTTGAGGCGTTCAACGTTCTGTTTCGATCCGGGGCGATTCAAACTTCATAAAGCAGCTCTAAATCTTTCTTGTAAAGACGAAACTATTCCAAGTAGAAGGAAATGCCAAAAAACGTCAAATATCATGACTGTTTTACTGTAAATTAAACGACTTGTTCATATTTTACATTTTTTCTCAAACTTATTTGCCTAAAAATATTTGGTCTCTTAATTTTGTGCAAACTATACTAGTGTTTAAAAAAGCTCATTTAGTGGGGAATATTGAACATTGTACCAAAATTGTGAGGTTCTATGAAATACCAAAAAGAAGAGCAAAACTTTGACAAAACTCCGAAAAAACTACGCTTTTTCACTGAAAAAACCTCAAAAAATAACCATTTTAACAGTCAGCTGCAGGTTGTTTGTGATCAAAATGTCGCTCATTTCCTTGCCGTTCCAAATCAATACTTTTTCGGTTAAATTTTATGTTATTTTTTTCTAAGGGTCCAAAACTTCCTGTAACTTCCAATGCAGCAGAAAATAGGAAATTTGATAGTCGTAAAATTTTTGTCAATGAAATGTTTCAGAATTGCACAATCGGATTTCTGCTACCAAAAGCAGAATGGCTGTTCCTGAAAAACAGAAGGACATCAAATGATAGGCTCTCTTGGTAGAAAAAGTGAAGTGCAAGGACCATTATTTAAAAGTCAACACGTGATTCAATTTCTCTGTACTTTCAAGGATTACTTTTTAAAACTTTCTGGTTGACATTCTCTGAAACAAAAGTAACATTCTCTCTCTCTCTCTCTGTGTGTGTGTGTGCGCATGTGTGTGTGGTGTGTGTGTGTGCGTGTGTGTGTGTGTGTGTGTGCATGTGTGTGTGTGCATGTGTGTGTGGTGTGTGTGTGCGTGTGTGTGTGTGTGTGCGTGTGTGTGTGTGCGCGCGTGTGTGTGTGTGTGCACATGTGTGGTGTGTGTGTGCGTATGAAAAATTTCTCTTTGTTATAGCCAGGACTTCAACCCGTCGACAACCCTTTGGCAACCCATCGTCAGCCCATTGGCAACCCATCGGCAACCCATCTTCATTCAACCCAAGAAAACAGAGAGAAAAACCCAAGAAAATCAAGAAATTTGAAAAAAAAATCAAGAAAATTGAAAAAGGAAATGAAAAAAAGAAGATGAAGAACACCTTTTCTGATGCTTTAGATTAATAATTTTGATGATTTTTTTGTTCTTTTGTCGATGCGCAGAATATGTGTACATTCATATCTTGCGACGTTTTACTGTTTTTTTACACCATAGGCAGAATGGTTATCTTGTAAGAACTTGCAAGTTTCTGGCAGAAAAACTTGCGAGGCGATGCATCGCCTTGTAAGTTTCTGCCAGAAACTTGCAAGTTCTTACAAGATTAACATTCGCAAGATGAAGAGTTATCTTGTAAGAGCCTTGTAAGTCGAATGGTTAACTTGTAAGAGCCTTGTAAGTCGAATGGTTAACTTGTAAGAGCCTTGTAAGTCGAATGGTTAACTTGTAAGAGCCTTGTAAGTCGAATGGTTAACTTGTAAGAGCCTTGTAAGTCGAATGGTTAACTTGTAAGAGCCTTGTAAGTCGAATGGTTAACTTGTAAGAATTTGCAAGTCGAATGGTTATCTTGTAAGAACTTGCAAGTTTTTGGAAGAAAAACTTGCAAGGCGATGCATCGCCTTGTAAGTTTCTGCCAGAAACTTGCAAGTTCTTACAAGATAACCATTCGGACTCGACCCGGGTATAGAGCTATTGAAAGAGTAGAACTGAATTAGTTTCATTAAAGAACAGTTTGCAGATCTTATATCTGAGCCCAATATGTAACAAATCTTCTATGCAATTAACTTTAAAAACTAGGAGTTTTAACTGGAAAATTAACAGTTTTCGTAACAGGATAGTAATTTGACAAAGTTAACCTCACTTACAAAAATTCGTTTAATTTCAATTTCACACGCTTAAAATGTCAGAAAATCGACTTTCATCTTCAATTTAACAACATCTGTTTCGTCGTCTCTTCCATTAGAATCGCGCAAAATTATTGCACAAACTCCATCAGGATGTGTATGGTTTCTATGCATTACCACTATTGACGTAAAACTCGACTCTTTAGGTTTGAAATTACCTAATTTTATACCATTATTTGTAAAAATTATATCTAGAAGTAGCAGTCTGCGCAATTTGAGAGTTGAGTGGCAGATTAAATCAACAAATTCAAAAACCAACGATATGAACAAGTACCATGAACTGAAATAAATCAAAGTTTACGCAACGGAAATACTGTCGCAGATAATACCTCTGAAACCAGTTAATTTCGCTCATCAGATTGGAAAAGTCAGTCTCATGAGTTATATATTTCTGAGTTCGAAGAATCAAGGGATCTACTTGAAGCTCTCTCAGTGACAGATACCAAACAATCAAGCAAAACTTTTATCTGGTCCTCGGACGACACTGGATGGAATTTCTCCTCAGTGAGCAAAAATAGAACCGTAGTTCTTGTTATCTAGTATATGTAAATACTTGTGATAACTTCAGATAACAAATAATAATGAACCGGATATATCAACAATCTCTGATTTGCTAAATCGCTTAAATGAAATCTAATTACAAGACTAAGAATAAAATTCTTGTTTTTAATCGTGGAACAAGGAACTAATTAAAGTTTTTGGTCAATGGACACTCACGTTATATTTAAAACAAAAAGACTTAAATTTTAATACAAAACCGTTCAATTATTCAAAGTAATTTTTTCTGGAGAGACATTAGGTCGGAAAACAGATTTAACGTTCACATTACTTTGACTGCCGTTATGTTCGGAAAATGAAAAAGTACTCTACAAAATCTGTTATATGCAACAATTTAATTTTATTTAAACAAATCAAGAGCCCCGTCTCTGGATTATAGAGTTTTTAATTCATTCACAATCTTTTTTAAAAAATGCATGAGTCAAATACTAGCTATTGGCTATTTTGGCCTAAAATTGTCTTTTGATAGGGCACAAGAAAACATGAATTTTGTCATAGAATGGTTTTTTGATAGAGCAGTTTAAAATATAACATTCGTCAGCAGTCCAGATCACAGGGGATGTGGTCTGGCTGGGCATTTTTATACATCAATTGAACAGACTCATAATCTTATTCAAAAAATATTAAGGGTGAAGAGTTTTCTACGACAATAATATCTATGCATTACAAGATGCATCCTCTGACAGAACCTTACAGAATGAATGAATGATTGATTAGAATTTATAATACCTATATTCAACCAGTTCTTCAGTACGGTGTGTTGAACTACGGAACAACAAATAAAACATAGATCATGAAAATTAAAATTTACTAAAGATTCAATCTTTTGTCTTCAGTTTGAAGAGAAACGATTTTGTCGAAAAATTACGAGTGAAACGTAAACTATGCATTGTGAACGAACTCCAAGTACACTGATAAAGTATTAAAAGGAGAAATAGGCGGAACCAAACAATTTTGAACGGGAATTTTTTTGAAGAAGAGGTGAGGTTGTTTGCATGGGATAAAAGAAGAGTCCAGTTGAAACTAAGCAAAACAACCAAAGGAAATACAAAGATGATACGGAGCAGAGTGAGGCGACTAACTAATAAGGTTGTAAATATAGATAGAGGCATAATAAACAATTTTTAACCCCAAATTCTGATACCGCCAACTCATTTTGAAATAATAATCAAGACAATTACATATGCGGTACCGAAGATCTTTTTTGCTACTTTTTATGGTTTGAAACAGTTGATCCGAGGGTGTGTTAGCTCTTAATTTGTATTTCATTGTCAAAATGCCAAAAAGATTCAACAAGCAAACCGCTCCGTGAAACCTACGCTTCAAAGATCCAATAGGGAGGAATTGGGGCTGTGGGGGGGGGGTTGAAAAGTTAGCATCCAACCAATTCTGACTATCTTCTACGGCATCAGCTCGATGATCTTCAGCCTTGCAACATCCACCCCAGAATGTAACAGACAAAAAAGGAGGGGGCTTTAAAATTGGTCTTACAGATGCAAAATTTTTAATAATTCCTAGTATACTTGCAACCATGTATCTTACCTTCGGATTCTGAACATATCTGTTAACTGAAGTGTCCACAACTGCCCTTTTATAAACTGTCATCTGGTCTTGATACGATTCCAATCTCTTCGCCATTTCCATCGTAGGACTGTCAACTCCTGGTTCCAGGTCTCGTTTGAAATCCAGAGGATCCAGATCAGCCGGAGCCCCGTCTGCAAACGCTATTGTTAAACATATAAATGAAATAATCATGGGAAGGAAATGTAGCAAGGGTCCTTTTTGAGTGATAGAAGCTGTGCGCGAATGTTTGGATCTATGCGAGGTGTGGCTCAGAGACGCTGAGATGGTTGTTGATGCATTCTGATTGGATGATTTATGTTCCTTGCAATGTCTGTCATATTTATTGAACCTGTAAAACAGACAGTCAATCGATAGATCAGTCAGCATTTTTCAGATCAGAGGTGTTTGATAACCCAAGTTTAGGCTGCGAGTTATGAGTTATGAAAGGGTCGTACTCGACAAGGAGTTTGTATATGAAAAGAACCCGTTGAACTCCAATAGTTAATGATAATTCTTTACTTGATTATAATAATGATCATAATGATTGCATGAACATTAGCTCAAGTCAAGTTGTTGACGCTCGATTTCAACTTGACCCAAATTAGATACTGATCGGCTCAACTCTAATTTTTTCAAGCTGGACTAAAAAATTTGACGTGAAACCCGCTAAAGCATCTAACGTAGGCAACGGTTATGACCATTCAAAATTTTTAATGTTCAGGAATTTTCATGTTCATGAAGAATTGTACATGTTTCTAATGAAATGGCAATCGTAATATCTGTGCTACATGGTTCCATACAGTCTAACAACTTCGCAGTATAGCTAATTTGCGCCAAAGAATAAATGCTAGTTTTGCTCGAAGAAATATTAGTTTGGTGATGCTCGTGGTATTATAATTCCAAAAAAAATCAAATCCGCGGAATATGAAAAGAGCAAGCTCGACAATAAAGTGCAGGTATGAAAGGTCATGCTAGATCAGAAAATGATCAAAAGACATCAAACTCGACGCATGAGAAGAAATAAGACTGACTTTAATTGTAGTGCCGTATAGTTATAGTCACAGTTAAGCAGGACAGTCATTATTGACAGTACTTGGAGAACAATATAAATAGGAGAGCAATTTCATAAGCGTGAATAAGAACCTTACTGATAAGATTGTTCTCAAGACTAAACAGTAGACGTACCAGAAGGCACATTCCATATAAAGATCTCTTCCATCCTAATTATGTAACATTTTTCTCAGTTCTTTCCTTCTGAGTAGAAATTGTCAGAAAAAAAAATCTTGTGTAAAAAATAACCTTTAAAAAACTTAAGTTGTACTACAAGCTATCGATGAAGGTGAAAATTGATTTTCCTCTCAATCTTTTCTTAAACTGTTTTAATGAAATGAAGTATCATATATAAAATAACAATAACAATATCAAATAACAAACGTGATCTCTGAGCTAAGTTTCTGAATTCTTTGATTTAAATTAAAACTAATTAAGATTAAAACAAACACTTGGTTCAAAAATTGTAATACAGAATATCTCATGTATATTCTTGAGTTTAAATGGTTTAACTTTGAAAAACATCGAAGGGATTTTCTCATTCAGCAGCAGGCAGACTTTAGAGAATAACTGTTGTATCTGGTGAAACATATACCGATGTCTGCTCATATATCTATCACATCTTTTCCGTTTGTGCCCCCCCCATCCAGCTTAGTGGGTGCATATTGTATTTATTTGCAACTCCGAGCACAGGATAATATACTGATACCTGCTCTGCAAGAAAGATAGTTATAGTTAATTAATAGTTAATAATTATCATTGTTATTTAAGATAGGCATAACGTAGTTGGGGAGGGGGGACGGGGTGGCACGGAAAAGATCCCTTATTTCTTAACATAATTTTTACTAATCCAAACGTGCTCGCTATTTCATCTCAGCATTTTGATGAAATAGCTCTACCAAAAACGTTCCATAAATATTAGGTATTTAAGAATTTCTTTAAAATTCCGAAATTTACTTACTTTTCAGAATTTCGAGTTTTAATGTGGCGTTCCGAGAGTAATTGCATGGTTTTTAAATAAAGTTTCGACTCATTAATTTTAATGTATTGTTTTGTGTGATTTCTGTAGAAGGTACATTTTTATTCAACTTTCAAGTGCTATTTGGTCAGAAAATTGATTGTTGATTGAATTGTCTTCAAAAAGACTTCATAACTCTTGTGAGTTATGAATTATTAATGAAACCCAAGACGTTCAATTTCTAGTCTCACATGGCGGAATGCTCTTATTGTATTTTTTCAGAAAAGGGAGTTAAGTTTTGCTTATTGGGAGAAATTTCATTGTTTATGCAAAAATTTACAATTGAAGAATAATTCAATCGGAATAATTAAGGTCCATCTTAAAAAATGCCAAAAATTTTTACCAATGAAGTCCAGCCCTGTTGATTTAACAAAAATAATTCGCGCACAAATTTGGGGTCTTTCCCATTATAGCCCCCCCCCATGAAATTATAGCCCCCATTATGGTATAATTACCATGTTTGGGGGGGCTATAGGTTATCTGACCACTAAGCTGGGGGGGCTATAATGGGAAAGACCGCAAATTTGTGGGGTCTTTCCCATTAAAGCCACAAACCCCCCCCCCCCACCCCCAGAGGTTTTTTCTCAAGTAAATCTTAAAATCTCAGACTCAAAGTCTTGCCTAAATTCTTAATGCACAGACAATGCTGATGCCCCAAAGAGTGTGGGGTCCTGGACCTATTAAACAGTTTGGCGCAACTATTAGACAATTTTCCATTCTGTTTTCAATACTTAACCCGCCTGTGATGATGACAAAGTTTGGCGAACGTGTAAATCAGAGTTTCAGCGCTGTTTTGTTTTCTTTTCAATTGATTTTGGCTGTATGTGTGATAATGGGGAGGTTCATGGTTTTTATGGTTTTTGTCCCTTTATGATTGCGTTTGCGTTTGTTTCAAAACAACAAATCAATTATTAATTATTCAATTTTATTCCATTTTGACTCATTTCGTGTTTCTTATTTGTTTTGTTGCTGTTGTTATTTTTGGCCCATGATTCAGAAAATCACGTAACGTTAATTAGGTCGATAAAAGCATTCACCGATATCAATAAAAACCAGCGCAAATTTTTCCAAAAATCAATTCTACAAAATTTATTTTGCATAAATAGAGTAAACATCTTCCCACCGCTCATCGGAATCAATAAAACGTCAAAATGTTGGCTTAACAATCATTTGCTACCCAACAATTATCACTAGTTAAATATGTCTCTATATTGGCTTCTGCGGCCGAAAACATTTTCGAGCCTTTTCATCCCACCTCTTATTGGGGTAAAAAAATGCCCCAAAAATAGAAAGACAACTATCCCAATAAACAAAATTGAGCCCAGCGGGTCATCCACAATTAATCAAACACAAAGGAGTCAATATTTGACTTCCGTAACAGTGCTGTCCTCGTATATACCTATACCTATACACAGCTCATTTGGTCAATTTTTCTCAGACTAATGGTATATATTACAGCACGTCACGCAGGGCGGCCATGTTTGATGAATTTACTCTGCAGAGAGGGTCGCGACAGCATACCGTCATCTTTAAAATGAAAATTGATTAGCTTTGCAAAGAATTGTAGATATTATAGAAGTCTGAACAAAGTAAGAAAGTTCAATATCCGGCGTGTACTAAGGATGTCTTAGAGTCAGTAGCGTAGGCGTTATTTGAAAATTTTATAAATGTCGATAACTGAATGAAGAAAATGGCTCGATCTGTAGTGCTACTAACATCGTCTAAACAATTGTGCGATCATAACTTTTTTCCGAATCTGTAATTTGTTGCACTATATAACGTAAACCTCTCGTTTGAGAACCATTCATAATTTTCCAGGCTTATTCGTTTTTTTATCCCGGATAGAAATTTCTTTGTATTCATACAAGGATTATATATGATTTCATAATGTCCATTCATGGTTTCTTAGTACGATCTTTGTATGAAATCATATATGATCGTTGTACGATTCCCACGAAATCATGTAGGATCCTAGTATGACTACCAAGAGTCATGCATCCATTTTCCATAAATCCTTTACCATTTATGTTTTTTGTAAGAAATCACCTATGTGACTCCGCGGCATCACTTTGTGATCCACCAAAAGATGCTAATGTACAACATTATTTGCAAAGTTGGGCACTAAATAAAAAAGTAACCCTAAATAGATAAGTAAAGGTTTGCACTGGGATATTAAAATTTAATATGTCCTCTGACCACATTTTACAAGAATTTATGTTTTATGTGTCATATATGAACTTGTAGGATTTCCAAGAAATTTTATCAACTTCAATAGAAAATAAAAATTATACAGTTTTTAGGCTTTGAAATTTTTTGTGTGCTCCCTTTATGATTTCTAGGAAATTATATATGATTTTGTATGACTACCAAGAATACATACAAATCAAGGTACCTACAAAAGGCAGTCGCTGTATAAATAACACTAGCACTTATTTCACAATAGATTCCTGCGCTGCAAGTTGATCAATTTCTTTGAGTAAAAAATTTTCATTCCTTTAAAAATCTATAGTAGTTTTGCAGATTAAATATTCGGTGTAAAATTATTTGCAAATTTTAGACAACAACCTGTGGATTACAATCTCAGATCTAAAAAAATCATTGCGATTACATTGCACTCAAAAAAAGTATTTAATTGGCATAACTGTTGAATCGTCATCCGATATAAAATAGTTTTGTTGTATACGCAAAAATAGTTTTTATGGAAATCAACGGGATAAATGGGGACCTTTTTAAATTGATTATGACATTTTTTTACGTGTTACGTGATCTGAATGCAAATGGAAGAAGCAAAAAAAGTCAAAGAATTTTTTTTCCTAATGATCGATACTGTGCATTCAACTGTAGATTTTTGGGACACCTGAGATTTGGGTATTGGCAACTGACATTTGTTGCAAACACTCTGACAAAATGAAATATTTTTAGTGAATTTTTGGAATAACATATAAATATAACTTTTTTAGTTTCTGTATTATTGAAGTGGATTAGAATACGGACAACAGTGCACTGATCACTCTGCTCTTATTGTTCTCCAAATACTTCGTTATGGATAGGTTCAAAATATGATATTTTAGACTTTTTTGCCACATTATTTTCAATTTTGAATCAAGCCACTCCTTAAGCTGAATAATTTTAGTTTTACTTTTTTTACCATGATGCAATGTTGGTGGCTGTAAATTATCAATATAACCGAGAGGTTAAAGTTTACATGCCTTGAGAATAATCTAAACTAAATATTGAAATACTCAAAATTAGGCGTTATTCTATTTATTATCTGGTTCTGACTAGTTTTACCCTTTACACATTAAGTTGTTCATTACTATATATAAAGCTATGTTTGCCAAGAGTTTATTCGTCTATTTGGAATGACTTTAAAAACATCTTTTAGAGAACAATTGAAAAGAATAATAAAAATTGTACAGTATACTCACTTGTCTTCCATTAGAATAAAACTTTCTTTCGTACGGTACCTGACTGTTAAATGGGGCCTGATTCCTCGATTTCAGTTCACGGATAATTTAGCTGATCATTTTGTGACAATCTTTTCTTACATTTTCAGTTCGAGGTATTTATATGAAATTAAAATTCATCGCTTTTCAAGAGTTTTCCTTTCGGAGCTTTCTTCTCTCATTTTATAATATTTTCCATTGCTTTTTAATGCTGCAAGTTTTTGCTAAGAGTTCCTTGAAAAAAAAAACAAAACTCTTGCCTAGACATTTTAATGGCTCTCTCCCTCTCTCGCACTTATTTGTAAGTTTATTATTATCTCCTACAGAAACAAAGGGATGTTGCTTTCATCATTTTTCTAACACGAGGGTCATTAACGGGAAATATATAAAATTAACGGGAAATGGTAAAACATTGCTGTTTAAGGATTGAGCAATTTTCATATCAGTTTTGATGCAAATTTTGGAACAAAGGCGCCTCGACAGCAATATATACGAATATCAAAGCAGTAACACTCGATTAAAAAAATCGATCGTCATTTATTTTACTTATAAACAAAAAGTTTCCATAGACCGAAAAGGTGCCAGTTATTTGAGTAAAAATTAATGTTGATTTACTTTGAAACATTTTAAATCATAATGAAATTTGTTTAAGCGAAAAAAGAACTTGGAGATGACTTAGCTAATTTGTAGCCTTTTCCTTCAAAGGACACCCGCCATTGATAACTAAAATTTGAGTGGCGGAACATTTCTCCGTGAAATTAAAATTAATTACCTGCTAACTTTTTGCAACCTCGCTTAGTGGAGAAACTATACACTCTACTAGTTTTTTTGTTGGGTCAATTTTGTCCCATCGATAAAACATAGAAAGACATATTTAGTAGCATAAAAAAGGCCATCAAGCTTAGAATATTTTAATGCAGGTTTTTTTTTAATTTCGTATTTTTCTAGAAAAATTGAGGTTTGAAAATTTGGAAATAATCGGCCAATTCCCGTTGTTTTTTGCTCCTTTTCTCTGTATTTTTTCATATCTTGATCAAATTTTGCTCAATTATTTAAAAATGTTAACAATAGTGTTATTAGTAAAAACTTTACAGATAGAGTAGGGTTTGTAAACTCTTTGATCCAAATTTTTTGCAATAAGAAAACTGTTTGAAAAGTTGACAATTCAGTTTTTTTTCTTGAAAAATGGCACCAAAAACTTTGTTTTCGACTATTTTTTTCCAAATTGGCCAAACCTTAGCAAACTAAAATAAGGCTTATTTCCACTTCTTTTTTCAAAGAGAGTAATCTGGGATTAAATATTCTCCAATCATTGGTGGGAACTCATACTGGAGAAGAAATTTTACTCAGACTTCAGTAATAAAGAAATCAAAAATTTAAACCATGAAATTATTTGAAAAGGCTTTTAAGTAAAGTGCAAAACTGATTTTGGGCCAATTTTACGTTTTTAGAGAAAATTTTGGCTATTTCACTTCTGTTTTTCCTGTTTTTCACTTCCTTCATTGGAGAGTGCTGCTCACGCTAACATCTTTTTAAATTAGGCTATAGTTTTATGTTCTTTTTGTGTTATTTCGTACATTGATCTTCTAAAAAAGGAATCAGTGTTAATTTGCAAGTAAAATACTTCCTTAAGATTACTTTTTTGAAAAGTTTTTTTTTGAAATTTTCAGTCTTTTCGGGATTTTAGCGTTAATCTTATTAATGAGAATTGTTATATATACTTCCCTTGAAATAGTCTAATCATTTTCTCGGAATTACTTTTGGGTTAATCACTTTTCTAACCACGATTGTTTTTTAGTAGCAATATGAATAAGTAAATCAAAAAATGATTAAACTGATGACAAAACTGAGAAGGCGATTAATCTTCTCAACACACTAAAGACAAAAATTAGTTCATTAAGTGATTTCAGACAGAAGGGTTTTTCTGACCCAGACAAATTTGTTTTCTACTTTGTCTTCGTGTTCCTTTGTCTTCGTGTTCGCCCCGTGAAAATTGATAAAAAGTTTTTGTGTAGTGTTGCCTTGTTGCTTGGCCGCGGGTTTCCTTCTAGTGAAATGTTTTTAAATCTATGAAAAGAGATTCTAGTGAATTTCTTGACACCAAGAGATTTTTTTTCATATCCATTGGTTTCAGGAAATTTAGCACTACTTGTTTCTATTGAAATTGAAACTATAATTGAATTATTTCAGCTTTTGAACCTTAGTGTCCTGTATCATTATCCGGTTCAATTTAAATTTAGCAACTTCGCCGCTTTTTTATTTGTCTGTATAATAACCGATTTTTGAGATTCGCCAGGTCTCTTTATCCTTTGTCTTCGTGTTCGCCCCATTAAAGGCAGCTCCCATCAATTTGTTAACTGAATCAGAATCAGTCTTTAAAAGGCAGTTGTTTGAACACTTAAAAGAACATTCAACTACTCGAGTGCCACTCTTTTTCTTAACAACATGCAAAAAAGTTATGTTTGAAACTTCTGCTCTTCTAATGAACACGATAGCGAGGTCATTAGTTTATCCAAGTATTTTTTTTTGTGTGTGACCGATTTTCTTGCTGTTTTAAATTGTGCTCCTTTTCGATATGACCGTCTGAAAAGCACCAAGAGATCAAAAACTGAACTTTTTGGTGATTGTTGCCGTTTGGCAGCTGAATAAATTGCTAATAAAATCAAGTGTCAAGTGTTTCCTAAATAAGGTGTTTTTTAATGAGAGTTGCGAGCCAAACGGTTTTGAGCAGTTCAATTTCTGTCTACTTTAGTAAACTAAACAAAATAACAACACTGGTATTGACTTCAATGTTTACCGTCAACTTTTAAATTGCAAAGCAAGAACTACATTTTGTCATATTGAATTTTAATTCTCTTGTTTACTCAGGTTTTACATCATTCAAGTTTTACAGTAAAGTCTGCAGAGGATGAGTATTTTAGTATTTTTTGTGAAACTACGAGAAAAACAGCCACACTCCATTTCATTGTTTTTCTTGTTGGATATCTGCAATCAAAGGTATACGAGATATAATGTTTTAAAAAATACGGTTTCAAAAAAAATCGAGTAGTATTGTCAGTTATATATAAAACAAGGAATCTTGGTAAGGTGCTTTTGCACAATTTTCCCTGTTGTTCCCTTTCGTCCACTTCTTCAAACGAAAAAACCAGTACAACTAATAACAACGAGCTAGACTAACCGTGATTTTGTTCGCTGTGTATCGTTTTTGTACAAGCTATACTGTTTCTCAAAAAAACTCAGAAAAAAGAATCAAATTAGAAATGAAAGGTCAAATTATTAGCTAGATGTTGAAATTCCATGACCTCACACACTCATTCGTGTTTGCTGATTGTCTTAAGTCAAATGCTATTAACTGACCTAATGTTGTTAATGAACAAAAGCTGAAGAAAAATGAATTACAGTTTAAAACAATTAATTCTGTCCAAATTGCCAATAGCTCTTTATTTTGCCAACTTAACGACAGGTTTTTGAAGAAAAAATCTTAGGGAAGATTGATTAAATTTTGTCCAATTTAGATAACTGCTGCATCTTTCAAGAATTTTTGCAAACGGAGTGATAACTTAGATAACTGACTTTTTAAAAACGTCCTCTGATTAACTGGTTCCATTTTAGACTTCACGAACAAAAATACTTAAATGACTGATCTTAGCCATTAGTTTTAAGGAACAAGAACAGACTGAATATCTTCTTTTAAGGTTTCCTCAATAAAAAATTGTGTGAGCAACTTCTTGTTCAATGTTCATGTAAACGATATGACAAAGCAATTAAAACTAACTGTAGAATTGTTCAATAACAAGACAAAACATTCTTTTTCCCTCAAAAATTTTGACAGTGAGTGAAAAAAATAAAGGAAACATTGAAATCGAGATACCGTATATTTTTCTCAAATACCTAGACCCATTTAAAATTAACCTAGGGCAGAATTTAAAATTTTCCCCAAAAATCTGCACTAGTCAAAAGATTCAATTAAAGTTGATCACTAAAAAATTAGATCTATTTTGTTTGGGCCGTGCCCACCGGTAGACATTCTCTTCACCCACCGGCGCGCGTGGTATTTTTTACATAACCCGGGTCAAGGTTTGGCCAAAAAATGTGAGATTAGCGGTGAATAGTGGTGAAAAAAAACTATTTTCACCGCAAAGCGCCCGCATCTCTTAGCGCTGAATGCGGTGAAATTTTGCGGTTCTTTGGCGGTTAAAAAATTTTTTTCACCGCATTTAACTAAGTTCTTACAAAAAAGATACTGCCGTACAATGGTTCGAATCTCTGCCTCCTGCGTGTCATCAACTTCGTAAACCACAGCGCCATCTTTCACTTACTGCAATGATATTTCCTGTGAATATAAGATAAGCGTTGAAATTAGTGCGGTGAAAATTTGTAAGATTCGCAACTTTAGCAGTGAAAAATTGTTTTTTGCCTCATTCTGCTGGTAGTGCTGAAAATTTTTTTTTTCACCGCATCCTGCTGATAACGGTGAAAAAAAAATTCACCGCTTGAAAGTTTTTTTTCACCGCATTCATCGCATTGAACGCAAATCTTACACTTTTACTCAAATTCACCGCAAATCTTACATCTTTTAGCAATTTTTAGCGGTTACAGCTTGACCCGGGAAAACAGTGTTACTATATCATATAATGTGTATCAGTGAGACAATAAGAAACTTGAAGTGGAATCAGAATAGATTGACAAAATTTAAATTGACTCTCAATTATTCTCAAAATGTGTCAATTAATAACAATTTATGAAGTCAGGATGCGATTGATAACTTTCTCAAAGAAATGGACTGTGATTTTAAAATAACTGCAGCGAGGAATGCTGTAAAATTTTTTAAAAAAAGTTTTTTAATTCAATAAAATGAGGTCACCATCACGGCCGCGCAGTTTTTCTCCGTGAAGTTCCAAATAAGATAATAATCACGCTTGGAAAAATCAACGGTGGAAAAAAGTTAGTCTCTATTGATAGCTTTTTTCTCTTTGTTTGACCTGAAACAAAAATTTTTGATTCTCCTCATACTACACTATGCTGATCTCAGATTCCGATGCTTTTTAGGAATTTTATAATAATGATAATAATAATAATTGTGGTTCCTGCGTAATCGCAGCGGAGCAGCATTAGGCCACAGCGGCCTGTTCTCAACTGTCCTTTTTTTTATTATTCCCCACATTTCAGACTGATCTTTTTATGAGCAGAATTGCTATATTTTTGGTGACTATAGACACTTCTTTTGCGTCTGAAACTTTCACGTGGTACCATTATTGCAGCCATCATTGGCCAGGCTATGGTCAACCTGAAGCTAATTTTAAAGCCAGAAAGCTCCTTGATTGCCAAAAATTGACAATTGGAACGATGATCTCAGATATCATAGAAGAAGTTTTAGTTTTTAATTTTAATAAAATTCTAGAAGCTGACATTGGACAAGAAAACTTGAAAGTAAAGAATTTTATATTGTACGAAATTGGGGGGAAAAGCGGTTAAGCGACCCTCCAGAGACCCACATACCGGAGCTGGACTAAATAAAAGCACAAATGGTAAAAATGACTTGGTGCAGTGCTCATTAAAATTGTATTTTTTCTGGTTCTTTTCTGTTTCTTTTCTAATGATTCTATGTTCAGTTTTCGTTAAACTATAGCGGGACAAAGTTTTTGAAATACACTGCATACCCACTGTCCCACTTCTAAAGATATATTTTGGCGCATATGGCTATCAGAAAATTTAAACGCAATTAAGATTTTTTTCTTGGTTTTACTTCTAGTAGTTAAAAAATATATATGACGTTAATCGACGGTGTTATAAAAGTGCATTTATTACAGCCAATTAGTATTCAGAATTGATTAATTGTCTCCCGATTGGCCGACAGAGATAACGGAAACATGCTTGGGGGCATAAAACAACCAGGACGAAATCAAAGATATGCAAATGAACACAACACGCAGTTAAATATCGCTGCTTTGATCAGTCAGGTCGTAAAAATTGCACAATTGATCAAAGTCAAGTTTCACATTTGAAATCGGTCCAATTATCGCTACCAGACTTAGTACTAAAAATTTTAGGTCGATCGTCGCCAAAATTTGGACGGTACGAATGTGAAACGGAGAAGTGATGCCGAAAAAGAGCAAATCGGAGGTTTATACCGTAACGAGCGACCATTTTAAATCACTACTTGTTCAGAAAATTTCAGCTCAAAAAAGTTAATTCGTTTTACTCGGCGGTCTGTAAGATCTTTTAACCCCCGTTGTGACTGCAATTAAACCCGCCCCCGTTCCATATTACTAAACGCCGAGTGAAAATACATGAACTGCACGCCTGGAGAGCGTTAAAAATATATGAGCACTATGGGGGGGGGGGGGGGGGGTTGAAGAATAGATCTGAAACTTCATTTTATATAGTCGAGTATTGGAGAAAAGAATAGAAATCAAATTTTACTATTTACTTTTGAAATAAGTTAAAAGCGATCAAATAGTTAGTTATACTGTTATTTTCAAGGATGGCGGTCGTCGTGCCATTGGAATATTCGACAAAAAGAATACATTAACAAATCAGATTTGAGAACACACGAACGCTTTTGAGAGAATTAATTGTTGGGTCGAGATATTTTCTCCGGTGGTGATAGTAGTGATCAAGTACCAAATGCCTCTTGGTCTCAGAGGCACGGTCACAGCAGACAACCCGGGGTTGAAATTTTCCCCCATTATAGAAAGAACCGGGATTAAAATTTTTCCTCATTATACAAAGAACACATATGGTTCCTTATAATGCACACAAAACACATTAGTATGATCAAGCCTTAATTATTTAGAATCATATACGGTTATATCTTTTCATTGTTAGTAAGAACGATATAGGATCCTTGTATGATTATTAAAGGGAAAAGCTAAGTGGCTAACCCAAGAAATAAATTTCCCCAACGAAAAGGGTAAACAAAAAATGCTCTATTGTAATAAACAAATGCGAACATTTGACCTTATTTTAGTTTTGCCTATTTTGCCACACCGGTACAAAATTATATTTTGCATTAAGCAGAAAAACTACGCAGTGCAGAATTTATTGCTTTCCGCTTTTCTGAGACAAAATTTCTGCAACTTCCTGGATACCTTTTACAGAGTATGACAAAAACTTGGTGCACACATTATTTCTATATATGATTATTAAGAAGTGAAAAATTTGCAATTGTTATGGAACCCAAAAAAAGTGTTTCGACTTTTAACTGGACACTTTCTTTTTTGGCTGAAAGAATTTTTTATTCCTGCTATTTTTCCCAGTTTTTTTATGTTTAACGAAAATCGTTCATTATCTTTTCCTGGATACCTTAAAACTTATATGACTTATATGACTTATAGATATATGACGTAGTATGATTACCGACAATCATATTTCACTGAGTCTAAATAAAATACTTTTTTCGGTGTTCAACCTGGGACAAAGCAAATTTGTTATAAGCAAGAAGGTGTGGGGTGGAAATTGACCCATATACATTGCGGGGCGCAATAGCGGAAAAGGTCCCAATTGCGAATTTTCCATGTGTAAGGAATTAGGTATTCGCGCGTCCCATTCATGTTTGCCTAAATTATCTCGGCAATTATTTCTTCTAGCTTTCTTATTTTAACTTTTTATGGGAAATTTTTACGTTGGCTAGTTGTCCGGACAAGGGCCATGCCTCTTTGGGTTTTGGTCTTGAGATAGATCCAAGTACCTGAACAAATCTTCTTTTCTCTAAATAAATAACAATTCAGGGTAATTAAAGGCTTTTTGGGCGCTCATTAAGGTGTGCTCCCTTTTCACGGCTGTTTTGGTTGAACCATTCAAAAGAAATAAGATGGAACTGGCAGAAAACGTCTCGCAAGCATAATCTACCTGAATATATTACTTAAAAAGATGACTTAAAAAGATTATGTTAATATTAAATGTCTTCAAATCTATGCACAATCACTCAATTAGCGTGCGTTCGTTTTCAGTCAATATATTCTTGAATTATCAGATGTTCTATAACTGCTCTAATTGATTAAAAAGTGCCTAAAATCTTCTACCTTCTACCTTGTGGGTAAAAGCACCAACACATAACTTGCTAGCCTTCTGTAAACGTTTTGATGCTTGGTTTTAGTCTACTTAAGTATAGTAAAGAAAATTTTTAATGAATTTTGAAGAAATTTGGTTATAAGAAGAAAATACTTTATAGTGCAGACTTTGTGGGATCAATTTCAAATAATTAATTTAGTTTTGGGGAAAATTATATAGAAAAAATTGTATTTAATGCGTGAGAACCTCTGCACAAACAAATTTAGTCCTATTGGAAGTCTACGTGAGAAGATACTTTTCCAACTCAGCCGGAATGAAAACTGTTGCACTGAATAGTTGAAAATCGATTGAACTTTTGCGAAAGTTGTTCACACAGAAACCGATCGTTTTGGGGCATACATTTATTTATGGATATGAAATTTGGAAATCGAGAATAAAAATTTCTCGCGTCACTATTGTTAATTCTGTGGAAACGATGATCGATTCTTTCCTGAAACTCCCTAAAGTCCGGAAACTCCCTTTTGTCCCACTTTTCCCTTGGGGCTCTGTGATAGGAAAGATCCAGATTTTCAAACTTTAGCGTTTTTTCTACTACCCCGGTTTACAATTTTTGTATTGCTACAAGCCATATGTATGTAAAATTATAGCACGTACGTCTGGTAGGCGTAAAAGTTCAATTTTTTTTCAAAATCATGTAGCTACATCACCGCGATGTTGCTCACGTTTTTCTTCCACGAGTGCTTTTCCCTCATTGGTTTTTTGCCACTAACGCAACTATAATCGTAGAAATCTAATCTTCGCATAAAATATTTTTTGTGTATTTTTGGTGGTGCTTATTTGTGGTGACCTTTATCTCAATATAATATTCCCGCATTTATTTTGAGAGCCATCTTCATTGGCGCCTGAATGGAGATGAATGACGCAATACATGTCTGAGGGTGCTATGAAGATAGAGATAACAGGTTGAAAAATAAAGTGTATTTTAATAGTGTGACATTTTTGCAAACCTTCAAGTAGATGGCCATGGCTATTTTTCAATTATGAGAGGTGCTGATTAAAAATTAATTGAAGATAACTGGCTGGTCTTAGAGGGAAAACGTTTTTTTCACTGTTTTTGACATCAGACTGACGGTCTAGTATGAACACATTTTGCCGATCATGAAAAAAAGACAAACATTTGTTTAATTTTTTATACATAGAGGCTGTTTTTCCTTTTTGGTCAGGCAGTACTTTTTGTGTTTTAATTGCATGCTTCAAACTTAATCAAAAATAAACGAACACCGAATTGGCGCGGAAATAGTTGTTAGCTGCTGCTTGTTAGAGGAATGAATTTGAATAAGATTTGAAAAGGAAAAAAAACTATGTTTGAATTCGTTAAACAATTCGAATGGCCAATTATATTGAACAACTTTGGCCTGAAAATTTTGTTGAACAGTTTTCAGAGAGATATACATTGTTCGTCATTTTTAATTTCGAAAAACTGAAGAGAAAAGTTGGGGCACTTGCAAAAAACGTTGATTTCACTCTTGCTAGCGTTTGTGCATTTAATTAAGACTCCAAATGTTTTAAAAAGTGGACATACAAAATAGTTTTAATTGATAGTAGACGTATCCTCATTTCCA
>NC_134478.1:49419832-49529832 GCF_964194025.1 Convolutriloba macropyga
CAACTATGCGTGATCATCAAGAAGTTTTACAACTCTTCCCAAAAATATTAAAGATCATATTTGCAAACAAATTCTGGAACCGTGGTAACAGGCGACCTTAATTTTACAGAGGCAATGCTGACATAGTTTTGCTGTTGTAATTGATTACATAATAACGAATACATTTTTTGATCACAATCTGTGTTCTGACCATATTCAATTTTCACAGAACTTAATCTCCTAATTGATGCACCAAACATTTGAACAAATGAAAAGCTTTACCATTAATAGTACTGATTGGAGCAAATTATAAACAACGGTACAAGTTATACTTTCAACCCTTATTGCATGGGCCATGTTTTTCAGTACAATTTTTCACATAGCTGAGAAATAAAGTAAAAAACATACAACTTTTCACAAAACATTGAACTGCATTGCAATCAAGGATCTGAACTGCCACATCCCATGTGATTAAACATCGAATACAAAAAATTGAGTTCAAAAACTTGATATCAAATTCATAATGAAGTTTCTAATACTAGAGGTTGCGGTCCAAACCTCGACTGAAACAGATCTCTCATTCTAGTAGGTTTAAGTTTCTGAAATTGAGCGTTTACCTAAAAACAAAAATGTCTTTCATCAGTCCGTACACTTCCACGTGTACCATATGTAATTTTAAGGAAGAATCTGAAACTAAAGACAAATAAACCGAAAGACAAGCGCATTAATTCTTTGATTCCTTTCAAGTGTCATTAAGTTTACAAAAATACCGGCAACTTGCATAGAGAACGTTTTGCATTATATAAAATTCAGCTAAGATCGAAAAACCCTCATTGATCTGATTCACCATAAGTCTATAAGACCAGATAAAACTAGAAATTTACTAATGAGAAACTGTTGCAGTCTAGTTGGTGGTGGTCTCTTGATAACCATCTGCTAGATGAACTTAAAGGCCAACGTGACCTCGCACTCCAAGCTCCAGCACATCTTTTTTCAAGCTTAATATTGAGGCCTGTGACGTTCGTGCTTCCTAATTTGAGAGAGACAGAGAGAGTTCTTTTTAGGTTTGGGCACTTTGCAATGCCAGTTCTGCCATCACACAGGAATGAAGATCTATCGGACGAAAAAGAAGAATTCTAAAATGTTTACGCTCCTCACATGAGAAGGGTAAAGATAAACCCAGAAAAGGCAATGGAGTTCTAATCAGAATTAGGGAAGCTGTTTAGGTTTTGGGAAGAGTTTCAAAGGCATGGACTTAGCCATTGTGGGGGACTTCAATGCAAGGAACGGAAAGAAAATTGCCAAGATAACAGGATTACATGGGAGAGGTCACAGAAATCAGAACGACATTTCGATGCACGATTTCCTACTCGAACACAACCTCATCGCAAGCAACACCTTCTTCAATTATTGAGCCTGCCAGATCACCACACATGAGGGAGTGTACAACAAGATCAAACACTACAGTCAAATCGACTAAATTCTGGTATGAGAAGACCAATTAAAGGAAGAACAAGATAAATGCGAGGAGCCATGTGAATGACCACATAGAGACCGACCATTGTCTGGAAACAAAAGAATTTCGACAAAAACGAGATTACGAACGTGGCATGAGGACCTCGTTGCGTCACTGTGCCTTAGTTGGCGACGTTAGCAGCCCGCTAGTCCCTCCAGGACGTTTGGGTGGCGCGTCCGGCGGGGGGGGGGGGGGGGGCATGCCTACAGTGACGCTGGATGGCGTCTCAGACTGAAGACCACTGAGGGCTCGTCAGATAGCCTCAAGAATGAGGTGCAAGAAGTAGTACCCGAGAGGAGGAAAAAGCCAGAATCCGACAAAGAAATCACAAAACTTTCAAGGTAGCGAAAATAACTGAGACGGAGAATCTACCACACCAAGGAACTGGGAAAATCCACGAATTGAAGAAAGAAAGAAGCAAAATTTTTTGGAAAATCAAGAAACGAAAAGCGGAAGTAGACTAACTCATTAAAAAAAGCAGTCGAAAGAAATAGTGCTAACGATAACAAGCAAACCGCACTAGCACTCAAAAGTACTTAACAACAATGGGAGAAACAAACAGAAGATCATAATCTCCCTAGACAACTCACTGAGCACTACCCAATTCTTTCCATCAGGAGGGCAAACCGTACGACTTCGAAACTGATCTGAATAAGATACAGTTGGTCACGGCTGAGGAGGCAGCAAGAAATAAGATGAAACATGTAGTGCGGGAAAGACACTGGGGCCAGATGGTGAAAAGCCGAAGACATCAGAAACATGACAGATCAAGATATAGCTTACAAGATCAATCTGGTGATTCGAGAAAAAGATAAAACTCAAGTGCATGGTCTCATAGCACCAATCACCAAAACGCGGCAAGCTACCAAACCGATAATCCTGCTCTCAGCGTGGAGAAAACTCCGATCGGCAATAGTATTTGAGTACACTACTCATCTGCTGGACTTGGAAATCAACAGGTCACAACACGCGTACACTAAAGACCGAAGCACAGGGAATGTCGTTCTAACGCCGAAACTCCTACTTCTCGGAGCTGTAGAGAATCAGTTTGAGCCAACCCTGATAGGGCGGATATGTCCAAATCCTTTGACACCGTGGACAGGAAGAGGCTGCTGAGCAACTGGAAAATGAACTGGCCGGCAACGGCTACATAGAACTTGTGACACTGCTATTGTCAAACATCACTCTAGCAGAGAAGTACGGCAAAGAAACTAGGACGGCCTTCAACACCACATGGAAGTGCCATAAGCGGGCGCTTTATCGTCGAAGTCGTTCACATTCTACCTAGACCACGCAGTTGAAAAATACAAGAGGCAGGCAGAACTTGACGACCATAACTACGTGCACACAATGCGTCTAACCTCCCACGTCGAGCATGCTGATGATATTGATATTATTGTCACATCAGCCTGTGAACACCAACAAAATATCACGAACATCAACAAAGTCTGCAAAAATGCAACATCAAACTCAATGAAACAAAAACAGAAAAAAAAAATGGCCCAGTAGAAGATCTTACAAATGTTGTCAAGCGAGGTGTTGAATGACGAAGCTGATCTAGCCAGAAGAAACTCCCTATCTCAGATTGCGGTGCGTAAACGTCAAAATCTCCGGAAAAATCCGTCAGTAAAGGTCAAAAACAAAATCTCCATCTACAACAATTACGTACGCTTGATACGAACCGGCAATTGCTCTGCATGGATATATAACAAAAGTTTTGATCAAAAAACGGATATTATTGATAGAAAACACATGCGACAAGTGGTAAACATCCACTATCCAAAAATCATTTCAAAGATTGATCTGTATCTCAAAGAATTACCCAAAGAAAATATTTGGAATTTGTGGCTAATAAGAGAAAAGCGCAGCTCCTGTTCAAAGACGTCTGAAGAAACCGATCACCTTTCCAAAACGAGGCAGTACAAAACAGAAGCCCACAATTCTCCTCAAAACCAATCGAGCGGATCTTTGAACCGCAACCTACATCTTTTTGAAGAGAGAGCGTTCTCAAAAATGCTATAAAACTAGTGACCTCTTGCCAACTGGTTGATTGACATCTTTCTTGGAAAGATGACTGCCCATTCAGGTGTCAAAAAAGATTATGTGCACTAAAGGAGTTCGTTCAAAAAGAACGAAGTGTCCGCACTACTCAAAGTTAAACGATTGTTTAGTATCAAAAATATGAGTGATGAATAAGAGATTTTCGTTTTGATCGACAATATATCGTTGCTCAATTGGCTATTGAAAAATTTTTTAGGCATAACTTGCTTTCTGCACTTAACATTTCAGTGTTAGTTCCCTGCTTTTGTACTCATCCCATGTATTCAGTTGTGGCTTGCGTCTACTAATGTGTAGAGCTTCTACGGTCATATGTTTTTTTTTGTATCATCGGACTGATCAATTGTTTTGTAATTTGGTTTGTCCGTGCAATTGCAACTACAACAAGTGAGTTCGTAGACCACATGAGACCTCAGATTACTATCAAAACTTGACTTCACGGACGGTAGGCATATACGTCGTTTTTGTGTTGTGAAGATGGTTGTTATTTCCCCTCGATTACAGGCTGATGTTACCTCGATACTCTAAAAAAATAATTGCTTAACATCTTTCTCTAATGGTTTTTGTCCCCTCTGTTATACCTTCACGCCACCATTTTTCAGTTGAGGTTTATTCTTGATTTTTTGTAAGTATCGTTGATTATCTTGTAAGTCCAGCCATCAGGGTATTGATTTTTGAGCCAAATACAATCCTTTTCCTTCCGTGCAATGTCACAATTTTCCATGCGCTAGTGCTTCTAAAAGCACGGTGAAAAGTCCCTTTTAAGATATTTTTCTTTAACGAAATTCAAGACAACTCCCGATTGGTTGGTTTCTTGTACCACTCGCAAATAAATTATTTACAGCTATTTACACTGATGTTCATGTTTAAAAAGGTTAAATTACCATGTTTGTCAGGCTTTTAGATTGTGAATTCTAATTTCCTATAAAGGGTCATTACTTTTCTGAGCAAGAAGTCCAGTTCACCACTTACCGTGCAAATTATATCGTCTACATATCTTTCAAGTAATTTTTCTTCAGTTTCCGTCATTTTTCTGGCAATTAGAGCAGTAGCACCACATGTCTTTCATTTTAGCGTAATCATTATTATTTTGACATCTTGCTTTCAACCCATTTTCAGATTTCTCAAATTCGACTCCTTTTCCTCCTGTGGTGACTCAACGGTTGCATTCAGGGCAGGCCTACAGATCATTTTAAGAGATCTTGTTGATGATTTCTTTCGTTGACTTGATCTGATGTTGATAAGATTTCATGCAAGCGTTTGCCAGAATTGCTGCAAGTGATGCTCCCATTGCTAAGCCATCCACCTGAAAAAACCATCTATCATTGGATTTAAAACAAACATTTGTCACAGCTAGCTGCATGGGTGTTTTCAAAGTCGATCTTGACATCTCTGGGGCGTTTTTACTAGAGCACAGGCTCCCCAAGGCTATTTCAATTGCTTTAATAACAGGCACGTTTTTATATAAACTCTTCACGTTCAAAAAAACAATGCTCTCATCAGGTCCTAATTTTAAGGACTCTAGTTTTCTCAGTGCATTGAGCGTTTACGTCTCAACGTTAGCATCCGGTAATTCATCAAAGAGTGGCGCGATGAATTCATTCAAGTTGTAATAACTACTTCATGGCATAGAAAACACTAGATTAAATAATTCGTATTCTTGAGCATTTTTACTATGCCATAAAGTCTCGCGGGTTGAGCTCCTGTTGAACGTAAATTTTAATATTTTTTTGCTTAATAAAGAACTCTTCTTCATATCGAGCAACGCACTTTTGATGTCTTTTTCAATCGTCAGAGCAGTGTTATCCCCTGCACTAGCAATTTTTTGAAACTGGTAGCAATCAAAAACTTAAGCCAGCTTTTTGTGATATGATTGCTTCTTCATCACACAAAATCTCGTGCCTTTATCAAAAAGTACAGTCAAGAGGTTGTTATATTTTAAAATTTTTGCCACCTTCACACTAGCTCTGTCGACGGGTATTCTTCTGACATTTTTAGCCTACCATTTTGCAGAAGGTTCAAATTAACATAGTTTCAAACCATCAGTTCGACTTTCTGTGAGAGTGCGGACAGGTTTCTCTATGTCTGCCAAAATGTGGAAATAATTAATTTATCGCGGATTGAATGTTTTGGGCCCTGGGATGTGCAGAAATAGTTGTATACAAATTTCCATTTTGACGACGTTTCAAATTGTGGGCGTGTAAAATGTTACCGATTTTAACAGCGCTTCTCTTTGTAAGTTGGAAGATTGGTCTTTCCTTTTAAACACCATATTTGTAGTCATGCTAGGTATAGACCCCCCATCGTGATAAGTATGCTAAAAGTGGGTTTGTAATTGGAACGAAATGGAAAATTTTGGGTATCTGAAGAACCCTAGCTGCGGTAACTTGGACGTTCGCCCCTTTTTTGACAAAAGAATGGAAGAATGTTTAACTTGGGGAGCTTCACTTGACGTAGAATCATAATGATGTTCCAAGGTTCTTTTATGTTCAGTAATTATTGAACGGTACGTTTTATTGAGCAAACAGCATGTCCTGAGAAAAGTATTAGAATACTTTTGCGAGTCGTTTATCAGTTTTTTTTATCTGTAGAAGAACAAATTCCCAATAACAAATTTTTGAATAATCCAAAGAAACCCATTTAGTTTTTGTAAAAATTGGATTTTGTTTGAATAACTATTCCCTTTGATTTTCGATGCTCAATTATTTGATTACAAATAATCCCATCACAAGTCACTCATCGCTTAAAGCTGTTGAAACTTGTGACATTGATGTTGTTTATCTACCAACACAAGTAAAAGCAGAGACTTTAGGCTACGAAAAAGGACTCCGTGCGGCTAATGAAGGGTATAAAATTAGAGAGTAGAGTGTAGAAACACAACATTACGCCTGGAATCATTTAATACCCGGCTGCAAAATCTGCATTTTTAGAGTAGAGTGTGACTACCAATTTTTTGTTGGAGAAAAAACTCAAATCAGATCAAATTTGGTGTTGTCATAAGATTCCTGTTACGTATATTGTTGAGTTCAATTACCAGACCCCTTAGTACATTTGATAGTCTAAGTTTCTAAAATTTAAGAACTGCCATATTTTGAATTGTAAAGTTGCAGCAGTAAATTTGTTGCGTAAGCTTCGGGCCGAACTGATCAGTAGCTCCTAAGTTAAGACTAGTGAAGATCTTTTAAAGTCAGCTAAGCCGTTCACAACAGATATATCCTTACTCAAGCCAACGCTCAGATCTCAACGGATTGAATATGTCCCAGTCAAATTGTCTGAGTCTTTGGGCATATCATCGATTCAAAGTATTTAGAACGTATGTACCATCCTTTCTGAATCATGAGAACACAAAGCTTTGACCATGTTAAATTTTACGATCTGAGGACGCTGCTTAGATGCATGAAATTCAAATGTAGTGGAAACATTAGTACAAAATCTTCACAATTGATGTAGACGGCCCATATGTATTTAAACCAACAGCTTCACAATGCATAAGTGCTTGTTCATTGTCTACTAAGGCAGATCCTGAACCTCCAGTCATTAATGAAACTCATCCCTCTCGTATATATTGTTCATCGAACCTTTGATGCAGTTCAATTGTGAAATTATGATGTTTTATTGCCACATGACGGAAGCATAAAAATTACGTTTCTCGGTTCCCGATTTTGACATCGATTTTGGCATCTCTGGGTCTTTTTCACTAGAACACAGGCTCCTCAAGGCTATTTCAATTGCCTTTTTAACAGGAATGTTTGTACTTAGGCTCTTCACGTTCAAAAAAACAATGCTCTCATCGGGTCCTATTTTTAAGGACTCTAGTTTTCTCAGTGCATCCAGCGTTTACGTCTCAACGTCAGCACCCGATAATTTATCAAAGAGTGGCCGGATGAATACATTCAAGTTGTAATATCTACTTCACGGAATAACAAAAACTGGGCTTAAAAAAATCTATTCTTGAGAATTTTTTTAGGCCATAAAGTCTCGCGGGTCGTGCTCCTGTTGAACGTAAATTTTAATAACTTTTTTTGGTTTAATAAAGAACTCTTCTTCATATCAAGCAAAGCACTGTTGATGTCTTTTTCAATCGTCAGAGCAGTGTTATCCCCCGCACTACCAGTTTTTTTTTTGGTAGCAATCGAGAAGTTTAGCCAGCTTTCTGTGATATGATTGCCTCTTCATCACTCAAAATCTCGTGCCTTTATCAAAAAGTACAGTCAAGAGGTCGTTATATTTTAAAAATTTTGCCACCTTCATACTAGCTCTGTCGACGGGTATTCTTCTGACATTTTTAGCCTACCATTTTGCAGAAGGTTCATTTTAGCATTGTTGCACGCCATCAGTTCCGCTTTCTGGGAGCGTGCGGACTGATTTGTCTATGTCTGCCAAAATGTGGAAATCAAATAATTTATCGCGGATTGGACATTTTGGGCCGTGGGATGTGCAGAAATAGATTTATACAAATTTCCACTTTGACCACGTTTCAAATTGTGGGCGTGTAAAATGTAACCGTTTTTAACAGCGCTTCTTTTTGTAAGTTGGAAGATTGGTCTTTCCTTTTAAACACCATATTCGTAGTCATACCACGCATAGACCCCCCATCGTGATAAACATGCTAAAAGTGGGCTTGTAATGGGAAGGTACCGGAAGTTTTTGGGTATCTGGAGAACTCTAGCTGCGGTAACTTGGAAGTTGACCCCTTTTCTGACAAAAGAATGGAAGAGTGTTTAACTTGGGGAGCTTTACTTGACGTAGAATCATAATGATGTTCCAAGTTTCATATATATTCAGTAATTATTGAACGGTACTTTTTATTGAACAAACAGCATGTCCTGAGAAAAGTATTAGAATACTTTTGCGAGTCGTTTATCACTTTTTTTATCTAGAGAAGAACAAAGTCCCAATAACATTCTGCATTTTTAGATTAGAGTGTGACTACCAAGTTTTTGTCGGAGAAAAAAATCAAATCAGATCAAATTTGGGAAGTTGTCATAAGATTCATGCTAAGTTTAATGTTGAGTTCAATTACCAGACCCCTTAGTACATCTGATAATGGAAGTTTCTAAAGTTGAAGGACTGCCATATTTCGAATTGCAAAGTTGAAGCAGTAAATTTGTTGCGTAAACTTCGGGCCGAACTGATCAATAGCTCCTAAGTAAAGACTAGTGAAGATCTTTTAAAGTCAGCTAAGCCGTTCACAACAGATATGTCATTACTCAAGCCAACGCTCAGATCTCAACGGATTGAATATGTCCCAGTCAAATTGTCTGAGTCTTTGGGCATATCATTGATTCAAAGTATTTAGAACGTATGTACCATCCTTTCTGAATCATCAGAACACACAGCTTTGACCATGTTAGTTTTTACGATCTGAGAACGCTGCTTAGATGCATGAAATTCATAAGTAGTGGAAACATTAGTACAAAATCTTCACGATTGATGTAGACCGCCCATATGTATTTAAACCAACAGCTTCATAATGCAGAAGTGCTTGTTCAATGTCTACTAAGGCAGATCCTGAACCTCCAGTCATTCCTGAAACTCATCCCTCTCGTATACATTGTTCATCGAACCTTTGATGCAGTTCAATTGTGAAATTATGATGTTTTATTGCCAAATGACGGAAGCATAAAAATTACGTTTCTCGGTTCCCTATTTAATTGCGGGAAAATCGAATTCAAAGCTATTTTCTACAAATTAGAGCCCAATTTCTGTTTATCGCAGTTCTATTGTGATACGTCAATTTTCTTTACTTAATCTATACTGGACTGGAATCTTGTGGCAAATTTCATTGGAAATTTTCTCATGTTACTCAACATAAGAAGAATTTTCTTTACTTAATCTATACTGGACTGGAATCTTGTGGCAAAATTCATTGGAAATTTTCTCATGTTACTCAACATAAGAAGAACAACGACTCAGATCACCGGAAAATTCTCCAACAACGCGAAAATGAACGTCCTGTTCAGTTACTAAAATAAAAATAAATCTTGATAACTCTAGTTCACATTGAAGTTTCCAAAGTAAATATCGGCGAACCCCAACATTGTTAGCTCTGGAAAATAGAGACAAGCTTCGACATTCTATAGAACAGTTGACAAGCTATTGATTAAAGATTCTCTTCATTCTCTCTACATTCTCTTACTTCTATAATTTAACTTATAGTGAAACAATCCTTTTGCTGCGGAGTTTTTTGCCTGGACATTATAACAGTGAAACCATACTTACTCAAAAGTTGTCGACTCCGAATCTCGAAAGTCACTGCTCTGTCATCCTCGTTGTGTTGAAAAACCGCCTAAATCTTCAAATAACGTCCAGATAGAAAGCAAGCAATCCTTTTCTGGACTTAAATTACAGAAAACAACCAAAAAAATTAAATTGATTAAAATTCAAAAAAAAGCAACCAAACATTGTTATTTTAAATCATTAGCTTTGTTAAACCTGTGCAATTTTTGCTATTATATTGATGAGCAAACGTATTAAACAGGTAGAAACGTATAAGGGCCATGAAACTTTTATTTAAATTATGGACAGCCCTCCAATGAGAGGCATTGTCGATTTTGACATCAATTTTGGCATCTCTGGGTCTTTTTCACTAGAACACAGGCTTCTCAAGGCTATTTCAATTGCTTTATTAACAGGAACGTTTGTACTTAGGCCCTTCACGTTCAAAAAAACAATGCTCTCATCGGGTCCTATTTTTAAGGACTCTAGTTTTCTCAGTGCATCGAGCGTTTACGTCTCAACGTCAGCACCCGGTAATTCATCAAAGAGCGGCGCGATGAATTCATTCAAGTTGTAATAACTACTTCACGGTATAGAAAACACTGAGCTTGAAGAAATTCTATTCCTGAGAATTTTTGCTAGGCCATAAAGTCTCGCAGGTCGTGCTCCTGTTGAACGTAAATTTTTATAACTTCTTTTTGCTTACTGAAGAACTCTTCTTCATATCAAGCAACGCACTCTTGATGTCTTTTACAATTGTCAGAGCAGTGTTATCCCCCACATTACCATTTTTTGAAATTGGTAGCAATCACGAACTTTAGCCAGCTTTCTGTGATATGATTGCCTCTTCATCACACAAACTCGCGTGCCTTTATCAAAAGGTACTGTCACGATGTCGTTAAATTTTAAACATTTTGCCACCTTCACACTAGCTCTTTCGACGGGTGTTTCTCTGACAATTTTAGCGTACCACTTTGCAGAAGCTTCAAATTAACATAGTTTCACACCATCAGTTCCCATCTCCGGGAGCGTGCGGACTGGTTTGTCTATATCTGCCAAAATGTTGAACTCGATTTTTTATCGCGGATTGGATGTTTTGGGCCGTAGGATGTGCCCGAAACGGTTTAAGACAAATTTACGTTTTGACCACGTTTCAAATTGAGGGCGAGTAAATTGTTACCGACTTTGAGAGCGCCTCTCTGTGTTAGTTGGAAGATTGGTCTTTCCCTTTGTACACTATATTTGTTTTCATACCACGTATATACACCACATCATGAAAAATATGCTATAAGTGTTTTTGTAATTGGAAAGAGCTGGACGATTTTGTGTATCTGGAGAACTTTAGCAGCGGTAGAATGGATGTTGACCCCTTTTTTGACAAAAAAATGGAAATCGGCGCTGAATGGCTCTTGTTTAACTTGGGAAGCATTACTTGTTGTAGAATCATAATGATGTTTTAATGTTCTTATATGTTCAGTAATTTTTAATTATTGAACGGTATGTTTTAGTGAACAAACAGCATGTCTTGAGGAAAGTGATAGAATGCTTTTGCGGTTCCTTTATCAGTTTTTTTTCTATAGAAGAACAACCTCTCAAAAACCAATTTTTTAGCTATGGATAATCAAAAGAAACCCCTTTGGGTTTTTGTAAAATTTAGATTTTGTTTAAGTTACTATTCCCTTTGATTACTCGAAGGTCAATTATCTGATTACAAATAATCCCAACACAAACAAGTCACCGCTTAAAGCTGCTAAAACTTGTGACACTGAGGTTGTTTATCTCCCAATACAAGTAAAAGCAGAGACTTTAGGTCCCGGCGACAACTACTGAAATTATGAAATTAGAGAGTACAGCGTGAAATCACAACCTTAATCTTGGAGTCTTTTGATATGCAAAATGTGCGTTTTGACAGTAGAGTGAGAATACCAAATGCTTGTTGGGGAAAAAACTTGAATCAGATCAAAATTGGGAAGCTGTCATAAGATTCCTGCAAAGTTTTTTTGAAGTTCAATTAACAGATCTCTTTGTACATCTGAAAGCGGAAGTTTCTAAAGTTGAAGAACTGCCATATTTCGAATCGCAAATATGCAGCAGTAAATTTGTTGCGTAAAGTTCGAGCTGAACTGATCATAAGCTCCAAGAATAAGACTAGTGAAGATTTTTTCAAGTCAACAAAGCCGTTCACAACAGATATATCACTACTCAAGCCAACTCTCAAATCTCAACGGATTGAATTTGTCCCGTCGAATTGTCTCAGTTTTCGGGCTTATCATCAATTCAAAGTATTTAAAAAGTATGTAACATCCTTTCTGGATCGTGAAAACACACGGTTTTGACCATGTTAATTTTTACGACCTGAGGACGCTGCTTAGATGCATGAAATTCATACGTAGTGGAGACATTAGCACAAAAACTTCCCGATTGATGAAGACGGCCCATATGTGTTTAACTCAACAGCTTCACAATACAGAAGCACTCGTTCATATTCCACTAAGGCAGATGCTGAACCTCCAGTCATTCTTGAAACTCATCCCTCCCGTATAATTTGTTCATCGAACGTTTGATGCAGTTTAATTGTGAAATTATGAGGTTTTATTGCCACATAACGGAAGCAGTCGAAAATACGTTTCTCCGTTCCATATTTAATTGCTAGAAAATCGAATTCAAAGCTGTTTTTCTACAAATTAGAGCCCATTTTCTGTTTATCGCTGTCATATTGAGGTTCGTCAATTTTTTTTACCTAATCTATATTGGACTGCAATCTTGTGTTAAAGTTCATTGGACATTTTACCATGTTAGTGAAAATTTGATGGAAAACGATTCACATGTTCGGAAGTTTCTTCAACGACGGGATAATGAACTTCCTGAGCAAAATTTACAGTTATTAGAGTACAAAATAACCTTGTTAACTCTTGTTCAAATAGAAATTTCTAAAGTAAAGAACGTTGAGCTCCAAAATTGTTAACTCTGGAAAATAGAGAAATGCTTTGACATTCCATAGAACACTTGACAAACTAATGATTTAAGATGTTCTCTATTCTATTCTTTTACTTCTATAATTTAACTAATACCGAAAGAAGCTTCTTGATATGGAGTTTTTTGCCAAAACATAACATTGAAACCATAATTGCTCAAAAGTTTAATGTTGAGTTCAATTACCAGACCCCTTAGTACATCTGATAATGGAAGTTTCTAAAGTTGAAGGACTGCCATATTTCGAATTGCAAAGTTGAAGCAGTAAATTTGTTGCGTAAACTTCGGGCCGAACTGATCAATAGCTCCTAAGTTAAGACTAGTGAAGATCTTTTAAAGTCAGCTAAGCCGTTCACAACAGATATGTCATTACTCAAGCCAACGCTCAGATCTCAACGGATTGAATATGTCCCAGTCAAATTGTCTGAGTCTTTGGGCATATCCTTGATTCAAAGTATTTAAAACGTATGTACCATCCTTTCTGAATCATCAGAACACACACATTTGACCATGTTAGTTTTTACGATCTGAGAACGCTGCTAAGATGCATAAAATTCATAAGTAGTGGAAACATTAGTACAAAATCTTCACGATTCATGTAGACCGCCCATATGTATTTAAACCAACAGCTTCATAATGCAGAAGTGCTTGTTCATTGCCCCAACATTGTTAGCTCTGGAAAATAGAGACAAGCTTCGACATTCTATAGAACAGTTGACAAGCTATTGATTAAAGATTCTCTTCATTCTCTCTACATTCTCTTACTTCTATAATTTAACTTATAGTGAAACAATCCTTTTGCTGCGGAGTTTTTTGCCTGGACATTATAACAGTGAAACCATACTTACTCAAAAGTTGTCGACTCCGAATCTCGAAAGTCACTGCTCTGTCATCCTCGTTGTGTTGAAAAACCGCCTAAATCTTCAAATAACGTCCAGATAGAAAGCAAGCAATCCTTTTCTGGACTTAAATTACAGAAAACAACCAAAAAAATTAAATTGATTAAAATTCAAAAAAAAGCAACCAAACATTGTTATTTTAAATCATTAGCTTTGTTAAACCTGTGCGATTTTTGCTATTATATTGCTGAGCAAACGTATTAAACAGGTAGAAACGTATAAGGGCCATGAAACTTTTATTTAAATTATGGACAGCCCTCCAATGAGAGGCATTGTCGATTTTGACATCAATTTTGGCATCTCTGGGTCTTTTTCACTAGAACACAGGCTTCTCAAGGCTATTTCAATTGCTTTATTAACAGGAACGTTTGTACTTAGGCTCTTCACGTTCAAAAAAACAATGCTCTCATCGGGTCCTATTTTTAAGGACTCTAGTTTTCTCAGTGCATCGAGCGTTTACGTCTCAACGTCAGCACCCGGTAATTCATCAAAGAGCGGCGCGATGAATTCATTCAAGTTGTAATAACTACATCACGGTATAGAAAACACTGAGCTTGAAGAAATTCTATTCCTGAGATTTTTTGCTAGGCCACAAAGTCTCGCAGGTCGTGCTCCTGTTGAACGTAAATTTTAATAACTTCTTTTTGCTTACTGAAGAACTCTTCTTCATATCAAGCAACGCACTGTTGATGTCTTTTACAATTGTCAGAGCAGTGTTATCCCCCACATTACCATTTTTTTTGAAATTGGTAGCAATCACGAACTTTAGCCAGCTTTCTGTGATATGATTGCCTCTTCATCACACAAAATCGCGTGCCTTTATCAAAAGGTACTGTCACGATGTCGTTAAATTTTAAACATTTTGCCACCTTCACACCAGCTCTTTCGACGGGTGTTTCTCTCACAATTTTAGCGTACCATTTTGCAGAAGCTTCAAATTAACATAGTTTCTTACCATCAGTTCCCATCTCCGGGAGCGTGCGGACTGGTTTGTCTATATCTGCCAAAATGTTGAACTCGATTTTTTATCGCGGATTGGATGTTTTGGGCCGTAGGATGTGCCCGAAACGGTTTAAGACAAATTTAGGTTTTGATCACGTTTCAAATTGAGGGCGAGTAAATTGTTACCGACTTTGAGAGCGCCTCTCTGTGTTAGTTGGAAGATTGGTCTTTCCCCTTGTACACTATGTTTGTTTTCAAACCACGTATATACGCCATATCATGAAAAATATGCCATAAGTGTTTTTGTAATTGGAAAGAGCTGGACGATTTTGTGTATCTGGAGAACTCTAGCAGCGGTAGAATGGATGTTGACACTTTTTTTGACAAAAAATTGGAAATCGGCGCTGAATGGCTCTTGTTTAACTTGGGAAGCATTACTTGTTGTAGAATCATAATGATGTTTTAATGTTCTTATATGTTCAGTAATTTTTAATTATTGAACGGTATGTTTTAGTGAACAAACAGCAAGTCTTGAGGAAAGTGATAGAATGCTTTTGCGGGTCGTTTATCGGTTTTTTTTCTATAGAAGAACAACCTCTCAAAAACCAATTTTTTAGCTATGGATAATCCAAAGAAACCCCTTGGGTTTTTGTAAAATTTAGATTTTGTTTAAGATACTATTCCCTTTGATTACTCGAAGCTCAATTATTTGATTACAAATAATCCCAACACAAACAAGTCACCGCTTAAAGCTGCTAAAACTTGTGACACTGAGGTTGTTTATCTCCCAATACAAGTAAAAGCAGAGACTTTAGGTCCCGGCGACAACTACTGAAAGTATGAAATTAGAGAGTACAGCGTGAAATCACAACCTTAATCTTGGAGTCTTTTGATATGCAAAATGTGCATTTTGACAGTAGAGTGAGACTACCAAATGCTTGTTGGGGAAAAAACTTGAATCAGATCAAAATTGGGAAGCTGTCGTAAGATTCCTGCAAAGTTTTTTTTGAAGTTCAATTAACAGACCCCTTTGTACATCTGAAAGCGGAAGTTTCTAAAGTTGAAGAAGTGCCATATTTCGAATCGCTAATATGCAGCAGTAAATTTGTTGCGTAAAGTTCGAGCCGAACTGATCATAAGCTCCAAGAATAAGACTAGTGAAGATTTTTTCAAGTCAACAAAGCCTTTCACAACAGATATATCACTACTCAAGCCAACGCTCAAATCTCAACGGATTGAATTTGTCCCGTCGAATTATCTCAGTTTTCGGGCTTATCATCAATTCAAAGTATTTAAAAAGTATGTAACATCCTTTCCGGATCGTGAAAACACACGGTTTTGACCATGTTAAATTTTACGACCTGAGGACGCTGCTTAGATGCATGAAATTCATACGTAGTGGAGACATTAGTACAAAAAATTCCCGATTGATGAAGACGGGCCATATGTGTTTAACTCAACAGCTTCACAATACAGAAGCACTCGTTCATATTCCACTAAGGCAGATGCTGAACCTCCAGTCATTCTTGAAACTCATCCCTCCCGTATACTTTGTTCATCGAACGTTTGATGCAGTTTAATTGTGAAATTATGAGGTTTTATTGCCACATAACGGAAGCAGTCGCAAATACGTTTCTCCGTTCCATATTTAATTGCTAGAAAATCGAATTCAAAGCTGTTTTTCTACAAATTAGAGCCCATTTTCTGTTTATCGTTGTCATATTGAGGTTCGTCAATTTTTTTACCTAATCTATATTGGACTGCAATCTTGTGTTAAAGTTCATTGGACATTTTACCATGTTAGTGAAAATTTGATGGAAAACGATTCACATGTTCGGAAGTTTCTTCAACGACGGGATAATGAACGTCCTGAGCAAAATTTACAGTTATTAGAGTACAAAATAATCTTGTTAACTCTTGTTCAAATAGAAATTTCTAAAGTAAAGAACGTTGAGCTCCAAAATTGTTAACTCTGGAAAATAGAGAAATGCTTTGGCATTCCATAGAACACTTGACAAACTAATGATCTAAGATGTTCTCTATTCTATTCTCTTACTTCTATAATTTAACTAATACCGAAAGAAGCTTCTTGATATGGAGTTTTTTGCCAAAACATAACATTGAAACCATAATTGCTCAAAAATTGTTGACTCCGAATCTTGAAGATCGTTGCTCTGTCATCCTAGTTGTGTTGAAAAATCGCGTAAGTCTTCAAATAACGTCAAATGAGAAAGCAAGCAATCATTTTCTTGACTTAAATTACAGAAAACTAGCAAACATTTTGTTAAGATTCAAAATTGCAACCAAACAGTGTTAATTGAAATCATTAGCTTTATTAAACCTGTGGTAATTTTGTTATTATATTGCAAAGCACACCTGGTACACAAGTAGAAACGTACAAGAATCATGAAACTTTTATTAAAATTATGAGCAACCCCCATTGAGAGACAAACTCGCCTATTTAAATTTCAAAGGTTTTATCATCAAAACACTCATAAAATGCAACCCTTTCTGCCCATTCTAGTTCAACAAGTTTTTTTAAACAAGTAAAATAATAATATAACCGAAACGTTAAACTTACATGCCTTCAGAATAATCGGGAACTTTCATTGAAATAATCAAAATTAAACATTAATCTTCAGGTTAAAAAGTGATGTTACTCCCTAAGCTGTTCGTTCCACTATATATAAAATTAAGACAGGAATGATCTTAACTGTCTATCTCTTGGAAAATTTTCAAGCTGACGTTTCAAAAGCTCTGTTAAAGTTCTCTTGAAAATAATTTTGTTTTCCGTGGCTCTTATTTTGATGAGTAACTTATTCCATTTTTGTATGATCTTCAAAACCAAAGATCTTTCACTGTGCTTAGTGCACTTTTGCGCTCTTATTATCAGTTCTTTTCTCCATTTATTCTGTTTTAAATTTATCCGGTTTGCAGATTTTTTCAAATGCTTCTAATACTCCTCTTTGATTCAAGTCTGTGTGGAGTTTCAATATACTAAACTTAGATATAATTAATACAGCTGGTAGGACATGCCGTTTGAGGAAGATATAGAACACTTCACTCCATAGAACACTTGACATAGAACACTTGACAAACTAATGATTTAAGATGTTCTCTATTCTATTCTCTTACTTCTATAAATTAACTTATACCGAAAGAAGCTTCTTGATATAGAGTTTTTCGCCAAAACATAACATTGAAACCATAATTGCTCAAAAGTTGTTGACTCCGAATCTCGAAGGTCGTTGCTCTGTCATCCTCGTTGTGTTGAAAAATCGCCTAAGTCTTCAAATAGCGTCAAGAATGAAAGCAAGCAATCATTTTCTTGACTTAAATTACAGAAAACTAGCAAACATTTTGTTAAGGTTCAAAGAAAGCAACCAAACAGTGTTATTTGAAATCATTAGTTTTATTAAACCTGTGATAGTTTTGTTATTATATTGCAAAGCACACCTGGTACACAAGTAGAAACGTACCAGGATCATGAAAATTTTATTAACATTATGAGCAACCCCCATTGAGAGGCAAACTTGCCTACTTAATATTCAATTGTTGTATCATCAAAACACTCATAAAATGCAACCCTTTCTGCCCATTCTAGTTCAACAAGTTTTTTTTAAACAAGTAAAATAATAATATAACCGAAACGTTAAGCTTACATGCCTTCAGAATAATCGGGAACTTTCATTGAAATAATCAAAATTAAACATTAATCTTCAGGTTAAAAAGTGATGTTACTCCCTAAGCTGTTCGTTCCACTATATATAAAAATAAGACAGGAATGATCTTAACTGTCTATCTCTTGGAAAATTTTCAAGCTGACGTTTCAAAAACTCTGTTAAAGTTCTCTTGAAAATAATTTTGTTTTCCGTGGCTCTTATTTTGATGAGTAACTTATTCCATTTTTGTATGATCTTCAAAATCAGAGATCTTTCACTGTGCTTAGTACACTTTTGCGCTCTTATTATCAGTTCTTTGTCCGTTTATTCTGTTTTTAATTTATCCGGTTTGTATATTTTTTTAAATGCTTCTAATACTCCTCTCTGATTCAAGTCTATGTGGAGTTTCAATATACTAAACTTAGATATAATTAATTCAGCTGGTAGGACATAACGTTTGAGAAGGATATAACTACAATGATCTAATTTATGAAGCACATAACACTCTTTTATGCCCTAATTAGTCTGTCGATTTATACGCTGAATGTTTTTTGCTGACAATGTTTGTAAATAAACCACTGAATGACAAATGAAACAGAACTAAAGATTTGAAAACTTGCAGCCTTACTTCCAAAGATATATAGTTTCTTACCAGATATAGCGAGCGAATGCCTGCCGCCATTTTTTAAAAAACTACATTTAGATGTGATTCAAAAGTCAATTTTGAGTCAAGGTGTATTCCTAGATAACGACAACTCTCATCTGATTTTATTAAATTTCCGTTAAAATTAACTTTCCGTTATAATTCGTCCCTGGTAGAAAAAAAATTAGTTCTGTTTTATCAGCCTTCAAAGTGAGTTGATTTTCCGTCCAGTAACTGTCCGTCTTCAGTTAAATATTTTCAATTTTTGTTGCAATTGTTTCTCCTGGTTCATATTGACATAAAATACTAGTATCGTCTGCAAATTGAACAAGCTCAAAGCCACCTTTGATTTTTTCTGAAAAACCGTTAACGTATAAAAGAAAAATTAGGGGTCCTAATACTGTGCCTTGCGGTACTCCATGATTGTCGAAAATGTGTTCTGAGACCTTGGTGCTTATTTTGACGCATTGTGATCTTTCTTCGAGAAAAGATTTCAAAGTTATCGCGGATTGGATGTTTTTGGCCGTAGGATGTGCCGAAGTGGTTTTAGACAAATTTCCTTTTTGAACTTGTTTCAAATTGCTGGCGAGTAAAATGTGACCGACTTTAACAGCGCTTCTCTGTGTTAGTTGGAAGATTGGTCTTTCCTTTTATACACCATATTTGTAGTCATATCATGTATAGACCCCCATCATGATAAACATGCTATAAGTGGGCTTGTAATGGGAAAGTACCGGAAGTTTTTGGGTATCTGGAGAACTCTAGTTGCGGTAACTTGGAAGTTGACCCCTTTTTTGACAAAAGAATGGAAGAATGTTTAACTTGGGGAGCTTCACTTGACGTAGAATCATAATGATGTTCCAAGGTTCTTATATGTTCTGTAATTATTGAGCTGTACGTTTTATTGATCAAACAGCTTGTCTTGAGAAAAGTATGAATACTTTTGCGAGTTGTTTATCAGTTATTATTTTATCTATGGAAGAACAAAGTCTCAAAAACAATTTTTTTTGCTATGGATAATCCAAAGAAAACCCTTGGTTTTTGTAACAATTAGTTTATCTTTGAATTACTATTCCTTTTGATTATTCGGATCTTTTCCGTTTGTGCCCCCCCAGCTTAGTGGGCGCATATTATTTGCACCCCCCAGACGCACGTGCAATATATTTACATAATGATTTACTATGTAATGGCACGTGCTTTGTAACTGGGGGGCGCATAACGTACTGGGGGGGCACAAACGGAAAAGATCCGATTATTTTATGCCCAATTATTTGATTACAGGCAGTACTTGTTGACTGGAGTTTATTTCCTGATGACTAATTCAGGATTTTTCGCGTGTGTGCCCCCCGTACGTTGTGTGCTCCCCGCAGTTGCAGAGCACGTGCCATTACCTGGTAACGCACTATGTAAAAATATAGCCCGTGAGTCTTTGGGTTGCAAATAATATTCACTCAGTAAACGGGGGAACAAACGGAAAATAACCCGAATTCACCTTAACTGTATGGTGTGGAAAAAAGTTTTACAATCATTCAACATTGCATTCTTTTCGGTTTTTTAAGATTTGTTAATGGGTTCTGATTGGGAAAATTTGACAAACCAATGGCTTCAGTGGGACCGAAACAGCATGACATCCCAAGCGGTTTCTGCAATGAAGTCAAACAACAATATTGAAGAGCTTGAGAAACTTATGCTCAAGAGAATTCAATTCGGCACTGCTGGGTTGCGAGCCAGAATGGGTCCTGGTTTTTCTCAGATGAACGATTTGATTATAATTCAGACTACTCAAGGTGTTGCAACAGTGATTAAACAGGAGTTCTCGGTTGAGGATATTAGTCGTGGCGTTCTTATTGGTTTTGACAAACGGCATAATAGTGAACGATTTGCTAAAATTGCGTCTGCTGTTTTGCTGTTAGCTGGAATTCCAGTCTCTGTTTTTGAGCAATATGCCCCGACTCCTTACGTAGCATATGGAGTACGGAAGTTTGAACATATTGCGGGAATTATGATCACTGCCTCTCACAATCCTAAAGAGGACAATGGATATAAACTGTATTGGAGCAACGGCGCTCAAATAATCAGTCCAATTGATCGACTAATTCAGGAAGCGATTGAAAATAATCTTGAGCCACGCAGTATAGGTCAATGGTAAATATAAACTCTTAGCTGCAGAACAAGGTTAGTGAGTGTCCGGGATTGGCTATACCAAAATTACATTGTGATTTGGGTAAATGTAATTGGTACCAGTAATTGGTTCCAAAGGTAATTAAGTTTTTCTTTCCCCAATTTATTAGTTCCACCCGTTTAAACTTCGAATTTTTCTATAAATCACACACACAACGGAATGAGTTCCAAAACATCTGGTAAACAAATTCAATTAGAGGGTATGAGTATCCAATGTGAAACCTGTTCTAAGCCAATTGGTAAAAAAGAGGCAATCTTCCGTTGCGTATGCTGTGCCACAATCATGCACATGTCCCCAAGCTGCACAAAACTTAGCATCGAAATAATAAATGCACTTCAACAGGTCAATCAAAACGTTCTGCTTCTATGCAACGCTTGCGTACAGCAGAACAAACGTGATGTGATTCTGGACATCATAAAAAGTCCACCACAAAAACAGAACAATCTAGAAATAAAAGAGGACATTCAAACCACAATCAAAGAAACTATTAGCAGCAAAATAAATGAAATTGAGAATAAACTGCCAACAGCTAACAACAACATTGAAAAAAACCCCACAGTAAAGGCTAGAACTGCAAATGACCTGGCAATCAGAATAAGAGGAATAGATGAAAGTAAGAAAGAAACCGCTCGTGAAAGAGCTGAAGAAGATATACAAGAAATACAGTCAATCCTCAAATTCCTCAAGCTAGACTGCCAAATTACGGACTGCAGGCGCATGGGTGCTTTCAAAGATGGAAGGCATCGTACCATTCTTCCAACCATGCCATGCATGTTATGACAAACGCATCTTACTACTCTCACTCTCAAGATTGAAACGATATAGCAAAACAGTGTACATTAGCAAAGACTACTCCCTACAAGAAGAAGAGCAACTGAATAACTGTCTGAAAAAGCGAAAAGACTTAATAGACGCAGGTTTCCCCAGAAAAAACTTGAAAGTAATTAATCTGACATTATACGAAAAACAAGATGAAAATTGGGTCGAGTACTTAGACAATGCTCGGTATTCCACCTGACTCGCAAAAAATACAGACAAAAAACAAGAGGTATCAATTCTAACGTTTAATTTACATAGTTTCATTGATCTACCACGAAGATTTGCATTTGCAAACGCTATTGTCCCCTACAATCCAGACATTCTTTGCCTAACCGAGACTTGGCTCACAGAAGAAGTTCCAAACGAAGCACTCTTTCTCAAAAATTATGTCATTCACAGAAATGACAACTTCAAAATGCGGTGTCTCAAAACATGGAGGTGTTCTAGTGGCGGTAAAAGACAACATTCAATCTAAAGAATTGTTCGTTAAGAACACATGTGAGGGTTGCCTAATCGTAAAAATTAACACTAAAAATGACTCAATCCTAATTGTCTGCATTTACAACCCACCTAAAGGCAGCCCATACAGATGGTGCACGCAGAAGTTTGAAGACCTCACACAAACGCTAAAGTTTTTAGAGAAGAAAACAAAGCCAAAATCAATCATCATTACAGGAGATCTCAACTTCTCAACCACTGACTGGAAACAAATGTCGTCACCAGATGAACTTGACAACACCTGGCTCAACTATTCCGTAGATGAAAATTTTGAACAAATGCTAAACTTCACTGACCTTTTGGGGTACAAAAAACAGCTAGATGTCTTCCTAACAAACGAACCACAATTTTAGATCAATTCGAAAATCGAAACCAAAATTAGTAATAACTATGCCCTCAACAACAAAAAATGCTCAGATCATTACGCCTACATAACACGATACGAATGCAACTACGATCAAGCGACCGATCGCAGCAGACCAAAATACGCTTACAAAAGAATAGATTGGATTAAATTCAACTGCAACATCTCCAAAAACCCATTTAACCCCTATTGTTACAGTAACGTTGACGAACTTCTTAAACAATGGTATGAATGGTTCAATCGCCTTTTCGATCAACATGTCCCAAGAGTAACTCAGCACAGATCACAGCTCCCCCCGTGGGTGTCAAAAAGCACATCCCATGAAATGAAAAAACTATCAACTTTGAAACGAAAAGCAATTGCCCATCCAAGTCCTGCTCCAAGCACACTAAACAAAATAGATTGTCTCGAAGAAAAAGTCAACACACTTTGTAAAAACGATCAAGTCATCTATGAAAGCGAGATTTTCGCAACACGTCAATTCAGCGTTATTCAAGAATATTTACGATCAATTAAAAAAGTCACACCATTCCCAAGCGAGATGCACCTAAATGAACAAACTGCTAACAACAATGAAGAGAAAGCCGAGTTGTTCAATTTATTTTTCCAGAGTGTTTTCAATTCAAAAATATCAAATGTTGAGAACCAGTTCAATTTTGAAGAAAAAGATCTTAATCGCTTTGATATTTCAGAAAAAGAAATTGAAAGTATACTAAACAAACTTGATACTAGTAAAGCCAACGGCCCTGATGATATAAGCAACCTGTTTCTGAAAAATCTATCAAAAACAATAAGCAGATCCTTACTTCTACTTTTTCAAACATTCATTAACAAAGGTAAATTTCCAGCATATTGGAAACAAAGTGACATAACACCAATACACAAAGAGGGCGATAAAGCCGCAATCAAAATGTATAGATCAATTAATTGCCTCTCAAAAGTTTTCGAGAAACTTATTTTCAACAAACTCTATGAGCACGTTAAAGGAACACTTCACGATTCCCAGTTTGGTTTTCGGCCTCAACGTTCAGCAATTATTCAAATGTTATGCTTTCTAGACCAACTGTACAAAGAAGTCGACTCAATTGCACATGATGAACTTTTCGTTTTCTACCTAGATTTCCAGAAAGCGTTTGATACAGTACCCCACCACCGCGTTGTTGCAAAACTGTCGGAATCAGGGATCGGGGGAAAAGTGCTCAGATTAATAGCCAACTACTGTGACGACAGAAAACAACGTGTTCGCATTGGAACCTCAACGTCGAGCCTTCGTGACGTCACTAGCGGCGTACCGCAAGGTTCAATCCTGGGGCCACTACTTTTTCTCGTCTACATAAATGATTTACCACAAAAAATCGAATACAGTCAAACCTACGGTTATGCAGATGATTACAAATTGCTCTCTAATAACAAACATGAACTTCAAACTGATCTCCAGAAATTAAATGAATGGTGCAATAACAACGAAATGCGCCTCCATGAAAACAAATGCAAGATCCTCTGTTTCAAGAAAAAGTCACTCTTTACAATAAAAAATGAAACTGTCAACATCTCGTCTCATCAAAAAGATCTCGGAATACAAGTTTGTGATAACCTCACTTGGCATCAAAACGCAAGCACACGAGCACACAAGCACTTTGGTACCTCAGAAGAAATCTTCACCACAGAACTCTCACTCAAGTTAAGTTAAACGCATACACGGGTTACATTGTACCAATTATATCCTACGCCTGCCAAGTGTGGTATCCGTCTAAATGCGATCTAGTACTCATCGAAAGAATCCAAAAAAGTGCGACGAAATGGATAATAGGTTCTTCTCTCACATATAAGGAGCGTTTAATCAAACTGAAAATTCTACCTCTGTCTTTTTACTTCGAACTTCACAGCTTATTACTACTATGTGATCTCATAAACAATAAATACAACATTGCCATAGAAAAGTTTATACATTTCTACAACAATAATCGGACGAGACAAGGCGCGAAAGGTGAAATCAAACTTACGAAAAAACGATTATTCAAAAGCGACGAAAATTTCTGGTCGAGAACAGCCTATCTCTATAATATTGTCAACAAACAGACAGACCTTACAGACAACAAAAATATAAAATATCGGATCAGCGACATTTATTGGAAATTCTTTTTTAGAAGTTTTAACGAAATTGACATGTGCACTTGGAGAATTTGCTGCCTGTGCAAAAACTGTAACCCCATTTCGAAAATATCTCATTTATAACGATCAACAAGTGTGCTTCAACCCGTGCATTGCAGAAGCCTGAACTACTACTACTACTACTACTACTAATGTAGTAGGGCAAAAAAAATCACTGTGCTCGCGATTAGAAAATTTCCAAGAACCTTTTGTTCGGTCTCTGAAAACCTACCATATTCTTTTCGGAATTAAGCTATGACATCTGAAAGGGCACAGGAATTAAAATCAAAATAATAAACAATAGATCGCTGAAGTGATTATACTTATCAGAAATTAAATCTGACAGCTAAATATCCAGCCAATTATATCTGAAATAAAAAGGACCCTAAAATCATAACAGAAAATATAAGGGCTGAATTCAATAAAATGAGATTTTGCCTATATGAACAGGCTATTGAATAAGGAGCCTCCATTTCGTCCAACGTCATGCATGTCCTTGAGTCAATATTTCTACCTAGCGAAAAGTTCATGTAATGACACTTTTTACCCCGGGACGTGCCCTTGCTTGTAGAAACGTCAGCCGCGGATAATGGAAGCCTTTGCTCTCAAATCGACGACAACTGAAGAAGATACAAGATTAGATTTCAAAGCTGATGCAATGTGAGAATGTACATTCAGTAAGACTGGAAAAAAAGTTGTCTTGGTAGAGAAGCGGACAAGGATCATGAATCTGTTATTAAAACTAAGGGGAGCCCTCTAATGAGAGTCAAACTTGCCTATTTAAAATCAAATAGTATTATCATCAAAACACTTATGAAAGGCAACCCGAAGCAACAGTCAGAAGAGGTGAACATGTAGGTGCATTAGGGGTAGCTGGTATCGGACTTTTCGGATCAGGACTGCTGATGGGTGGAGCGGGACAATGCGGTTTGACGGGACTTTTGGCTCGTGTCAAGATTGAGACAAAACCAGTGCTGCTAACATTGAACATCTGACCACTGCTACAACAGTTTTGACGAATTATTTTTCAATAATGAGATCTTCCATATTATGCCCGATTGCACGCAAGTGATCCTTTCCAACTAACAATTGAACTTCAATTTGATGCAACGGCTTCGTTGCTAACGCTATTGTATGTGGATTTCAAAAGCTACAGATCAGGTGTTTTTACCTCCAGGATGAATATACTTAACTCCATTCCAATCTCACTCCAGCAACATCTCCCAATGTTTTTAACGCCTAAAGAATCAGTTATCGCTATCCCTAAATCTGTTGGAGTTGAGCTAGTGTTGTCCGCAAGTAGGTCGGCTTTAGCAATTCAAGCAAATTCAGACTTATTCTCTTAGTGTGGCGCAAAACTACTGAGAAATGTTGTGGCGGTACCAAAAGGGTTTAAAATTGACCCTCTCCGCAGCATTGGCATCTGGTTAAAGTCCTTACAACATTCAGCGCATGAGTTATCCCAATGCCACAAGGCGACCCTCGGATGGCTATCAAATAGGTTACTGAAAGCCCATACTTAGCAATCTCTGAAGACCTGATGGTGTCCATCACATTATCTCACTTAATTCGAAATCTGCCTTGGCTCCTCTAAATACTGACTTTGCCTTGAACCCCTTGTGTCACAAGCTAACCACACATCTTGTTTGGCGACGCTTTTCCTCACTTCATCGCTTAAAGCTGCAGAAACTTGACTTTGAGGTTTTTTATCTCCCAACAGAAGTACAAGCAGAGACTTTAGGCTACGGCAGAGGGCTCCTCGCGTCAGCTACTGAAGCGTATGAAATGAGAAAGTATAGCGTGGAATCTAAACCTTAAGCTTGAAATGAGATCAAAAATGAGAAGTTGTCAAAAGATTCCTGCTTGTTTATTGAAGTTTAAATACTAGACCCCTTAGCACATTTGATAGCGGAAGTTGCTAAAGTTGAAGAGCTGCTATATTTCGCATTGAAAAGTTGAAGGTGTAAATTTATTGTGTAACTTTCGGGCCGAACTGACCAAAAGCTCCAAAGTTAAGACTAGTGAGGATCTTGTAAATTTAGTTAAGCCGTTCTTAACAGATATGTCACTACTCAATCCAAAGCTCAAATCTCAACTGATTGAATATGTCCCAGTCAAATTGTCTCAGTCTTTGGGCATATGATCGATTCAAAGTATTTAAAAAGTTTGTACCATCCTTTCTGAATCATGAGAACACACAACTTTGATCATGTTTAGTTTTACGATCTGAGGACGCTGCTTAGATGCGTGAATTTCATAAATAATGGAAACATCAGTACGAAATCTTCGCCATTGATGAAGACGGCCTATCTGTATACAACCCCACAGCTTCACAATGCGGAAACGCTCGTTCACTGTCTACTAAGGCAGATTCTGAACCTTCAGTCATTCGTGAAACTCATCCTTCTCGTATAAAATGTTCATCGAATCTTTGATGCAGTTTAGTTGTGAAAAAGCGTTTTATTGCAACTTGACGGAAGCATCAAAATAATATATTTCTCGAGCCCATATTTAATGGTGAGATAATCGAATTCAAAGGTATTTTTCTACAAAACAAATTAGAGCCAATTTTTTGTGCAGAGCAGTTTTAATGAGATTCGTCAATTTTCTTTAATCTATATTCGACTAGAATTTTTTGGCGAAATTCTTTGGAAATTTTCTCATGTACGTCAACATATGATGGACAACGATGCGGAAGTTTCTCTAACGACGGGATAATGAACGTCCTGAGCAGAATTTCCTGTTATGAAAATACAAAGTAAGCAACATTTTTAACTCTGGACAATAGAGACAAGCTTTGACATTCTAAAGAACAGTTGAAATGTTATTGATTAAAGATTCTCTCCATTCTTTTTTTTCTACTTCTATAATTTAACTAATAATGAAAAATTTCTTTTGCTACAGAGTTTTTTGCCTAGACATCGTAACAGTGAAACCATACTTACTGGAAAGTTGTCGACTGCGAATCTCGAAGGTCGCTGCTCTGTCATCATCGTTGTGTTGAATAAACGCCTAAATCAAGCGTTTTATTAAAAGTCAATTGAAAGCAACCAAACATTGTTATTTAATATCATTAGCGCTTTAATAAATCAGTGCGAAATTTGTTATTATATTGCTAAGCACACCTGGTACACAGGTAGAAACGTACAAGGATCATGAAACTGTTATTAAAACTAGGGGCAGCCCGACAGTGAGAGGTAGACTTGCCTATTTAAAATCCAATAGTATTATCATCAAAACACTCATAAAAGGCAACCCTTTCTGGCCATTCTGGTTTAGCAAATTCATGGAGCTGCTTAGCTTACTGTACGAACTGATTCGGAAAATTGTAGCTAAAAATCAGCGCTCATGATTACCTACATTGGTAAGGGCGCCCAACCCTATATTACACCTGACTGAAAAGCTCCAACAAGGAAAAGGGACGCTTGCTCTTTGAATAAGTTGCAAAATGACCAAACGCTTTTCGAGGACATTTTTTAAGTATGCATAATTCAAAAATAAATGTTTTGTATAAATAAATTACATGTTTTGCTTTTTGCTAAGATTTAAATTTTCCATTGACCTAACAGGAGACAAACTTTTTGAAGACCCTTGGAATTATGACGAAGTTCTGACGCATTACAAAGAGGAAGGACAACTCAAAGCAGTTGATGATAAATATTCTTTGAGCTACAACAGCGACCTTCCGTTGCTTAAAATGCCACTGTACACTACACCGTCGGAGGTGAGAATAACATACACAGCTATGCATGGTGTCGGTCATAAGTTTGTCCTTCAGGCTTTTGACCAAATGAGCCTTCCAAAACTGACTCCAGTCGTTGAACAATGTGACCCAGATCCCGAGTTTCCGACTGTCAAGTATCCGAACCCGGAAGAGGGTAAAGAGTCTTTAAGCCTGTCGATCCAGACCGCCAATAGTTGTGGAAGCTCTGTGATCTTGGCAAATGATCCGGATGCCGACCGGCTAGCTGTGGCTGAGAAACTTCCGTCTGGAAAATGGAAAGTTCTGTCGGGAAATGAACTTGGGACACTGATTGGCTGGTGGATTTTGGAGAATCACAAGCAAAAAATTTTGAATGATGACTCTGTACCTAAGATGTCAGATTGTTTTATGTTGTCAAGTACGGTTTCATCTCGAATTCTGTCAACAATGGCCCAAGCGGAAGGTTTCAACTTTGAAGAAACTCTAACTGGGTTTAAATGGATGGGTAACAGCTCCGACAAACTTATGAAGGAGGGCAAAACTGTACTGTTTGCATTCGAAGAAGCTATTGGTTACATGTGTGGATCGACAGTACTTGACAAAGATGGTATCAGCGCGGCTGTTGTTGTATCACAACTTGTTCACTATCTCTATAGCACCAACTCTACGCTCCTAAAACAGCTGAATGAAATATTTGCTAAATATGGTCCACACGCAAGCCACAATTCGTACTATTTTTGCAGTGATGCAGAAAAGATTGCAAAAATCTTTGAGCGCATTCGCACGTTTGAACAAGACGCTGAGAACGATGTTGATAAATATCCAAAGTTTCTGAACGGAATTCCTTTGTCAAGTTTTAGAGATCTCACCTGCGGAATCGACTCAGCTCAGCCCGGATTGAAACCGATCTTACCGACGTCTAAGTCCAGCCAAATGATTACTTTTTATCTTATAAATGGAATCGTGCTGACAATCCGAACTTCCGGAACGGAACCCAAGATTAAGTTCTATTCTGAGTTAGTTGGTAAAGCTAAACAGTTTCCCAGTTCCGATGATGCGCTGATGTTTTTGAAGATGCATATGAGGAATATCATCAACTTTCTTTTAGAGCCAGCTAAAAATGGATTGAAACCAGCAGCTGGTCTTCAGTGACCTGTAATGGATAGTTTTGGTGCTCATCCATGGACCATTTAATTTGAGTGTAATCTAGATTTCGTTACAACTAACCCCTACTTATCAGGCTGTCATCAATTTAAATTTTGCATTTCACATTTCTGTTTATTTCAATTGTCGTTTATAAAATTCCGGAGATATTAAGTGCCAAATTTGTTCAAAGTGTGTTCGAAATGCATAAAGGCGCAACCGGTCTATTGATTGAGCTATATATCACTGTAACGATGAAAATGCATAAGAATCCTCTCTGTCATATGGCAGCTTTTCATTAGCCTATTGCAAAAACTTGTAAAGCCAGAAGTTAATGCATGCGTGGACGGAACTTGCGTGGCATGTGATATTTTTCGTTTGATCATATTTTCGACATGTTCGTTTAGTTTCTCATCATTTTGAAAATTTTGTTTTAGTGCGCTTCACCAGAAGTACAAAAATACTTCCTTAAAAGTTCAGTGTTATCATTGAAAGCTCATTCTTAGTAAATTCCATCCTTGAGCGCCACAAGGTCATAACCTACGCAAATCTTTCAAACAGTCAAACTACACTAGAACAATCTTAAAATTAAGTTAAAAATAATTTTTCTCAGAAATTAAATTAATCAGTTATCCCAATAACTGATATCTCAATTGAGATATCCGTTGAGCAAAAAATTTACCGCAACATCTGTTGTCTTTTTAGCTAGATCTAAATGGCATTTTTTCAATGTTTTTTCCTGATTTTGTTTTATCAATTTTTAGGCAAAAAAAGCAAAGCTATAATGCAGATGTTTAAAAAATTTTGAAGGAATATAGTTTGAAAAAGTTTTTAACATTGGAATGTTAAAAACATTTTTACGTTATTTAAAAGTTGTCAGGATTTTTTTATTTGAGATATCCGTTATTTCTTGGAAAGTTAGTGCTTAGTACTAATATTAAGCAGCGATCTTCGATGCTATGACATAAACATACTGATTGTTTATGTTGTTAAAACTGGACTGCATTTTAGCAAATTTTAATTTCCAAAAATTAGTTTAAATTTTTACAGCGTAAAATAGTTTTTTTTACGCTCAGACCTCATATTAAAAGCATACTGAAACAAATGTATCAATCATGAAACTTATGTGACAAGAGTAAAGAAGAAAAGTAAATTAACGAACGCTTCTATCTTTAGAACTTGTAGATTGATCGTGGGCAAGTGACCTGCTAAACACTTGAGCAGCTGGTTGACACCTCAAGTTATCAGAAGAAAAATCTCATATTTTGGTAAATGAGTCAATTCTGATTGATAGCAATAGCCGAGAAGTGCGATTATTGACCTTTTATTGGCTCGAAGACAATGCCCTGCGTTGGCTGTATTGATGAATTTTTGACCGTGAATAGTTTCTTCGACAGAAAGGTGCAGTTAGCCAACTTTTTTTCATTTTTAAGTTTTCAGTTTATTTGTTTTGCTTGTATTTATTGTATTTAGTTTGCCCAGTAAAAGTTTTGAGAGCATAACAAAGCTTTTTTCAATAATTTTTGTGTTCTTTGGAATTTTAAAGAGTCTATATGCATATGTGGTAATGGCCTTTCATTAAATTAGGCATAACTTCTATTTGGCGTCTCAGTTGCTGAAGTGAGCTCTTTTGCTTTTAATATTGAAAATTCTACCAGTTTTGGCAGTTTTGACTGGCTTTCTCTTTTAATTTGATCAGAGTCATTAAAATGAGCTTTTTGTGAACCGTTAAAAATTTATGTTTGTGTTTTATAATAATTCCTTTCCTTCAGTGTTTGGTTTCCAATGAAAATATGTTTGGTTGGGGGGTTGTAATATTTTGGACTTGGACTGTTTTCGCAAAATATTTTAATGTTTTGTAAAATTGAATTGAATTTTACTGTTTTAGTACATTAGGAAGGTCAATACATAAATCATCAGACCTCCAATTAAATTGATTTATACTTTTCTACTGTATTATAATACAGTAGAAAAGTATAAATCAATTTAATTGCAGGTCTGATGATTTATGTATTGACCTTCCTAATGTACTAAAACAGTAAAATTGAATTTTATATCTAATTAATACTTTCATTTTTCCAATTAGGGAGATGCGCTTTCTAAACATTTTCCTATAATGTTGTACGTAACCTCCGTACACCGGGTATTTGGAACCTGTTTATCGCGAGTATCCATTAACAGTTTTTGCCTTAATCTTTTCATTGGCTCGGCTTTCAAAAGTTGCCTATAAAAATCCAATTTTAAGGATTTTAGTCTGTTTTCCTTTTGCTTTTTTGTTTGCTTTTTGTTTGCTGCTGTTTTCAATAAGTATAAGAATCTGAGATTTTTAAGAATTAATAATGCTGTTTCGTTAACTGATAATTTTTGTCCGAAATAACCGATGTTTGTTATCTGAGAAATATCTTGGAACTAGGTTTTTTAAAAAAACAATTGAGTTTAAATCTTTCCTCAGTCTTTTTCTGATAAAATTATTTTCTGCACTAGATTGAATTAATTTTATCAAAAATATTCCAGCAAAGGAGAACTGTCTTTTTATTTTTTTAGACTGGCGAAAGTAAAAATTTCGGTGTTTCGGAAGCTTTATATAGTTTTTAAGGCGATCCGATTCTAAGAAATTGAAAACTTAATAATAGCTTCCAAAACAGCAGAATTTTTACTGTTGGCATTCTGAAAAACTAATTAGATAACTCTCCCTTGTTGGGATTTCTTTGACGAAATGAATTAGTCGACTACAGAAATTTGTCTGCCGATTGTTACCTTCCTTCTGCTTTCCCAGTGTTTCTTTTCGGTCGTAGAGGAGATCTTAATGTTTGAGACCATCTATTCGTTAACAAATCAGCCTCGTTATCTTTTAGTGTTCTTTCTTCTTATATTTTGCTATTTTTTGAATGCTTCAATGATGTCAATACTAAAAACTTTCTCGCAATCATAGGTTTGAAATTTTTTATTGACTATATAGTTTTTAGCGTGAATAAAACAGTTATCGAGAAAAAAAATACAATTTTTTTGAGGAAAAGACTGTAATGTTATTTGGTGGAAATGTGCGACGTTTTGATTCGCTTCCTGAGTTCGTCTGGCTATATTTTTTATGTAGTCGTCAAAATTTTTTTCGTCAATCAATTCATCAAATATCAGTGTTTATCATTTTCATAGTTTTCTAGCTGGAATGCGTGCATGACACTTTCTAAATTGTTGGAGTCAGATTTTTTTTGACAAGGATCAGTCAGTTTGATCTGTCAAGGTACTCTGTGTTTGCAAGTCCTGAACTAGCTTCTTTGCAAAGGGCATTTTTTCAGCAATTCAGCATGAAATTGGCAAGAAAAAATGAGGAAAATAAATTTAAATAAATGAAGTTACAACTAAATGGGTTATAAATTTGGTTTGGTGTTATCAGTCGTCTGGTTTCTCCAAATGATTTTTTATTTAATTTTTCTGTGCAAAGTTTTATGCGCATTTTTGGCTTTGTCTCTGATGCATTTTTCTTGTCAATTGCAGGAAGCGCTATTTGTTCAGGCTGCATTTTGACGGCAAAACAAAAGTGAGAAAAATTGCCATATGAACCAGCTTTTGTTGCGAGAAAAGTTTTCTGTTCATCTGCTGCGTTGACTGTCTTGATGACTTTTTGACTCTGAAGTTTCTAGGATAGAATGGTGAATATAGCCAACTGTTTTTTCATTGACAACTTTTAGTTTATTTGTTATGTCTTTTTTTAAAAAAAAAATGCGTATTTGAGGTCTTTTCTTTTTAATATTGAAAATACTACAATCCAATTTCGGCAGTTTTTGACCCGTATTTCTTTTGCTTTGATCTGATTCACTAAATTGAGCTTTTTTGTGAGCCGTTAAAAATTTATATTTGTTTTTTATTTTAATTCTTTTCCTTCTGTGTTTGGTTTCCAATGAAAATGTTTGGTTGGGGATTTCTTTCTTTCATTACTGGTTTTTAATATTTTGTACTTTTTTGGCAAAATATTTTTGTCTTTAACATTGAATTCATTTTTATTGTTTTATTTCATTAGGAAGGTCAATAAATAATTTTATCAGAACTCCAGTTAAATTGATTTATACTTTTCTATATTGTTTATATATGATTAATACTTTCATTTTTCTAACTTAGGGAGAAGCATTTTCTAAATATTTTCCTATAATGTTGTACGTAACCTCTACACCTGGTATTTCGAACCTGTTTATTGCGAGTATCCATCAACAGTTTTTGCCATAATCTATTTTTCCTTGGCTCGGTTTTCAAATGTTTCTTGAAGAACTTTATTCTCTTAATTTTTCATGATTGTCTTTTTCATTTTTTCGTTTTTTTATGCTGATTTCTTTTAGTATAAGGATCTGAGAATTTTTTTGAATTAATGATGCTCTTTTTTAACTAAGTTTGAACGAAATAACCAATGTTTATTGTCTGAGAAATATATTGGAGCTAGGTTTCATTTTTTCCTTAGTCTGTTTCTGATAAATTTAATTTACTTTCCATTTTATCAATAGTATTCCAGCAAATTTTTTAGACTGACAAAAGTGAAAAATTGGTGTTTTGGAAGCTATTATTTAAGGTGATCCGATTTTTAAAAATTGAAAACTTAATAATAGCTTCCTAAACAAAAAAAATTACTGTTGGCAATCCGAAAAACTAAACAGATCTCCCTTGTTGGGATTTCTTTGACAAAATGAATGCAGCCGACTGCAGAAATTTATTTGCCAATTGTTACCTTCCTTATTTCTTACGCTTTCACAATATCCCAATTTTCTGAAATTGATTTAATATATTTAACTTTATTTTATGTGCAGAATTTTATGCACCTGTTTTGTCTTTGACGCATGCTTCTTTTCAATTACAACACACGAAGAAAGCTGCACGTCTGCTTACTACGTATATAAGCATTAACAAATTTAAAAAAAGCTCGTTGAGCTTTCCTAGCCTGAAAATGGACTCATGAAAGTACTTTTTCATAACTAAGTTTTGGAAATATCTGTCTCATACTTTGCGTCTAATATTGTCCTCAAACTAAAATCCGGCATGATATATTGGGCTGAGTAAAGTCAGACTTGAATATATTGGGTTTAAAAAATTGATGTTTTCATTTGATTAGAGGGGCTTTCAATTGGCAATTTTAAGCATCGACCTTTAATACTTTCCAGAGCATCCTTTAAGTCGAAGCGTTAAGTAGCATATCTTGCAAAACAAACTGGTTTTACGAATTGCTAATGATCTAATCTGATGAAAAAGATAGAATTTAAAATAAATCATTTTTTTCCGCAATGGCTTTGGTTATTTTGTTACTTGTATTGTACTTGAATTTTGGTATCGGCTCGAAGTTTGTGTAGCAAATTCTTCCGTTCACCGTTTGCTCCAAATTCGAGAAAACTTTGTTGTTTCATGTGATCTACATGAGCACAATGTCTATGGATCTGCACGAATAGACAGCTACTGCAATAATCTATAATTGCTCATTTTTGACCTTCATTGTAATTGCTATTTCCAAGTTCTATAAGGCTGTATAAACTATTATCAATGTTTTTCATGGGTAAGAGGGAACAATTCCATATCTTGTACTAGTGCTATTTTTACCAAATGTTATTTCAGATTATTGTAGCATAAAATGGACGACACGACACCTGAGCAGACGGAGATGCTGCTCCAGTTCCAAGACTTGACAGGCATCGACAGTCTGTCGAGGTGCAAAGAGATCCTTGTATCATACAACTGGAACCTCGAAATGGCTGTACAGGAAAGAAACAATTGCCACTAATTTGACACCGCTTATACTGACGGCATAACATTAACTGAGGGCTTTCTGGCAAAATAATACTTGGTGACCATTCATAACTTCATCAGACAAAAAAAAAACAATTCAAACGCACGTACAAGTTTTAAAATGTTTTCGTGTGCCAGATTCTTGAGTACCACATTTTCATATAAATACACTTTACAGCAAGAAACAATTGCACGATTTTAAAATTTGCGAAGTGTGTGTTTTAATCAGGGTTTAGAGGCTCTGCTGAAGTCAGGTCGAAAATCTGACTGACAACTCGAACCGCTACGCATCGACGAATCTCGGATTTTCTGCCATTTTATCAAAGTCACGTAATCTATACTTATACAAACGTTCAAGTGTTAAATGCCGAAGTTACCTTTTGATGCCAGAATTTGTTAATATACATTGACAGAAGTTAAAGAGCTTTCGGCATTCTAATGTCTGGAAGCGCTGAGCCAGAAAATTTAGGTGACTTCGTTGGGTTCGCAAACCCATACTTGAATTGATATTGTAAGAGGTGTTATAACGTTACTCTCTTCTAAGACTGGCGTCGGACATAAACTTCATTTTAAATTGTAGCTCAATTAAAATGCAATTTTGGTTCAATAGTTTTTTGAACGGACTTTTGCCGCATCTTGAGACACTTACCAATACCCCCGGGCTAGAACAAAATAAAAAATAGTTTGCTCTATTATGTATGGCTTGAGGAACGAGTAAGTATGCGAGGCAGTTTAAACTGTAGTAGAAAAAGATAAGCGGTGTCAAATGTTGGTTCCAGGACCAGTTCAACCAGAATGAAGGTCGAGAACAGGTGCTCAATCATCATCAAATACCTGGACAATTCCAAACTCCGGAACAGCGAGTCCGGGAACAAACTCGCCCAATACCCCTCAATATTTTCCACCCTAATCAACGAATTTATTACGCTAGCGCAGTTCGCAGACCTATGGATTGGGTCACGTGGATAAAATGGCTGTTCGCCTTCCCTTTTCGGTTCACCTTTTCAACAGTAGTAGACCTTGTAGTATTTTTCTATCGCTTTTTCGTCCCTGATCCGAGAAGCAGAATCACAGACCCTTACGGTGATGTAAGGTCATTCATTGACAAATTCGAACAGCTATATGGTTTTATGCATCCACATTTCGAGCGCATGACATTCAGCCAAGCTATGCAGAAGGCCAAAACGGAATTCCGGTTTTTGATTGTCTATTTGACTGATTTTACGAATGAAGATTGCAAATCGTTCAACACTAATTGCCTGTTAAATCCAGAAGTGTACGAGTATATAAACAATAATGCCTTGTTTTGGGCATGTTCAGTTGAAACGCCGGAAGGATTTAGAGTTACAAAAATTTTCAGGTAAGAGACGACAAATCAAATATTTCTGCTTTTTATTTAGTATCTTGGAACAGTTGATATCAATACGATCTGATTGCATGCTTGACGCTAAAAAATTAAATGAATATTACCATATGGTTAATTTGACCATCGAGAATTTATCAAACTTGTTGAACAACTTCGAGAGGGTGATGACAATCGTATGGTAATGTTTTTGATCAACTATTGTTGTCATTATAGCAGATGCATAACTTTATCGCACCGTGATTAGACTAATAGTTTATCACACTCATTTATTGCCGCTTTTCAGATAGTAACAGTGGTGATAAAATAGTGTGATAAACTCGTAGTATGATGACGGAACAGATTTGGTAGTGTTAATTGGGCGTTAAAGTGTTATTTCAACGATAAGTTATGCAACTGTTGTTTTCGCAACGAGAATTGATGAAAAGAAGTGACGAATTTGGAAGTTTTGACAAAATCTTTTGCTCAGTTTTGACCAATCCGGATTGATTAGTTAAAATCTGATGTGGCTTGAGTTCATATGGGTTCTCCGAAGTTGCCTGTCTATTATAAAATGAAGCTTTTGACCTCATTTGCTTTTTTTCTCAAAAATAGTGCTGATTTTCTGGCTCTTTTAATGTTCTTTATTTTTTAATTGCTCTTGAACGTAGTTCATAGCAATTATTGTAAACGTGTGTGTCTTTTTTATGCAAAATTTTTGCGTGACAATTTTGACTTTTTGAGTGACTTTTACGCCCTTGACTTTTTGCATTTCGCGTGATCTAAAATTCTCTCTCAATCACAATTTCAAGCAACTGAACTCAATTGGCGGCAATTTAAAACTAAAAGTCAAATGAAAAGTGCGCCGAAACTGGTGTCATTTTTACTTTAAATCTTAATAGTGGTATATGTTAACCTCTAATGTGGTTATTTGAAGCCCACTATAGAACTTCTTAGTCCCATTTAGGCTCCCCCAACTGAAGCAGGCTGCAATTGATTAGAGCTCCCACTAGTCGTTCAAGAGCAATTCTTCCGACGTTTAGTCGGTTATGTTTGTTGTTCGTGATTTGATCAATTTAAAGTTAGTGTTTCGTGTTTTAAACTTAAGGAGGACAAATTTAGATAAATATTTAGTAGTTTTTGAGTTGCCTTGAATTTTTTTCTGCTTTTTTGAATCACTCTTCATAGGGCTTTTCATGGGGAGTCTTCTAATAGTTCTCCAGCAAAATTTTTAGCAATTAGCTGGGACCTGTTGTTCTTATGAGCAGTTTCTCGCCGGATAGTTTTTTCGTTTGAGCAATTTGACCTTTTATAATCAGAAAAAGGATCAACTGTTAAATCTCAGTCACTGATACTGGGCTTCAAGTATGCAATTAACCGAAATTGCTGAAGAGACTTAAAGTATAGAGACTTAATTTAAGGCATAAAGGGCATTTTCTTTGCTCTCTACATTCTCTTTCCCTACATAATTGTGCTTAAATATGCGTAAATTTACGGCGTAAAAGAAAATTATAGATATCTTGGACGTTTTTTTCAGTAATAGCTCAATTATTTCCTGTACACCCTCCAAAAATTTATACTTCGTTTGTACTTTGTAATTATGATTCGTTTTAAAAAATTCATTTGCAATAATCCGAAGTGATAGTTTTTAATTTTTTTTTACTAAATACCAACTGCGTTCGATGACAGTAATTAGGTTCTGGTAATCGATTTTTCTATGTTTAAGTTAGTTGTCCTATACTTTGGAAGGAATCTCAGCGTGTTTCAATAAGTGTCAAGTTAGTCCCAGGCATGTTGGATGTTGATAAGAGTGATAACGACAGTTTAAAGTAACTGAATGTTTCTTTTTTGACTTAGTATTTTATAAGCGTTAATTCGAATTAACGCTTATTAACGTTAATTCGAAATCAGACCTGACTTGTTCAACTTTTCAAAATAACTGTTTTTTTGTTCATTGAAAAAGTTGACCTTGCCTATGATTCTGGTACGTGTTAGAATTTCTATTCGGGAGAGCCTAAGTCAATTAGACCAGAGCGGAGTCTAATTGCGGTTGATGTCGAGATGAGCTGGAATTGAAAAAGAAGAACACTTAACAATTATCCGAAGCGCTCGCAATAAACGGTATTAAAGAATTGTTGCAAAACTGTCCTCTCAATTTTTTCTGCCCACCCTCATAAAATAGATGTTTGTCACCAGTTAGGCTAGCCAACTAAAGCTTCAAGTGGCTGCGACAACCAAAGTCAGGTCCACGCCAGTCCCCTGAGAGCGATTTGTCTGACGTTGTTCGGTCGGTAGTTTACAAAAAGAACTAGTTTACGAATTTGTACAAAACGTACATTTTGAGTTTTGAAAGGAAAATCCCCAAAATTCAAAGTTTCTTGCATATCGAATTTTTAGTCATTTTTCATGAAAGTGCAGTTCACGTAACGTAAGACTGTTATATTTAATATTTCAAGATTTTAAACTATTCGAAATCAATGAATTGAAGTCTTTACAAATTAATCCATTGTTAACAGAACAAGATACGAACCATTCGTTGCTGTTGTGTGTCTCCGTGACAACAGATTGACAGTCGTGGGAAGAATCGAAGGTGCCCAGAGTGCGGAATCGTTCCTTCAGAGAATTAGACGTGTCATAAACGACAACACCTCTTACGTCAGAGCTGCCAGAAGCGAAGCTGATGATCGAAACTTGAGTAGACTGCTTCGTGACCAGCAGGACGATGCTTATCAGGAAAAGATTTTTGACATCTTTATGAGTTTTCTTGTTCAAGCAAAAATATATTAAAAGATTCAAAAGTGTATTCATTTCCTAATGTAATTTTGGGCTGGTCTTACGAAAAAAAATTTTGAGGTATATAATTACAAATGTAGCGAAAGGGAACCAACAAAGTCTTCACTTATAATTTAACTGACAATTGAGGTAGAAATGCATAATTTTTCGTGATTTCACCTCACAGTTGTAATTTTGAAGTAAAGTATGCAGGCTTATTCTTAAAAATCTGAGGTGCAAATTTGTTTCTAGAAAAATGGGCAATCTTGCTTTTAAAACTAAAAATGAATCATTTTTTCCGTATTTAAATTTTACCATAAAGAGCTTTAGTGTTTTGCTTGTGTCGGATTTCGTCAAATCGAAAGTGAATTGTTAATCAAAAGGGATTGGATGAATTACGTTTTAAAACAGTGGTGTCAAAAATTATTTATCTCAGGAATCTCTGAAACGTGATCGAGAAAAGGCTAAGCAGAAAGCTGAAGAAGAAATGAAGAAACAGCAAGAAGAGGATGCTATCAGGCAACAAAAAGAGATGAAAAAACAGAAGAAAGTCGAAATGAAATTACTCAAACGCACAATCAGAGAATCGTTCCCTCCAGAACTAGCAGCTGGCGATACTGACGCACTACCTCTGGCTTTCAAAATGCCTTCTGGCGACCGAATTAATAGAATTTTCAACTGTCACGATTCTTTATTTTTGCTGCGGAATTTCGTTTTTTGCCAACCGAAATGCCCTCCCAAATTTGACATTATGAAATCATTTCCAAGAAAGTGTTTGCCCCACCCCGATACGTCTAGCAGCGAAGACATGGATAAGTCATTGAAAGATTTCGGTTTAAGTAAAAATGAGATGTTATTTGTTCAACAAACTTTCGATTCCGAAGACGAAGAATCGGAAACTGGCGAAAGTATCGCGGAGTCCACAACAAGTTTGCCAGCTGAAGAAAGCAAAGCAACCACAAATGATGCCGACGTTGTCGAGAACCCGGAGATTGAATCTTTAGAAGGTGAGCTTGATTTCGTAGCATCGGATGATTCATCGAGCGACGATGATGATGATGATGACGAGGACGACGATGATGATATGGAGGAAAATGACGAAATTGATGCAATGCCTTAGATTCGTCGGCCTTTTTAGGAACATTTATATGCTAATGTTACAGTAATATATATGTGACATCATAAAGGCAACCAGGCTCTCGTTTTTGCGGACTGTAGTATGCAAAATAGTTAAACAATTCAATTTGATTCTATGAGTAATTAATGTTGTTTCCGAAATGATGTCACAGCAAATGTGAAGCTGTGGATTTTTTAGTTTTTGAAAGTGTTCGGCGGTTTCTATTCCACATTCTAATTATTTCGACTTTTTACTTAGTCCGATGACAGTAAGCAACGCTTGTAAAGTGATCGGAAATTTACTTACAATTCTTGAATTTAATTTACTTTCTGGGTAAATTTGAACAAAAGTGAACGTTTTTTTTTCTGACAAACTTAAATTTGTGCGTGATTTTTACGCGAGCTCCGAACAGTTACAATGCTCTGATGATTGGAAACAGACCGCCTAACGCTTTATTAAAGTATCCCTAATTTTTGAAACCGGGAGACGTGCTTTCTTATCTGTTCCAGTCAAATAATCTGAGTTTATAGTACACTTTTATCTGATGGAAATGTTCTTTATATCACTTTCATTTTCCACGCTTACTTATGCTGTCAATGTGCGAAATAATCTTTAATTGCGATCGAATTTTGTTTCATAGTCGTTTAAAATTGACGTTAAATTGTATTATGATTATTCAACTCTTTTCCACGAGTCCTCAAGTAGCAAAAAGTGTATGCAAATCAGTTAATGTTAGGTCTCTGTCTAATTGGCCAAAGTTATATAAGACCCCCATTCTGCTATAAAATTCTGCTATGGGAACTCTTGCGTGTCAAACTGTTTCTGTATGTAATATTTCCTATAATGTATATAGTCCGTAGCATAACGTTGAAGCGCTAGCGAACTTCTGAAAGGTCAAAATTAAAACATGCAGATATTGGCATACTGATGTTCATTTACATGCCCAGAGCTTTTCGAATGTTCGCTTGTGTGTCAACTTTATTGAAACCCGCTATAGATATTTGCTCAAAATTATCTGTATTGGAGCTAGGCGATATCTGCAGCTCTGTTTTTGGATATCATTTTAATGACCATTCCTTGGAGAACTTGAATCTGTTTTTTTGTTTTGACTCTTTTTAGTGTAGTGTTGTGAATCTCTTTGTATTATATTGTGGAAATGATTTTGTTGCTTCCGAGAAGCATAATCAAGGTTTAATTTTCGACTATTTATAAGCATTGATCGAGCTCTTTTCAATTAAATAATTTTAAAATCCTACTCCCCCACTGCCGCAGAAACTGAAGTGATATGTAAACTTTGTGTATCGAGAAATTGCGGTTTTTAGCAGCTTGCGAGCTGATTTCGCTATTAAAGGAATTTGGCTGTTTTATACTGATTTTAACTAAATTTTCTCCTCTTCCCTATTTGTAGACAGCCACAGATGAGTGTTTGAGTTGAATTGATTTACTGGCTAAAATAACGCTGACTGAAGATGTCGAGTCACTGGGGGATTTAAAAAAATGAGGGTGCTTGTTTAAAAAAAATAGAAATGCTTCAAATTTTTGAGCTAAACAAAACCATAAAAGCACTGAATTAAGCCACGCTAGACCTCGAAGTTAAGTGTAGATCGAATAAGAGTGATATGATGCCTAAAATAGGTTGAGTGTTGGAAGACAAGTGATGCAGGAGATGAAAGAGATTGATGATGATCGAGGATTGTCAATTTTGTTTCTTCTTGTCATAAAAAAATAGTACAAAATTAAAATCGTTGTTTTAACTTTAACCCTAAAACCACTAAGAGAACTACACACAATTAATTCACATAGGACAACTTATTGTAATACTTCTCACCGTGAATATGATGCGCAGTATTGTTTAACAATGAAATTTCAGAGGCATGGCAAACCGTCCTTAATTACAGCTGCAAGCTGAGCTAGCAATATTGGGGCGATCTTGGTTTTTATTTAATTGCTCTTGAACGAAGTTCATAGCAATTATTGTAAACGTGTGTCTTTTTTTATTCAACTCTTTCGCTTGACCATTTTGGGTTTTTCTTCTAGAACATTTGTTGACTTCTCAAGTGACTTTCCCACGTTTTTGTTCTTCATTTTTGAGTGATCTCTATTGCTGTCACTCCGAAGTAAAGCTTGTTGCTAAGATAAAACCGATTGCATCATATAAAAAACAATGGCCTGGTATGTGGTCAGTGTATGTGGTTATTGAACGGGAGGTCATTGGTTCGAAGCCCGGCGGGATCAAATGTTTTCTACCCGCCTGTCGTTCGAGAGCAGTTCTTCCGCCATTAGTTGTTTTATGTTCTCACTTCGTCGTCAGATGCGCTTTTTCGTTTTACACTTTTTAACGCCGCAAACTTGAAAATGCATTTTTGTCGATTTTTTCATTCCGCTCTTTCACTGTTCTTTTGCTAATTCTATGTGAGTAACTCATTCTTAAACTCATTGGCGGTGAGTTTTAAATTTATCGTAACTGACTTACCTCACTCTCTAAATGACTTCTAACTTCATTAATGTCATTAGGAGATCTTTTAAACCCCTTTCAAGGTCAATATAGGAGTCCTATATAATGATCAATGTTAATAATAAAGAATGGCGAAGTAAAATAACAAATTCGATTATTTTGAAGCTTTTTTTTCAGTTTGAAAAGTTAGTCTTTGCAAAGGTTTCATCTAGCTTTCTACATTCGGTATCTCGAAAGTCTGTTTCGCAGTTATTTTGGCCATCTGCCGTCTATGATATTAAGATTTAAAGGATGCCTGAAGGCGATACTGCCTCACAATTGACTGTTTTTCGATATATATGCACTTTTGATATGTGTATAGTGACCACTCTTATTTGAAACCTATTTGATCCAGTTTTGACTGTCCAGTTCCCATCGTTTTGTTTGAGTTTACATGGTTAATTGATTGTACCAATCATTCACAGTACTGTTTTTTTCCTCTGTACTAGTTCTAAGAACAAGGTTACATTCGAATTCATTGTAGATTTTAAATGGCCTCTTCAGTTCTTTAGTTTAAGAGGATCTGTGGACTATCTGCACAAGATCTTCCTTTCAAGCTGCCGTTGAACTTTCTAGGTCAAGTCGGAGGTATATGCGGTCCTACGGATTTTTGTCATTGCAGTCACTTCCTCATTGGCATCTATGAGACTGCTAATGTTGCTACTGAAACCGTTAATCTGAACAACTTCATACCATCATTTTTTTCGTCAGGTGTTTTCGTCAGCTCATTATACTTGAAAAAGCGCGTTTTCGTTGCGAATTTTAAAATTTTTCGATATTCGTCGTACAGTAGAGGTATACTCTCCTTCCTTTAACGTACCTTCGTTACTACTTGGCTAGTTCTGTTGTTTTTCACTATCTTATCAATCGTCAAAACAAACTAAGCGTTACTTATTTGGACAAAAAATATTGATTTGTCAAGCAGATTTATCAATACTGCGCTAAAATAATTGTCAATTCGAAAAAAAAATGATTTTCCATCCAATGGAGGTATCATCAACATAAATAAAAATTGAATGTAGTTGAAAAGAATTTGGTATACTGGAGTTGAGTCTCAATTAAAATCAAAATTTGGTACCGAGATTCAACAGTCAGTTGTCGGACGAAAGACCAAGCGCTTCCAAGTATTCTGAAGCCATCTTCATGGAGCTAAGTAACTCTCTGGCATCTCCTGTATGCTAGAATGCTGTTGCTAGGTTTTTCTATGTCAATGCAAGCAGGCTGATAGCTGATTTGGAACAATTTCGATTCAAAATCTTGCTTTTTCCGAGTGCGTAGTTCGAGGCTAAACATTCTGATTTCTGCTAAGTTAAATTTTAAGTTATTTGTCAGTGCTATGTGAACCAACTGGATAGTGGAGTGTTATCAACTGAATTTATGGAGTTGTACTGCATGTATTTTTTTCCTTTTCTATATTCACCAACCAATCAAAAGCTCATGAAGAATTCGATTTTCGAAATATTATTTTTCCTTTTTATCCTTTATTGTATTACAAATTGAGCTATATAATGGATTAAAAGATGAAGTTATGGTATATACAATAACCGAGCTTCCTGTGTAATTTTTTTCCTTTCAATTTGACAATAAAGCGGTTTTCTAAAAACTGTTTTAGAATTATATTAAAGATCCTAAGTTAATTATTGGCTATTGACTACGCGTTAAGTGAAGGTTTGCTTTACCATTGCAATGATGAAGTTTGATCATTTGAGGCGGATTTTGCTTTTGGAACCTAGTGATGTCATTACAAATTAGACAATGTCTTGTGAATTCATTTGAAACTTGAAATGACGTTTAGTTTTCTTTGTGACATCGCGCTATTTTTAGTGCTCAGTACTTAGTACCATAAAGCAAAATTGAACAATGCTTTGACTTATCGCCAACTGATCGCAAGGATTCGTTGGGTGTTTAATGTTTTAGATAGCAATTCATGACTGTAATAACTAATGAGGAAACATGATTAAAATTATGAAAAAGGATGATCGTTTAGGTTCTGACTGAACATGTGTTTAACTTGATATTGACAAGTGCTCAATTCAACCACTAAACTGAAATCCTTGAAGTCGAATTTACAACGAAAGCCAAGAACGTTCTCCTTTTTTGAATATGCCTAACGATACGTGACTGATTTTACGAATGAGCTTTGTTGTTTTAATGGTTCTACTTCGTTTCACCCCAATTCATTTAACCCCGATTTATTCACCCCTCTATCATTTGAACCCTGTATCATTTAATCCCGCCAATTAGCAGTCGACATTAAAGGCATGTTTTGTCATAATTAAGTGGATAAATTAATCCCACGTTCGGTTGTGATAGTTTCATATCAAGTCCGACGGGCCGCAGAGGCATGGCCAAATGATTATATTGCTAATTTAATAATCTTTATTTTATAGGAAGATTAAAATCGGGGTGAAATGATAAAGGGGTTAAAAGACAGAGGGGTTAAATGATACAGGAGTGAATTAATCGGGGTTAAATGATAGAGGGTTAAATAAATAGGGATGAAAAAGTGGGACACCGTTTTAATATTGTAAGTTAAAATGGAATCAGCAGTAAAATAATTTGACTGATTTGCAAAAAAATCATTGAAGTTTAATTTTATATTTCAGACCACCTAAATACAAGGATCATCAATGCTCTAATAAAACAGTTCATAGTTCTAATGGTACTCTGATGACCTTGCCGTTCTCACAACTACTAAGAAGAGTAGAAAAAAATCATGTTTTGTTGAAATTCTTGCAATGAAAAGTTCTTGGTTTAATTGAGGAGTTTCTCTGTCTCAAAAATTCATCTGCTTGTTACTCCTTTTTGCTTATTTACATATGTCTAAAATAATAACAGAACTTTCATGCCTCATTGATTAGTGTCGGGCTTCGTTTCAAGTCAGCTTCGCCTCGTCTCACTCTGCCGGGTACACTAAACGGCGTCAGGACAATATACCCAATACTTTTATACTCAATGCCATTATACCCAATGCCATTATACCCAATGCCATTATACCCAATGCCATTATACCCAATGCCACTATACCCGATACCATTATACGCAATGCGTTTAATTGCTTTCAAACGAAGTTTAGCAATTATATTAGTCCTGTGGTCTTTTTCAATATGATTTTTTGCTAGACGGATTCTTCGTCTGACCAATTTTACTTTTCGTCCTCTAAAACGAATAAACAGGTGGCGCTCGGAGGGTATTAGGTTCTTTTAGAGCCGGAAGCCTTACTATACTCTAAAAATGCGATTCATCAAAGCTGTTTTGAGGAGACAATTTCATGGTTTGAAGAGCGTTTCTTAATCTTAAAAATTTGACCCCCCTCCAATCACCCCCGCGCCCTCAACACTCTAACTGTCCACCTTCTTCCACCTGTTAATTTGAACCCCGTCATCTAGCCTTCGCTCGCTATTACCGAAGACATCCTTTTGGTTGAGAGCAATTTGTCCAACTTTAGTCGATTATGTTGATATTTTCGTTCAATAATCCGACTACAAATTAGCTGTCGCTATTATACGTATGTTATAACGTACTTAATGGCCATAGACATGCCTCAGCTGCGCGTGGTACTTGATATGAAACTGTCACAACCGAACATGAGATTAAATTATCCACTTGAGTATGTTAAAACGTGCGTGTAATAGCGACAGCTATTTTCTAGTCGGATTTTTGAACGAAAATATCACAGTGTATAGGGTATAATGGCATGGGGTATATTGTCACGTAACCATACTAGTCAATTTGTACATGCAAAAGAAGTTCGCTAACTACTGCGAAAATGGGTTCATGTTGAAATTCTCGACTGTTAAAGAACACAAAAAAGTAATAACAGTAAAGTAAATTTTTTGACCGATTTCAATTGTTGTCATCAAATCAAATTTTTTGTTGGTATATAAAGTTTTTGAGATTGGAGTGAACAAATTTATACACAGACTTGATTTTGTGCACGAAAATTGGCTGTTTAAAAACGGTCAAAGTTACCATTTCAAATTTGTGAACAGTTTGTGCAACCGGAGTGGGTTGTCCCTTGAGGTCTTTAATTTGTTTATTTAGTTTAGACAGCTCTCATAGTACTAGTTTATCACTAAATAATCGAACCAAGAACAATGTGCTACAGTCAAGCAATTAAGCGTTGACCTAAGCCTGAATACTGTTGAAATGTGAATTTGATATGTTCTATGTTGTCGATTTCTTCATGCTTACAGAAATGTCCGACGACCTGCTGATGTCTGCACATACTTGGCTTAAATGTTTTTAATAACTGCATTTCTAATATCAGAACTAGTGTTTTCTAGTGGGGCCAAGGTTTTTCTTGATTTTTGATAGACTTTTTGCAATTTAACTACTTCTCAGCGTTTGCGAAACTTCTTTTTTCCCATTTCTAGGCGATCGTCATTCAGTTTATCTTCAGAAACTATACATCAAACTATTATAACTTTGAGATTTTTATTGGTTTTTGTCTTAGAGTGGCTACTTTAGGGTGGCCATTAATTTGTAAATCATTATGTAAATTAAGTAAATCATTAAGTACTATAATGTATTTTAGTAAATCATTATGTATATATGTAACATAATCCATTATGCTATTATGCACATGCGATGGGTGGTGCAAATAATATACACCAACTGAGGGTCAGGGGAACCACTATTAATAAAATTACTCCTATTGATGTAGCACTTCGCTCTAATTGTTTTTTCGTTTTTGTTTCTCGTTTTGTTTCAATTCGACTGAGACGTCAATTAATTTATACAAATTGCGTTACTTTCCATATCTACCTTCGATTTTAGTTGAAAATAAACGATTTCTTTTACATGATTGCAAAGTCTTTGCAGATCGTTTCCTGCCTCTTTTATCATTTGGCATTTCGAACATGTGCGGTTTTTGTTCAAATCTTAGGTTCTTTTTTGCTAGCTCCCCTCATTTTTACACGTTTAAACATACTGTTTAAGTTAATTTAGTTCATACATGAAGATATATGAATAATGTACATTTATTATAAGCTAGCACAGCTATGGTTTGAAAGTATAACGCAATTCAATGAATGTTTCTTGCATAAAACGTAAGCATCATTAAACGTTTCTGTATTATATCGTTTTTGGTGTTATCGGCTACAATAAGGGCTTGATTTTTTAAATCTTTTTAGGTAACTATTCTAAAAGTGCATTCAATCTACCTAGAAACTCATGTTTCAATAAAAATGGAAATATCAATTTGAAAAAACAGCTCTTCGAGGTGCTAAAATAACGGGCATATGGGGCTGGGGGCGCTAGCAGAAAAGATCCCAATCTTGGGCTGGGGGCGCTAGCAGAAAAGATCCAAATCTTTATCCTCTCAGGTAGAATGTAGTATTTTTCGGATTTATTCTTGATGAACAACTGCTTGTTTCGATCTTCTCAACAATTGCCCCCCTGCAAAATACATTTGCAAAAGGGGGCTCTTCTTGAATAGATTTTGAGCATGCGATTTACTAAACGATCAGAGACGACTTATAGCTTTCCACGCATGCGATACAAAGTTAAACTGAATAGAATAAAATACGCCAAGCTAATTTAATAGCCGAATTGAAAAAAGCAAGAATTTCCGACTGTCGTGTCGGTGGGTGCGCTTCGCCGCTATAACCGACCTGGGATTTCCGGATTACATCCCACAGCGCTTGGGAGGCATGGCCGTGAAGAGTTGTCTGCAATGTGCTTAGACTGATATTCGGCAATCTCAAGTGTAGGCCAGGTAATATTGTGGTAAAGTACAGCACAGAAGGGGCATTTCTCTACTAGGTACCAAGGTCGGCAATTGTTGAAAAGATCTGCTTTTTCGATTTTCCTGGTTTTCTTAAATTTTTGTTGCTGAGTTTGTCCTGTTTCACGCTCAATATTTCAGATTGAGTTTGTCACTATACGTTTTGAGCCCTGTATTTTCTCAGTGCTTAGTTTTCCATAAGTCGCAGAAAACAAGGAGAGATTGTTTGCGGACAAAATAGCTCAAATAAAATTTTTAGGCGCCGCGAAAAGGAGTGGATTGAGGCCCTTTGTGGCAACATGAGGGCTTTTTAGTTATTAAACTTTAGTTTGTCCAGAGATCTGATCTTTAGGTCATCTTTTTGATTGAAATTTATCAATATACAATATATTTAAGTGTGGAAAAATTCCAATAAATTTGTTGTGGTTTTCAGCGGCGCGTTTTGGATTTATCCATGTATGTCTCTTCTTTGTTTTGCTACTTTTACATCCTTTTGACCTCTATCTGTGGTGGTACTTGAACTACTAATAAATCGTCTTCCCTGTGTTTTTTATGCAAGGAGGTTTCCCACATATTGAATTTGAGATCAAAATTTTCTTGATTGCGCACTGATACACGATTTGAATTTTTGAGTTTTTTTTGTTGTAAAATGTCTGTTTGCTAGCTTGTTCGTGAATATTGGTGAGCTCTTTCTGCCTTATCAATGAAAATTGACAAAGTATGCTGTTTGTATCTGTTAAAGTTCTTGAGGTCAGACTATCTTTATTTGAGGTAAGAGTTTTCATCTGCAATGTTTGCATAGTAGTTGTTTCTTTTAATATAGTTAGACTGCCCTTTTTGATAGTCCCTCAGATCTGAAGTGATGCCATCCAAGCATTCGATTTTGTTGTGATTAATAACTGATAATTAACATGTGTTACCAGTTCGTTATACCGATTTTTTTAATAGTTGCGATGACGACAACTGTGTGGAGCTATTTGCGGCTGTCTTTGTTTCTAACCGAAAATTTGTCGTGCAGGAGTGTCTTTTTTATTGAATAATTTTTTTGGAGAGTCCTGTTGCGCTTGCTGGAATTTGCACCTAAAAAGTTGAAGAGCGGAGTGATGAGAGAGTGGCTGTCTTTATTCTTATAGAAATTTTTGACAGAGCGAGAAAATGATTTAAAAGATTAACCAGCGAGCAGAAATTTGGTTCAAGTTGTTTAAGTTTTTTATTCGAGAATATTAGGGTTCTGGTTGTTTTGACAGTTTTGTCAAGTTCCGAAAATAGTTATTCAAAACAGGCGTATTCATAACTTTTTCGATCAGTTGGCCGCCGATTTTGTATTGTTTTTTAGTGCAGTAGTTAGTGGAAGTGAATGGAACAAATTTGCACGTAAATTTTGTCTATTAACAATTAATGTTTTGTTATACGATTTGAAGTTCTGATAGAAAATGATTTTGTCGCATTTTCAGTTGACTTTTTATCACTTTGTTAATAAAAATTCTACTTCTATGTATTTAATTTTCGTTTTTACCTTTAGTTGCTGAGTGTTTAGTGGGTAACGAAACTTAAGTTGGTAACGATTTCCAGTTTTCTGTTAAACCTCTTTACACTAAAGGTGTTTTTTTTGCAAAGTGCAGCATAACAGTGGACTGATTTAGTTTTTAACTGTTGAGTTGCTATTTCTTCAGGTAGAGTTGTTAACTGTGCGTCAGATTTTGAATAATTTGAGAAAATATTTCAAATGCGCTTCATATTTTTAATTTCTCAGTTTTTATCTTTAGCGCTTCCCCCTAATTTTTGTTTCAAGTCGACTGGCACGTCAATTAATTTATTCGAATTGCATTACTTTCATGTCTACCTTCGATTTTAGTTGAAATTAAAAGATCTTTCAAACGATATCAAAATCGTCGCAGATCATTACTGCCTCTTTTAATATTTGGCATTTCGAACATGCAGTCCGGTGCGGTTTATGGTCAAATATTAGGTTCTTTTTTGCTAGTGCCCCTCATTTTTACATGTTTAAACATTGTTAATGTTAATTAAGTTTATACAGGAAAATATATGAATCATATACATTTATTAAAAGCTAGCACAGCTATGGTTTGAAACTATAACGTGCTTCAACGAATGTTTTTTGCATAGAACCTAAGCATCATTCTGTATTATATCTTTTTTGGTACTATCGGCTACAATAAGGGCTTTATTTTTTAAAATCGTTTTAGGTAACTCTTCTAAAAGTGCCTTCAATCTACCTAAAAACTCATATCTCAATTAAATCCAAATATCGATTAGAAAAAACAGATTTTGGGGATGCTAAATAACGGGTATATAGGGCGGGGAGCTCTGGCAGAAAAGATCCAAATCTTGGGCTGGGGGCGCTAGCAGAAAAGATCCAAATCTTTATCCTCTCAGGTAGAATGTTGTATTTTTCGTATTTATTCTTGCTGAACAACTGATTGTTTCGATCTTTTCAACAATTGCCCCTATTTGCAAAAGGGGGCTCTTCTTGAATAGAATTTCAGCAAGAGATCTATTAACCAATCAGAGAAGACTAATAGCTTTCCACGCATGCGCATCTTATGTTAAACTGAATACGCCAAGCTATTTTAATAGCCGAATTGGAATATAAAGTGAGAAGAATTTCGGACTGGTGGGTCAGGGGGCCGCGATAACCGATCTGGGATTTCCGGATTACATTCCACGTTGCATGGAAGGCATGACCGTGAAGAGCGGTCTGCATTGCGCTTAGACTGATATTCAGAAATCTAAAGAGTAGGTCAGGTAATATTGTGGTAATGTACAGCACAGAAGGGGGCAATTCTCTACTAGGTAACAAGGGGGGAGGGCAATTGTTGAAAAGATCCGCTTCTTCGATTTTCCATGATTTTCTTAAATTTTGCTCACCTGGTTTTCCTGTTTCACGCTTGATATTTCATGATGAGTTTGTCACTATACTTTTTCAGCCAAGTCGCAGAAAACAAGCAGAGATTGTTTGCGGACAAAATAGCTCAAATGAAACTTTAGGGGCCGCGAAAAGGAATTGAGGCCCGTAGTGGTGACATTATGGTTTTTTAGTTATTAAAGTTAAGTTTGTTCGAAATTTGCTCATTTTCAAGTTGAGGAGAATTTGAAATTTTTGATCATGTCATAAAGTAGTGGATAAGAAGCAAGGTAACAGTTATCAGAACCCCCCAATTTTTCCCCGTTATTGTTTTTCTTATACTGTCTTAATATCTAGAAGATATAATCGAATAAATGCTAACTGCTCAAAAGTTGTACTTTCTAGAGATCTGATCTTTAGGTCATCTTATTGATTGACATTTATCAATATACAATATAAGTGTGGAAAACTTCCAATAATTTTGTTTTCAGCGGCCCGTTCTGGGTTTATCCATGTATGTTTCTTGTTTGTTTTGCTACTTTTACATCCTTTTGACCTCTATCTGTGGTGGTACTTGAACTATTAATAAATCGTCTTCCCTTTTTTTATGAAAGGAGGTTTCCTACATATTGAATTTGAGATCAAAGTTTTGATTGCGCACTGATACAAGATTTGAATTTTGTTTTTTGTTGTAAAATGTCTGTTTGCTAGATTGTTCGTGAATATTGGTGATCTCTTTTTGCACTATCATTGATAATTGACAGAGTATGCTGTTTGTATCTGTTAAAGTTCTTGAGGTCAGACTATCTTTATTTGAGGTAAGAGTTTTTAAATGCAATGTTTGTGCGTAGGAGTTGTTTCTTTTAATATAGTTAGAATGCCCTTATTGATGGTCCCTCAGATCTGAAATTCCATCCTACCATTCGATTGTTTTGATTAATAACTGTTAATTAACATGTGTTACCAGTTCGTTTAAACTATTTTTGTAATAGCTGCGATGACGATAACTGAGTGGAGATATTTGCGGCCGTCTTTGTTTTTTATAACCGAAAGAGAGTCTTGCAGGAGTGTCTTTTTTATTGAATAATTTTGTTGGAATTTGTACATACAATTCCAGCGCGTGCTGGAATTTGTACCTAAAATTTGAAGAGAGGAGTGATGAGAGAGAGTGGTTTTCTTTATTCATATAGCTATTTTTGACAGAGCGAAAAATTGATTTAAAAGCTTAACAAGCGAGCAGAAATTTGGTTCAAGTTGTTTAAGTTTTTTATTCGAGAATATTAGGGTTCAGGTTGTTTTGACAGCTTTCTGAATTTCCTAAAGTAGTTATTCAAAACAGGCGTATTCATAATTTTTTCGATTAGTTGGCCGACTTTTTATCCATTTTTTTAGTGCAGTAATTAGTGGAAGTGAATGGAACAATTTTGCACGTAAATTTTTTCTATTAACAATTAATGTTTGGTTATACGATTGAAAGTTCTGATAGAAAATGATTTTGTCGCATTTTCAGTTGACTTTTTATCCCTTTGTTAATAAAAATTCTACGTCTCTATATTTAGTTTTCGGTTTTACCTTTAGTTGCTGAGTGTTTAGTGGGTAACGAAACGTAAGTTGGTAACGAATTCCAATTTCCTGTAACTCCTCTTTAAAATAAAGGTTTTTTTGCAAAGTGCAGCATAACAGTGGACTGATTTAGTTTTTAAGTGTTGAGTTGCGATTTCTTCAGGTAGAGTTGTCAACTGTGCGTCAGATTTTGAATAATTTGAGAAAATCTTTCAAATGTGCTTCAAATTTTGAATAGTTTTCAATTTTTCAGTTTTTACTTTTATTTAATCAGTCTTTTTAATTTTATCTGTTCAAGATCGTTTCCGGGACCGTAGAAACAAAACAATGGTCAAATAATTTTAGCATTAAGATGAAACTTGTTATGTTGCTGATTAGGCTTTTTTTTAATTACATGACTTTTTTGTTTAGGATCTGATTTATATACAAAACATGCGCGGACGCGCTTTTAAATTGAATTTCAACATAAAAATGGTTTCTGAATGAACTGTTTTTTTTTTAGAAAACTGCCAATTTTTTCGATCTATTGAAAGTTAGAATACGGCGAGCTCCTTTTTATCCTGGCATGTTTACTTTTGGGTTGGTGATGTCAAATCCTTCCGGCTGTGTTTTCGCCATTTGTTGTTGTGACCTGTGAGGTCGCGCTCACTTCAAATCAGCTTTCTGCTTAATCATTCGGGGGCATTGCGTGCGTGACTTCGAGAGGTCATGTTACAATTATTGGAGCTAGTTTTTGTTTTCATACTTCTCTCAAATTGACTTTTGCTTGTCTTTGTTGTATTTGAAGTCAAATAAGGATCCTCTAAGTAAAGATTATTTGAAGGTAACTACTGTAAAGCCTAGAAAAATTACACACATGACAACAATTTGTGGAAAAACATTTTTATGTCTAATTCTTTTCCTTGATTTTTTGAGATTTTCGGTCTTCGAAGCTATCGGAGCTATTTTCCTCCAATCTGCAAGCTATGCTTTCTGTTTCTAAGTATCTCTTTATATGTCAGTGCATAATCTATATTGTTCTTACTGGTAAAGCAGCAGCATATTGCTTGATTTGAAAGTATGAATTTTCAAAGCTTAGTTAAGTGGATTTGTAATTGATAGCCTAATGATTGTTGTGTGAGTAGCAATTGACATGAGGAATCGGCTTTGATGTTTCTTAAATGTGATATATTGCGGGGAACTTTAGCGGGCTTAAGTTATTTAGAGCTGTCGTAGTTTCTGAGAGCTCAAATTCTTATAAACCCTTTGAAGTTAACTTTCTCCTAATAATACTCGATTGTTTTGAAATGTTTGTAATCCTGAAGTTGGTCAAAATTTGTATATTTGGTTTGACAAACAGACCTGACTTGTGTTCGTTCGGTTGCGGTGCAAAGTTCCAACTTTCACTGGCATTTCCTATCTTTTGACCTCTTCTGCTTCGAGAAGTTTCTGGCTTGATTTTTTTTAATCATTTTAGGTAACTCTTCTAAAAGTGCCTTCAATCTACCGAGAAACTCAGGTTTCAATAAAATCCAAATATCAATTAGAAAAAAACAGATTTCGGGGATGCTAAAATAACGGGTATATAGAACGGGGGCTCTAGCAGAAAAGATCCAAATCTTGGGCTGGGGGCGCTAGCAGAAAAGATCCAAATCTTTATCCTCTCAGGTAGAATGTAGTATTTTTCGGATTTATTCTTGATGACCAACTGATTGTTTCGATATTTTCAACAATTGCCCCCTATTTGCAAAAGGGGGCTCTTCTTGAATAGAATTTCAGCAAGCGATTTATTAACCAATCAGAGACGACTTATGGCTTTCCACGCATGCGCTTCTTGTGTTAAACTGAATACGCTCCGCTATTTTAATAGCCTAATTGGAATATTAAGCGAGAATTTCGGGCTGGCGGGTAGGTGGGCTGCGATAACTTACCTGGGATTTTCCGACGGCGCATGGAAGGCATGACCGTGAGGAGCGGTCTGCAATGTGCTTAGACTGCTATTCGGCAATCTAAAGAGTAGGTCAGGTAATAGTGTAGTAAAGTAGAGCACAGAAGGGGGCAATTCTCTACTAGGTACCAAGGAGGCCAATTGTTGATCAGATCAGCTCCTTCGATTTTCCCTGATTTTAAATTTTTCTCACTGGGTTTTCCTGTTTCACGCTCGATATTTCATGATGATTTTTTCACTATACTTTTTGAGCCCTTTATTTTCTCAGTGCTTAGTTTTCCTTAAGTCGCAGAAAACAAGGAGAGTGTTTGCGGACAAAGTAGTTCAAATGAAATTTTTAGGGGCCGCGAAAAGGAGTGGATTGAGACCCTTAGTGGCGACATGATGGCTTTTTAGTTATTAAAATTAAGTTTGTTCGAAATGTGCTCATTTTCAAGCTGAGAACTGGAATTTTTGGGATCATGTCATAAAGTAGTGGATAAGAAGCAAGATAACAGTTATCAGAACCCCCCGATTTTTCCCCGTTATTGTTTTTCTTATACTGTCTTAATATCTAGAAGATATAATCGAATAAATGCTAACTGCACAAAAGTTGTACTTTCTAGAGATCTGATCTTTAGGTCATCTTATTGATTGAAATTTATCAATATACAATATATTTAAGTGTGGAAAAATTCCAATAAATTTGTTGAGGTTTTCAGCGGCGCGTTCTGGGTTTATCCATGTATGTCTCTTGTTTGTTTTGCTACTTTTACATCCTTTTGACCTCTATCTGTGGTGGTACTTGAACTACTAATAAATCGTCTTCCCTGTGTTTTTTATGCAAGGAGGTTTCCCACATATTGAATTTGAGATCAAAATTTTCTTGATTGCGCACTGATACATGATTTGAATTTTGTTTTTGTTGTTGTAAAATGTCTGTTTGCTGGATTGTTCGTGAATTTTGTTGATTTCTTTTTGCACTATCAATGAAAATGGACAAAGTATGCTGTTTGTATCGGTTAAAGTTGTTGAGGTCAGACTATCTTAGTTTGAGGTAAGAGTTTAAATGCAATGTTTGCATAGTAGTTGTTTCTTTTAATATAGTTAGAATGCCCTTATTGATAGTCCCTCAGATCTGAAGTGATGCCATCCAAGCATTCGATTATGTTGTGATTAATAACTGATAATTAACATGTGTTACCAGTTCGTTATAACTATTTTTTTTAATAGCTGCGATGACGATAACTGAGTGGAGCTATTTGCGGCCGTATTTGTTTTTTATAACCGAAAAAGAGTCTTGCAGGAGTGTCTTTTTTATTGAATAATTTTGTTTTGATTCCGACTGCGGGTGCTGGAATTTGTACCTAAAAATTTGAAGAGCGGAGTGATGAGAGAGTGGTTGTCTTTATTCTTATAGCTATTTTTGACAGAGCGAGAAATTGATTTATAAGCTTAACAAGCGAGCAGAAATTTGGTTCAAGTTATAAGTTTTTTATTCGAGAATATTAGGGTTCAGGTTGTTTTGACAGCTTTCTGAAGTTCCTAATATAGTTATTAAAAAAACAGGCGTATTCATAACTTTTTCGATTAGTTGGCCGACTTTGTATCTATTTTTTATTTTAGTGCAGTAATTAGTGGAAGTGAATGAAACAATTTTGCACGTAATTTTTTTCTATTAACAATTAAAGTTTGGTTATATGATTTAGAGTTCTGATAGAAAATGATTTTGTCGCATTTTCAGTTGACTTTTTATCACTTTGTTAATAAAAATTCTACTTCTCTATTTAGTTTTCGTTTTTACCTTTAGTTACAGAGTGTTTAGTGGGTAACGAAACGTAAGTTGGTAACGAATTCCAGTTTTCTGTTAATCCTCTTTAAACTAAAGGTGTTTTTTTGCAAAGTGCAGCATAACAGTGGACTGATTTAGTTTTCAAGTGTTGAGTTGCGATTTCTTCAGGTAGAGTTGTCAACTGTGCGTCAGATTTTGAATAATTTGAAAAAATATTTCAAATGTGCTTCAGATTTTGAATAGTTTTCAATTTCTTCAGTTTTTACTTTTATTTGTTCAGTATTTTTAGTTTTATCTGTTCAAGATCGTTTCCTGGACCGTAGAAACAAAACAATGGTCAAAAAATTTTAGCATTAAGATGAAACATGTTATGTTGCTGATTAGGCTTTTTTTGTAAATACATGACTTTTTTGTTTAGGATCTGATTTATATACAAAACATGCGCGGACGCGCTTTTAAATTGAATTTCAACATAAAAATGGTTTCTGAATGAACTGTTTTTTTTAGAAAACTGCCAATTTTTTCGATCTATTGAAAGTTAGAATACGGCGAGCTCCTTTTTATCCTGGCATGTTTACTTTTGGGTTGGTAATGTCAAATCCTTCCGGCTGTGTTTTCGCCATTTGTTGTTGTTGTGACCTGTGAGGTCGCGCTCACTTCAAATCAGCTTTCTGCTTAATCATTCGGGCAGCATTGCGTGCGTGACTTCGAGAGGTCATGTTACAATTATTGGAGCTAGTTTTTGTTTTCAGACTTCTCTCAAATTGACTTTTGCTTGTCTTTGTTGTATTTGAAGTCAAATAAGGATCCTCTAAGTAAAGATTATTTGAAGGTAACTACTGTAAAGCACATAAATCTAGAAAAATTACATACATTAAAACAATTTGTGGAAAAACATTTTTATGTCTAATTCTTTTCCTTGATTTTTTTAGATTTTCGGTCTTCGAAGCTATAGGAGCTTTTTTCCGCCAATCTGCAAGCTATGCTTTCTGTTTCTAAGTATCTCTTTATATATCAGCGCATAATCTATATTGTTCTTACTGGTAAAGCAGCAGCATATTGCTTGATTTGAAAGTATGAATTTTCAAAGCTTAGTTAAGTGGATTTGTAATTGATAGCCTAATGATTGTTGTCTGAGTAGCAATTGACATAAGGAATCGGTTTTGATGTTTCTTAAATGTGATATATTGCGGGGAACTTTAGCGGGCTTAAGTTATTTAGAGCTGTCGTAGTTTCTGAGTGCTCTAATTCTTATAAACGCTTTAAAGTTAACTTTCTCCTAGTACTACTCGATTGTTTTGAAATGTTTGTAATCCTGAAGTTGATCGAAATTTGTATATTTGGTTTGACAAACAGACCTGAGTTGTGTTCGTTCGGTTGCGGGGCAAAGTTCCAACGTTCACTGGCATTTCCTATCTTTTGACCTCTTCTGCTTCGAGAAGTTTCTGTCAAATTTGATGCCTGGTTATACAAATAGAGTGTGTGTGAGTTTTAAAACGTCTGTTTGAACCGTGACAATTTATACTAATATACGTCCATGTATGTTATCATTGCAGCGAGCGAAATTGCACATTTAGTTTTAGACCAAACAGAATGTAATGTATAATTCGGGTACGTAATGTTATGTCTAATTCTGACAGCGATTATGGGGAGTTAATTGGATTTGGAATTGGGGTTAATCCTGACCAACTACGTCCTTAAAGAGCTATTAAATATTTTTTGCTACTTTTTAAATAATTAATTCAGTTTTTATACGTATCAAGAGTATCATCAACGTAGCCAGCTTCAAAACGTGAGGGCCAAAATTTTAAAATTGTTAAAATTTGGTTTCAATTTGCATTTTGCCTGTAATTAATTCGATATTATTTCAGGTGCACAATGTTAAATTCCTTTATTGGTTGTAGTTATCGGGCATTTATCATCCTTTATTTATCCTCATGGGCTTCTGGGGCTAATCATTTAATCAAACATTATCAGGAACTCACTTCTGACAAAATATCCTACACTTATAATACCCGACATACTAGACGAAGCACTTTATACACTGCACCCGCCGAACACTTAGATGAAGATTTAGTTATTCATGTCACGTTATCTGACACGCCTTACACGCTGATGCTTACAAAAGTCCAGCCGCCTCTCAGGAACTACGACAATGTTACAGTCAATGGTCATCATGTAGACGTTGACAGGTTCTATGATGGTTTTGTGTCAGGGTTCCCAGCGTCGTCAAACGTCCGTGGCTTCATCAACTCCAAAGGAAATTTTGAAGGTCATATTACGGTCAGGAATGAAACTTGGGTTATTGAGTCGAGTGAGCTAGTTTTGGATAAAGATGCCGACAAAGAAACTATCAATAGATCGCCAACTGTTGCGTTTAAAGAAAGTGATATGGATCCTGTCAATTTTCATGGACTTTGCGGTACCTCAGGGTCTTACCCAGGGCTTCCGCTAGATTTCAAAGTTGACAGATCTTTACGACAGACTAAGGCACCACCTGTTAAAAATACTTGTGAAATTCTTGTAGTCGTCGACCATACTTTCAGTGAAGCGTATAACAACGACTTTAACGATATTACACACGCTGTGACTTATTTCGTGAAGGAGGCTGATAACATTTTCCAAAGCACAGTTTTCGGAGATACGAAAGGTTACATGATTACGATTGGCAGATTCGAAATTTACACTCCAGACCGGGTCAACGATAAAGACTACCCTTTCAGGTAAGATTGTCTTTTGGTTTCGCAGGTCATAAACGAGAACCTCTTTTAATAAATAGGTATGCACACAAGTAAACATAGTGTATAGTTTTTAAGAAGAGGAAAAATACGAACTAAGATGAAAGAATTGGTCGACAAAATTTGCAAGACTACTCCGAGTTAAGAAGTTTTTTTTAAAAAAAATAAAGTCATTTGATTGCGCGTCATAGGAGGTTTACTCTCTGAAATTATCAAAATGTTCAAGTCATGAGAAAGGCTATTGTGCGCGGGGGAAGTTCATCTGGCTATTAAATAAGATTCTGGTTGAGGAATGTTCCAGATTTTTCGGCTTGACCTGCATTGCTGTTTTGAAATACGTCCTGATCACTGGTTGAAACAAAGGTAGAATACAATTTCAAACTTTGCCCAGTATATTGCTCTCTTCAATCTGAAGAATTATTCGGCAAAAGGTTGAATTTTGTTCATAAAGTCTCCAACCGATTCCTGTCTGGTCTGTTGTATCAATTTAGTTGTTTTTGTTTGCTTGAGAAATTTAAATCTCCTCGAAAGAAACGAGATAAACTGCTGAATACGAATGGCGTTAAGTCTGTGTGGCTCTTTAAGGGCTTTCGTAGTCTTAAAATGTACTCGAGGAGGCGAACTTCCAAGTACGTAAGGCAATTTTGAATATGGGCTGGCATGGACCCTAACTTTTTTGATCGCTGAGCCAGTGACGCTGGTCTTCTTAACTTTAAGCTGGCTTCAACGAAAGGAAGCCTCTCGCTTGTCACTCAAGTATGCAATACATCCGAGGGTATTAGATTGTTTTGAAGTTTGTCAAGAATTGCACAAGTGTTATTGGCATTAGCTGTGCTTCGCTTATGAAGTTTTCTAACCTACTAAATATCCATTTTTTTCGTAGAGAACATGATTGGTAAACGTACGAGAGTAAAATAATCGTGGAAAATCGTGAATACTCTTTTAAACCTCATTTTCGAAAATTAAATTATTTGAAAAAGTCTCTTCAAGTATCTATCGAGTTTTTCAGGAGCTTATCAATGGTAGCACTTTTATATCTGTCCGCCAATTATATCGATCCATTACGTGGCGAATATCAGCAAATATCAATAAATTTTGCGTGTTGTGGAGTTATTTTTGGAGTTTGAAATAATGTAGTTAGGCGTCAAAAATTAATTACAAGTTATCCATATTAATAAAAGCATTATAAAGGTTATTAATAATTAATATCTACAATAAAATACAGTTTAGTCATATAAAGGCTCTTCTCTTCAACCCAGGACGAAATTAATTTCGCAACTAAGAACTTTAGTCCTAGCGTATTTCAATCAGCTTGGTTATATTAGTCATAGGTAACTTTGATCTAATTGTTTCATCAATTGGTTATTCGAAGAACAGGTGTTTAAAAGTTTCAAAATATTTTTCACGAGAACAGCATAATGGGCGTGTGGTAATATTTAATTATTCTTGAACAAAGTTCATAGCAATTGTTGTAAACGTATTGGTCTTTTTTGCAAATTTTTTGCTTGACTGTTTTGAGCTACTTCTACGCCCTTGCGTTTTTGCGTTTCGCGTGATCTAAAGTCTCTCTAAATCACTCTTTCAAGCAGCTGAACTCAACGGGAGGCAATTTAATACTAAAAGTCAAATGAAAAGTGCGCCACAACTGGTGCGATTTTTCGCTTTAAATCTTAATAGTGGTATATGATAACCTCTAATGTGGCTATTTGAAGCCAACTATTGAAGTTCTTAGTCGCATTTAGGCTCCCCGCCCGATTGAAGCAGGCTGCAATTGATTAGAGCTCCCACTAGTCACTAGTCGTTCGAGAGCAATTCTTCAGACGTTTAGTCCGTTATGTTTCTCAACTGTTTTCTTGGTTTTTCCATGTAACTGTTCAAAAATAGCAGGTAGAGGACGTTTTTATCTAGCGCTGTAAATATTTTTTATTTTCCAAATGTTTTTGACGAAGATCAGCAATCTATTCTTTATCTATTCAGTCACAAAAAGCTTGAATTCTTTCATCAATTCTCCCATTAATCTCTGAGTGTGCTATTAAACTTTGGTTAGGTTTTGCGTGCGACATGTTTGTAATGTCGATAGTCTTGTTTAAATGATCTATACTGCAGCAGATCTTTGTTTTTGACATCTTGGTCAGCCCTAGTTCCTTAGCAAATTTTAGAATCGGTCAAGATCATTTCTATTTTGACTCTGAATGTCCTTTCAAGTTGTGCATTTTGAAATTGGTAACTGACCTTGCGTCGAACAAAAGTTGAAAAATTTTACACTTCATTCACGTAATGTCATCCATTTTTGGCGATTTTTAATTTTTCAGAGGCGATTTCCCTAAAGTTTGCTTTTGCTTGAGCTGTTTTCGTTTAATTTAATCACTTTTCCTAATGTTTTTAATCTACTTTGTGTTTTGGTAGATCGTTTAACCCTTTCATAGGTACCTCGGTTCTTTGTAAATTGAGCCGAAGTCCATTTGCGTAGTTGAAAGTTTCAACCTCATATAAAACTTGTTTTATGCAGGTAGTTTTGGTAAACACCGATATCTTCAATGTACGCAATGAGGTTTAAATTTTGATTTCTTTTTCTCTTAGTATTTCTACGCATTCTTGAAAAAGCGTTTCTATACCTAGAGAGAAGAGAGCAGAAAGTGAACAATCATAATTAATACCGTTCTCAATTTGAATGATACTCGAGAAATGACCATTGACTTCATTAGCTGCTTCGGTTTCTTTCTACAAATTTTCAATTGTTTTCGTCGGTATGTAAAGGCAGCCTACCTCATTCAATAATTTGAGAAAATTTTCTCTATGAATGCTTTAATGAATTCAATAAGGATCATGCAGTTTGATCTGCCTAATTTTTCCTTAGCAAATTTAGCTATTAAGATAGCCGATTCTTGCTGCAGTTTGGGAGATGAGCAAATTGGTGTTTCTTTATAAAGCTGGTGTTTCTGTTGGTGTTTCTTTAACATGTGATTAAATTTTAAGATCGGTATTCAGCAAGCGTGTCGGTTTGAGGTTATCAACAGTACACAGTAAGTTTAGTTTAGGCAGCATCTTCCTAATATAGATGCAAAACGAACCAGGCACTTTTTCGATTGCAGCTATTGAATATGAATTAAGGAGCTTAGTTCTGGAGCAAAGTACTCGTTGTTTCTTTTGTATAAGCCAGATGTTAATCTATCAGATCCCGGCGCACTTTAGCTGAAAAGTTTTTGAACAGCATGTCTAACCTCTTGTTCCTTAAAATCATCTGACTTGAATTGCTTCTTTGGTGTTTCGCTTAGCTTGTTAATCGTTCTAGCAAAGTGTTTGATGATTCTGTTCTGCATCTCTATTTTGACAGTCTTCTGAGCTTCTTTCCTATATAGGTTACTGCAGAATTGTGTAAATGAGTCTAATATTTCGTCAATACCCTGTTACTTTTCCGTTATCGTTTATAACTGCGGAGATGTTCTTATATTTGTTAAAGTTGTTTAGAAGATTTTTGTTAGCTTTTGAGTCTCCGCAATTCAGTTTTGAGTAAAATTTTTCTATTGAGTGAAATCTTCGTTCGGTTTGGGCTATTCGAGTGTTATCACTCCCAGTGTTTTGTTTCAACAAATCCCTTCTCCTCTTTTGCTCTTTTATGTCAAGATACCTTAGACAATCTCGTAGCGTAGCTTTGAAGTTATCATAATTGTTTGTCAGTCCTTTTTTTCAAAAATTGGAAAGAATTTTGTATTTAATGTTGAAATCTCTATAAAATTGTTTGGATCATTGATAGTGTTTCCTAATTTCCAGCGTACGTAACATGGTTCTTGGTTTTTAGTGAGTTTAGCTAACTGCAGAGTATAATGGTCACTTAAGGATATTTTAATGGTTGTGACGCTATGTGGTCAATGCGACACCCTTTGTTGCCCATGTGTTTTAAGTGTTGTTTTTTTGTTTGAAAACATTGATACATCCCATTTAATTAAAGCTATCGCTAACTTGTTAATATCTCTTCAGTCTTTCGTCCCCCGCCATAACTTGAGATAAGCATCAGTTGGACCTATTGCATTTAAATCTCCTATCCATATTGAGGAATCGTCGGTAAATTTTTCAACAATTTGGGCAAAGGATGAAATAATATTTGTACTTGGGTGTTAAGGGTTCAGGTATATTTATCCAAAAAATTGTTAAATTGTTCTGTATTAGGAAAAATGAAGCGTTTTTTCCTATGAGCTCAAATGTTCAATTATAGGGTATAACCAAAAAGAGCGCTTCTGATTTTACTATTCTTTTTTAATTAGTTCTTAAACTGGGAAAGAAGCTCTAACAGTTTCAAGTGGGAGCCCAGACCACGACAATTAAATGAAACTAAGGTAGCCAATTTATATTCATTAGAAGGAATTAGAAAAGGTTGAATTATGATATTGATGCATGGTCTAGCTGCTGATTCTCTGTATGTTGAATGTTATCATTGTTTCAAGTGTTTAATAAGTTTAATCTGTTTGTGCAGAACCTCAAAGGTACTGGGATCTTCGATGGGCGATATGTTGTTGCCTCTTTGGTGGCTCGTCTTCCGACCTTCACTTTTTTCCAGAACTCCACCGCAGGAGTACTAAATTTTCATTTTCATCAATTATTCAGTTATTACGAGGGGATTCTTGCTGGCTGGAGTTCGAATCCCTCCTCGGCGATCCCAGCACATTTGTGTCATTGCAACTATTCAATTCTGGTACTGGCGACTCAAGCTTGTTGCGTTGATTCGATTTGCGTATTAGCGACTCGGGCTTATTGCTTCGGTTCGATTGTGTTGGCGCATTGCGCTCAATATTGTCTGCGTGTCGGTTCATTTCTACTCTTTGTGTTGTCTTGTTGGTTCGCTTTAATCTACAGCATTTTTTGTTGGCCAATGTGAGGCTTTTATAATTGTTCACAATGCAAACACTTGTGCAGTGAAGGCATGTGCGCATTGAAACATATGTCTCTTCATTTTCTTACTGTTTTCTGCCAGTGGTGGGCTCTAATGACCACTCTCTCAGCGCGTTTTCATCTTGTTGGTTTTTAACGTCTAAAGGTATTGACGCTTTGCCGTAATACTCACATTGCGGAAACTTATCTTTTTGGCGATGCAGTGGCTTCATAGGTTCAAGGTTTTTTTGACAGATCAAGTTTTTTATGAGAGTTTCATTGTCTAACAGATATGGTACATTGCTCATTCTGAGCATTACGTTCTTTTGGAAGCCATCATAGTGGACGCTCCAATATTCGTCGACCGTAGGGAACATAGTTCTTTTCAATATGTGTAGTGCATTTATCTTTAGGTTGTCTATATCATCCGCCGCTCTGCTTGGCGCTACAATCAGAATCGTTTGTTGTCGTTTTTCTTTGATAGTTGTAAACGTTTTTGTCAAGTTTTTTTCTGTCTGTTTTGGCTGAAACGCTGAAAAAATAGTGGTTATGGCCTCATTCGAAGCCTTCTGAATTGTTTCAGCGTTTCTGAAGTGATGCTTTGTAAACGGGGGAGTGGTTTTTATCCTAAGAATGATGGTGACTTTGGTATTTCGGCTTATTGATGTTTAATCCAGGACCTCCGAAAATGAGCTGTATTGCTGTTGATCCATATTGTATCGCTGAGAGAGAAGGCAATTTAAGTCGCTAGTATTTTTGACCATGTATTATTGCTTTTAGTGAAGAAAAGTTTGGCAAAAATACGAGAAAAATGTAAGAGGCAATCAAAATCAACGTTTATAACGAAAAAAAAGAACGTCGACTTTCCCCGGTGTTTTGCTACTAAGTTGCCCGTTCATTCTCCCAACACAAGTAATGATCTAGCTCACAGTGTTTAAGCATCACATCAATTAGGAGCATCACAACAATTAAAGCATTAAGTTAGGCGAAAGCTTTTTTGCCCGAATTTCATTAGTAATTAGGTGAGACCAAATTCAAAGACTTAATTGTTCGTGTGAACAGTGCTATGGGTAATTGCAAAACTGATAATTGTCGTCCTAATCCGCAAATAGTATCTTGAGGGAAATTTTTCAAATTAATAACCAATTGGGCTTTTTTGATAATTAGATTCTGTATCTGTTGGAAAGGGGTAATTTTCAGAAAGTCTAAACTTAGTTAGCCTAGTGTCACTTGTTTCCACACACGTTTACAACTCTAATCTTAAAACGTCGCTCGTGAAAAAGCGCGAGAGAATCGAGTTTTTATATTCGATTTTTCTGCAATGCATTGTCAGCCAAATTTACTCAACTGAAAACAGCCAGTGTAGCATAAAGTTCAAGAACATGCTCCAAAACGTTTTTGGTTGCTCTGTTAGACTGAAATTAAATTCTGCTTGGCATGGATTAACCTGCAAAATTTCCCTAAAACGTTTTTCGCAGGTTAGATAAAAAAATTTATTGTAAGAAGAATGAACTTAATGCGCTTAAGAATTCGTAGATGCACGAGCATTCGTTAAATTCCAGGTACTTGGGCGCCAATGTTGGCTCTAGTGACTTCCTCAGGGCGCTATCCGAGGCCAGCAGGAACAATGCAGAGTGGAACACAAACTACTGTCTAGTGTATGCATTCACCAATCGCGACTTCGACAATGTATTGGGCGAAGCTTATACAGGATGTAAGTTGCTTTCCATATTTCAGCAGAATTTTTAAAACGAATTTAAGCTAATTTCCAATTTCTGAGCTTTTTTTTCTGTTTCAGCTAACTATGGAGGTATGTATTGCTTATTGCTTGCTGAGTTTGGTCCCCCATTAACCTCTGACTCTATATTGAATTTTTCTATCAGTTTTGGAAGTTGCAATTATAGAATACATAATTGAAACCAAAAGTTTGAACTAACTTCGACTTCATGAATCACAACTTAGTGGAGTCATAACTTCAAATTAGTTGATACATAATTGGCGTGTTAAAAACAAAAGATGCGTTATGTTGTGTTCAATCAGGTTTACGTTCGAAGTTCAATTGTGTAAATTGTATCTGGTGTCTGTGATCCTATATATCTATTCTCTCTATGAATCAAATTTAGCTCATTGTATGTATTGGAACTGTCCATTAGAGAATTACAACCGACCCATAGTTCTCAATTTTTAAAACCTATTCATTATTTAGGAATCTGCAAGCTCTACCGTCAGGGTATTGTGACAATGCAGCTACAGGGTGATCAGAGATCAAAGCTACTTGTAGCTCTCACATTTGCCCATGAGGCGGGTCACTCTTACGGTTCCGGTCACGACAGTACTGCCCAGTGTATGCCCGGTGGTTCTGAGGGTAACTATCTGATGCACCCCAGTTCACAGCCAGGCACTTATGAGAACAATGTGTTGTTCTCGCCTTGTTCCACTAAACAGATTGCGGATCATCTCAAATCGATAGGTTTGTAGATTTTGTCGTTGCATTTTTCAGATTGAAGTTTTCCTGACTAGCGATTTTGAAACACGTTGAGGTGAGTCTACAGTTCAGATTTGGAAGATTTTGCTTGATTGCAATCACCAAAGATGTGACTGTTTGTCTTTGCATTTTTGGTGGATCAAAATTCTGATGGTTAAGGCAAACCTGCTTTGGTTAAAATGCGGGGTTAAAAATTCAAGAATTGGCGTTTCATAGGTGATGAGTATGGTAAAGATGCACTTTGCAAGATGCGAGAAAGTGTAGAAAGCTAAGTTGTTATAAGTTACCCTTTCAATCAACATTCGCTTTCGAGAACTCAACAACTTCAAATGTGGTAATTATTTATGGTTCTTTCGTACATTGCAGACAAGGGTCAATTTACGGTCACAATTTTTGTTGTTCGGAGTGTGTCCTTGTCAAAACGCCTATATTCGCATTGACAGCTTTTATAGTTGTGCGAACGCCCCAATACATTGAAACTTGCTGAACGCATTTACATGTCCCAGAATACGCATCATGCTTCGTGGAGCCCAGAGGGGAGTTCTGTGGTAACAATGTGGTGGAGGGAGAAGAGAAGTGTGACTGTGGATTTGCAGATGCTAATGGAGAGTGTTATGACAAGTGTTGCATCCCACCAACTGCTGAGTTCCAAAGTGAGTCTCATTTTTGTGCTGTAAAGCGCGAATGCAATGTGAGTGTTGGAGGGGGGTCTAGGAGGACAAAAATACCAAAAATTAACCAGTGCTGGATTAAAAATTGGTCACTCGTAGCTTCTTGAAAGCTTGGTGTACATCACCGTTGTAACTACTGATCTTGGAATTTAGTGTCTCTTATGCACTGTGCTCACGTTGCTGCTTTTTTCTCAACACTTGCCTTTCTCTGTATTCAACTTAAGGTCGTCAAGTAGCACTTCAATTCTAAGCTATGTGCTTATCTGATGAACAATTTATATTTAGTTGTCTTTTTGACCTTCACGATTTCACATAAGAGCATCAATGTCTTTAGTTCTTAACTAACGCCATAAATACGTAAATATGACATTCTATTTTGAAACTAAAATCTATATTGGGAGACATAATAAAAAAAAAACGAAATGTTTCGAAAATTAGAGCGAATAAAAAAAAAAAGAACATTGTTAATTTCCTCTGGTACACATAAGTATAAAAAGCAAATGGTAAAAGAGGCAATGTAAAGTTAAGAATATAACATTATGTAAAATTATAAAATCATTAAATTACTTAACTAAAAATTTGACCTTACATTATTAAAAAATGGCCTAAAATGCGAACATAAAATGTTCTCACAATTTTATATGTACATCGTGAAGATTAAAAATTAAAATTAAAATCTAATGCTCTCAATATCATCTTTAATATCAGTTACTTTTGGGTCCTTCAAAAATTCTTTCCAAAAATATTCTTTCAGTTGTTTTTTTAAGGAAGCTTTCGATGTTGTTTTCAGTCTAATATTAGAAGGCAGACTATTATAAATTGGAATGGCTTGTGCAATAAAAGAATCAGTTAAAAACTTATTGTTCTTTCTTATATCGAAAGTTACTTTTTTTGACCTGTCATGTTGTTTTATTCTCATGGTAGAGAGAGGTTCAATTTTATACGCTGGAAGATCGTTGCTGAGTAAGCGAATAAAATATTTTGAGCAACGATATTTCAAGAGAAAAGAAACTGGTAGTATTTTGTTGCGAAGTTTGAGATCTGTAGACCGATCGTATTTTCTCCTATTAAAAATGGATTTTATTCCCCAATTCAATTGTTTTTCTAAAGTTGTGAGTAATGACTTTTGCAACCCTATCAGAATTAGAGCGGAATAATGTAGATGACTTATTACTATTGCATTAAGTAATAAGACTTTCGTTTTCTGTGGTAAACTTTTACTTAGTGTATTCAAAACTTTTATTCCACAAGCCATTCTCTGAAGAATCTTTTTCACTTCTCCATCAAATTTTAGTTTGCTGTCTATAATTACGCCAAGATACTTCACACTATTTGATTCTGCTATTCTTTCATTGTCAACATTCAGAACAGTATTTGTTAACCTCTTCCTGGTGCTGAACACAATATATTCTGTTTTTTGTTTGTTCACTACTAACTGGGACTTTGCAAAAAAATCAATAATTTTTGAGATGTTATGTTCAAGTTTTGTTTTTGCCGATATTTCATCAGTGTCGGATGTAAAAAGAAAAGTGTCGTCTGCGTACTGTACAACCGTGCAATCCTCTTCAACAATCTTTGCTAAATCGTTGACGTAAATGTTAAATAATAGAGGTCCTAAAATAGTACCTTGTGGAACTCCTCTCTTCAAATTTATCCAGTCCGATTCAATTCCATTCAGAACAACTCTTTGCGTTCTTTTACTCAAATAATTCTCTACTAAATTGGTAGCATGTTCATCGAAACCTATATTTTCTAGTCTCCGTAACAGTATTTTGTGGTTTATAGAATCAAAAGCCTTTGAAAGATCTAAAAACGCCCCTGTAACATTTTTTTTCTTGTTGAGTTCTAATCTTATTTGTTCTGTCGATTTCAGGATAGCATCAATTGTTGAAATTTGTTTTCTATAACCAAATTGACTAGCCGACAATAATTGCTCTCTTTCGAGGAAACTTGTGATTTGTGAACTGAACGCCTTTTCAAAAATTTTTGACAAAGCAGAAGTGACAGAAATAGGTCTATAATTGAGCGGGTCTTCGGGATTCCCTTTTTTGAAGAGTGGAGTTACACAAGCTTTTTTAAGATCTTCAGGAAATTTTCCTTCTGTAATGAATTGATTAATGAGATAACATAGTGGTTCCGCTAGCGCTGCTTTAGCATCTTTTATTGCCCAAGCTGGTATTTTTGAAGGACCGACTGGTTTACTTGTATTCAAAGAATCTATGAGCACATTTGTTTCCTTGGTTGTTATATATCGGAAATTGAAACACTTTCTCGAAGCAGTTTTAGGAGGAATGTTGTTTGTTTGTTGCAATCCAATAAACTCTCCCAGAGTCGAAAATTTGTAATTTAGAAGATTTGCGATTTCCATGGGCTTTGTTATCTTATCACCAAAACTGTTTAATAAAGATTGAATTCTTGCTTGAGTCTTTTCTTTATTACGAAGATCTTGAATGAATTTCCATCTGGCTTTTTCACTGTTTAACTCCATAAAACTTGAAAGAAGTTGTTTTTCTTTTTGACGGATTAAATCATTTTTAGTTTCATCATCGCTAATTCTTGAAAACTGTCTTTTTGTTTCCTCACATAACCATTTTTCTTGAAGCAAGAATTTTGGTTTATCTGTTCTAATATAACAGGTTTTAATTGGAGCATGTAGTGCTAATGCTCTTTCAATAATTCTTTGAAATTCTAATAACATCATATCTCCTGTCACTGCACCGTAAAAGTGTCTCCAGTCTGAATTTTTAATAAAATTTTGGAATGCTATGGCTGAATATTTTTTTTTGTCAAAAAACTTTTTCTTTGTTGTTTTTGATTTTAGCATCACAGATTTAAGAACTGTGATTGTTGCAAAATGATCAGTTTTCAAAATCGTATCCGCTACTATGCCAGTTTCGAAATCGTCTGTTATGATATAATCGATAAGTGTTGAAGAAGAGTTAATCATTCTTGTAGCTGTGTCATTATTCGTTGGTTTAAGGTCATATGGAGAAATTACAGATTGCAGCAGACTTCTGTCGCGCTTTGCAAAATAGTTTAAATTGTAGTCTCCAGCAAGTATGACAGATTTTCCTTCAGCCATAGCAAGATCAATTCCCAGGACCAATTTTTCCAAAAACATCTTAACAAGTTTTTTTTCCGGACAGTATGATAAATTCAAAACGCATTTCTTTTTTGTATGCTCAACTCAACCCATAAACTTTCAAAAATTGTATCCGGAAAGCAGTTGAGATCATCGCGGAGACGAGGTTTTAATAATTTTGGAATGTACATGATAATACCACCACCTTTTGTTTTTGTTGTTTGGATGCGATCTTTTCGAAAACAGTCAAAGTTTTGATTATCTATATGCCAAAATTCTTCCGGATGGTTTTGTGACAACCATGTTTCACTAAACGCATATATGCAGTTGTAACCAATGTCTTGAATGAGTTCTTTCAACAGCAGATGTTGTCCTGCTAAACTTCTGGCGTTTTGATGTAGAATTTTTATTCTGGAATCAAATAATTTTAACTTTTTCATCATAAGTGCATATGGCAGAACTGGTCCAGGGTTTATTTCGATATCACCACTTTTTAGTAGAAGATACCATATAACAACCAAGAAAAAGGAAAAGTTGAATTTGGATGGTGAAGCACATTGTTTGCTGTTACAGATTCCTTTGAATGAAGGTATTCGAGATGCATAAGGAAGACTGTAAAAACATTCTGAAATACTATCGGAGGATGTGAGTAGTACACATAGTATAACTATGAGTCGAATACCTGCCATTTTTGGTTATATCTGATTATAAATCATTACACGTTGCAAAATAGCTTAAAAACAACAGAAACTGCAGCTAAAATCCATTTGTATAACGATATGTTTGTCTCCATGGTTTGTAAGTGTTAGCCCTACTCACGTATGCACTTTGAGAATATTGCAAAGGTTGTAATCGAACAAGATTACAAGAAGTTAAAAGAAAATGACTTAAAACTGCGTTTTTAATAAACGGAATTCCCTGCTGAAAATTAAAATGTATGTCATCGTAAAAGAGAGCGTTGTAATTTGCCATTTGACTCAACATGTTGCACACAGGAAGTATTTTGATTTTTATCAGTGTTTTCTTGTGTAATATACTCTCGCAGTTTTTCATTGAATTCATAAATTTTGTTGTTTGTCTGTTCGTTTTTCGGCAATTTTTTTAAAGGAGGCACTTCCATCAATACCAATGATTCTGGGCTGAACTTTTCCTGTATTGCAGAGACAAGATCTTTGTAATCTGAGAATAATGTTTCTAAATGATCACTTTTTTGTTTTAGAATAGCATTGGTCCCATCCTGTAAAATAACTGTTTTCATCTTTTTTTGATCGTAACCCTGTAATAATTGCAATTTCTCCTTTGTTGTCGAGCCTGGGTAAGCATGTATACTGCAGTCCTGAGGAAATGTCCGATCTCTTGCCAGGTGTTTGATTATACTACTACCAATTAAAAAATTTTCTGTTTTCTCCTCGATCTCTAATGTTTCAAACTTTCGAATAAAAACGTCATTTTTTGCACTCGTGTTAATCGTTGGTGTTATAATAGCTGAATTAGTTGTTACCTGTGTCGATTTTTTAAGGAATTCACTCACGGTTACCACATGCTCGACGATGAGACTGTCCTTCTCCTCTAATTTTTGATAAAGTTCGCAATAAATTTTATAAAGATCCGCTTTTGAATAACTATTAAACTTTTCTGCAGTCATCATTATGATTGGAATATATTACAGGAGGATATTTACAGGAGTAATTTACAATTATTGATATTTACAATTAGAACTATGTTACAGAATCTGTTGCTTAAAAAGAACTATTGTGCTAACGTTTAAAACTAGCAATGCATAAGAAAGTGTTTAAAAAATGAAGGTCAAGAAGCAACTGTACAGAATGAAAGAATTGTGTGTTGAAATGAAAGAATTGTGTGTTTGAATTCTCTGTATTCTTGTTTCGGCCCCCATCTAAGTGGGTATATAACTTTTACATTCAAATATATTTTTGGTGGCTAACCACCTGGCTAACTTTTACAGGTCAAAATATATACATTCTATTTTTAATATCAAATCATGATTAGATGTTCCTTCTTCTGCTGATCATAAAATAAACTTTTGAAATTGCTGTTTTTTTCCTTCGAACTGAACAAGTTTGAAATGCTGTGTCAGATTATCCCTGACCAATTGTTTATATTTTGACATTTTTCCGCATATCAAGAGGACATTTATTTTACTTCTAAATGCTTTTTTATGCGTTAGGAAAGACTGCTTGTTTTTAGCGTGATGAGTTGTTCTGTTGTGCACCCGAACTCTTTTCTCTTGCTTCTCGCGTTTTTGTGTGCTGCATTTCTGAAACATTGCTAATCAATTTTAATTGCCTTTAATAATATGACAACAGTAATTGGCGGTTCTGTAGCCTCTAGCCTCATTGGGGCGCGTAATGGGAAAGCCTTTATTGTTGTTTTATGGCTACTGGTCCGAAAATTAGAGTTAATTTTGGATTTAAAATGGTAAGTGTTTTTAAGGCGAACGTATTTTAGTAATCGATTTTTCCGCTATGTTACAACTTAATAATGAGTCCCTTGACAATGATATACTTTAGGATTCTGTCCTTCAGAATTTTTTAGAGACGCAAGTTTCATAACTTCCTGATTCCATATTAATAAATAAATAATTAATCTCCCGAAACCTCAAAAAATTGATTTTAATTTTTAGTGCAATTGCACAGGGCACACAAAACAAGGGCAAAAATGGACCAATAGTTTTTCAATAGTTTTTATACAGTTTTATGATCAGTTGTTTGATGTACACCTGATTTTTTATATATCTTTTTACCTCTGTGGATTTTAATGTCTGCAATTTTTTAATTTTGTGATTTTAACTGCGGAAGATCTGCAAAAAAAATAATCAAAGAAATGATGTGAAGCACCTGAAAAACAGCAGTTTTTCGAAATTTTCATGTATTTCAAGCCATAAGTGCAAGGAGTCATACTTTTACCACGTCTTAATTATTGTTGCTGGCTTTCAAAATAGCTGCATTTTTCCCCTCAGGATAAAAACTAACCAAAACGCAACGCACCAACCGAACTCCTTTTTCGAACTCCTTTTCACAATACAAGTAAAATTTTAAGATAATTGGTTAGTCATAAATCAAAACAAGTCTGTGACGCGGTATTCTTTTTTCATTTACTGAAAAAAACCGGCTGCATTTTCTTTGAGCCAGAAATCATGAGTAAAGTAAAGCGGAACAATAGGTTTCTGGAAAATTTTTTATGAAAATATAATTCAAGCGATTTATTTTCAAAAACTTTTTATGCTTTACAACAGCCACAGCATTCAGTTGAAAACAACGGATAGTGAAAATCCTTCAACTGATTTAAAAATGACTACAAGTAAACAAAAAATATCTGAAATTTTTTCGGACATCTGTTTCTTCCGTAGTTTGTTTTCCTCGAGAGTTAAGGAAATTTGCTTCTGAGCCGGTGTTAGTGTGCTTGGTTTTCAGAATTTCAATTCATCTTAAAAGTGAAGCAAAACAAATGATTGAGATATATTATTCAACATTTTTGTGAACTTGAGCCGCTTGCTTTCAACTATCCAAATCTATTTGATTCTTAACAACTATTTCTCCTTTCAACAGCTAATATTGGTCAAAATAGCGTGAGACTACTCACAAAAAGAACCTCAAAGCTTACAATAATTCAAAGGAACAATTTAGGTACCTTTTAATCTTATTTTTCAATTCTTTATTTTTCTCCTTCGCAGAGAGGATTCGTTTCTCCGATTCGATCTGGAGACACAAAAGCAAGCTTCGCATGCAAAGCAGAACCAGAGAAAAGTGAAGTAAAGTGGAACAAGAGGTTTTTGGGGAAATTTTAATTAAAATGTCATTCAGGCAATTTAGTTTCAAAAACTTTTTATGTTTTACAACAGCCACAGCATTCAGCTGAAATCAACGGATGGTGAAAACTGATTTAAAAATGAGTACAATTAAACAAAAATTATCTGATTTTTTTCTGACATCTGTTTTTTCCGTAATTTGGTTTTTTCGAGAGTTAAGGAAATTCGCTTCTAATCTTGTGTTGGTGTGCTTGGTTTTCAGAATTTCAATTTATCTTAAAAATAAGCGGAACAAATGATGGAGATTTAGTATTCAACATTTTCGTGAACTTGAGCCGCTTGCTTTCAACTATCCAACACTTAAAGTCGTGCTAGCTAAAAAACTAATTGATAGTTAGCTTACCTTTCATGTACCACTTCAGTTTTTCTGGGATGCGTTTTTCGGATTTGATCTGGAGACGCAAAAGCAAGCTTCGCATGTAAATATTCCGCCATTTCTAAAGAAATGTTGGAACAATTAGACTTGAACAATTGTTCGCTATAATAACATATAGAACTTCCTGTGAGATGACTGACCGATTTCAGAAATGACAGATCGCCAATCAAGGCTTACTTTGGCAAATTGTGGAGAAATATTGATTGAAAAGTAAGAAAGATTGTTGCTTAGCTCTATGTTGAAGAAGGTTCCCTTTGGGCTGGGACGATTTATTTGCAATTAAATCAATATTACCAATTGGTGATTGAACCAGAAGTTATTAGCGGCTATTTTTTAGCAGAACTAGATCCCGAGAGAAGAGAAACATCTCTTAATTGCAAAAAAAAAGATAACCGAAATGGAGGCTTAATTATACAATCTATTATAAAATTGAAAAATGTATCTCCTCTCAGGGAAGGGCTTCACAGTTCCCCAATTAGAAGGTTGAACCCCTTGAGAGACGATGTTGATTTCTTAATTATCGTTAAGTTTGCATGACTGTTACTATTCAGTTTTCTTCTGTTTCATGTCACAGGTTCAAGTAAGTGTGATCGCTGTTCTACTAATTCTCATCTCAGACATACACATTCATGTTCATCCGTTATTCCTCCAACAATCTTTTCGAAGTCTAAAATGGATGTGTAAAATCTTCAACATTGTTTACAAAACTTTTAGTTTAATCTGACTATTTTCACTGTAGTTTGTCCCTTGAATGGTGGTTATTATGTACTCTGTTCACGCACTCTTGCTTAAGCTTCATGGAAGCGGGATTGTGCTCTTTTCCAATAATAGTTACCACTAAAACGAGATGAAATAAATTTAAATTAAACTACTGAATGTCGAAGTTGTAATGATAAGAAATTGAGTTTATCCAAAAGGTACCGCTAATTGATTTCTTTGCTGTCTTTGAGACAGCAGCTGTAACCTTTCACGCAATCATCGAGGTCAATCGAATTATCCAAAGAAGCGTTTACTGTGTATTTTTCTTTTGGAAACTAATTTAGACCTTAAGCAGCTTTGAAATTGCGAACTGTACCAACTCGGTCTCCTTTAATGAACTGTTTTTTAGCTGTAAGCTGAGCGTAGCTATATTGTGGTGATCTTTCTTAAAGAATTTAGTTTGTATTCTGGCGCTCCCAAGATCTGTTCACTGTTTTCAAGGTTTTGAAGTCAAATTTGAGTGGTGATTTCCGTCCCACCGGAACAAAGTGGTGCAAAATGGAACGGGTTTGCTCCGTGTTTTTCACTCGAGTTTTTATCGATAACGTGAAAGCTGAGTGTTATGAACTAATCACTGATAAAATGATGAGTAGAAAGTGGCTTTCTGGTCATGTGGAATGTTTTCTTTTCGAAAAAGTTTGCCCAGTCCTAAAATGAGGCTAAAAGAAAAGAAAGCCCTTATAAAAGTTGTAAAATTAGACCTGAGATTTGAGTTAATCTGAATTAAAACTTGCATATATAAACTGCAACAGCATATACTTCATCTAATGAGCATAAACACATGACTTTTTACGTGACCTTAAGAACGCTTATCTTTTTCATGCTATCTGAGCCCGAATGCTATCAGGCTATTTAACTGAATTGATTGTATCTATTTGATATCTGGATTTAAAAAAATTACTTTTTCGGAATTTTGCAAACAAATATTTAAATTTCTTAACGTGAAATAGCAAAAAAAGTGAAAACTATCCCAGAACTATAAACCTCTATATCTCGCCGAGATGTGAAAAATTGAAGCTGTCTCTTCAACGATCAATTTTCTGTTTTTATGAGGTTTTGAATGCTACCGCCTTTTATCACTCTCCAAAAGATATCAGTTGTCCACTGTTGGCTTCGTTAAGTTCCTAGTGGCATGAACTTTCTATCCCCCATTTCAGGAACCTAACTATATTGTGCAATAGCTCTAGACTACATGTGATATATCGAACTTTGCAACTTAAGTTAAAAGTTCGATATATAAAGAAAATTTTCTTACCTGATGTTTGGTGAAGTGAAATTGCATAATGGCTTCTAATTTGAACCGAATCGTCGATTCAAATTTGTTCATACCACAAGTTTGTCAGTGTACATAAACCATAAATTTGTGATAGATTCGACCTTCCCACCACCAGATATGATCATAAACCAACTCTCCGACCCTCCCAGTAGAAAGAAATGACACGTTCTCAGGTAGGGAGAACAATGTGTTAAGTGCGAAAAACTGCACTAGTACTTGCCGTATACGGCAAGGGGAAAAACTTTTTCACAACTAAGGTGTAAATTAACCCATATCAGTTGATCTATATCTAGACGGATCTGTAAATTTTCATACTGATACGGACTATAAATACCTGTGAAATTTTGTACATTTAGGCCATTTTGAATTCAATTGTTAAAATAATAAAATTCTTGTTACTCGTGCTCGAGACCACGACAATGGTGTCCAGACCACCAAACGACCGACAAACCTTGGATCTGCAGAATGCTGAATCCTGTACTGCGTGGATCATGTCTTTTGTGGCGAAATGTCGCGCAGAGAAGAAAGAAGATAAAGTCAACGCCGACGGTACGATCGTGGACCTACAGGTAACAAATCTCTTTCTTAGTATATGCGGCCAGGACGCACTTCTTAAACTTAGGAGCCCTTTGAGCCCTAAAAAATTGTTACACTACTTTTAAAGAGGTCAGACAAGCTATTCAAAACTATTTCCCCTAAAGAGAGAGAGTAGAAACGGCAGAAAGGGCTAAATTTCTGTTCGTTGTCCAAGGCGTTGGAGAATCCGACGACGATTTTCTAGCGCGCCTCAGAAAAGAAGCACGTTATTGTGACTGCGAAAAACTTAAGACAGTAACCAACCCTGAGGAAGAGTTGATAAAAATTAAATTTATCTCTTTGAGATACCCTGAGGCCAAATTGAGACTATTAGACGGCATTAAAACTAAGCCAACGATGTCTCTGTCTGAAATGACAGAAAGCTTACAATTCAGAAGTCAAGCAATGGCTTTTGCGAGTTCCTCAACAGGCAATAGACCATTTGTAATAAATGAAGAAGTTGGATACAACTTCAAAAAGACCTCCAGAAAACCTAATGAAAAGTTCCTTGGTAATAAAGGCAATAGTTACTTGTGTAATAGATGTGGAGGTAAGCCACACAGTAGCAAGCCGTGTCCGGCCTTGAACAAGAAATGTAAAACCTGTGAAAAGGTGGGGCACTTTTCAAAAATGTGCAGAAATAAAACCCAGCCTAAGTCAGGTAACACTGACCAGCACAACAATTTCTGCGAGGAATAGGGTAAGTTGTCTCGTCAAACATCATCCGAAATGGAGATGGGAATGTACTATACACGGGAAAACGTGTTTAACATGTCGGTGACATGGGAGTACATTACAGTAAAAGACCATAAAATAAAAATGCAAGTTGATGCCCGTGCTGATAGCACCGTGATATCGTCATTAATCTGGACTGAGCTTGGTAAACCTCAGTTGAATGGGAAACTCAGACGTCTTAAGGCCTATGACGATCATCAACTGACGCCTCTGGGATCACTAACATGTGATGTTGAGTGGAACGGAAACAAGTATAGGCAACAGCAACTAGCAGTTGTCCAATCCGACAAAAAAATTGGGCTTTTTGGGAGAGACATACTACCCCAAGAAGGCATCAATGCAGTGAGTGATGAAAGACTACCTGCAGTCAAAGGATACAAAGCGCATGTGAAGCTCATACCGGGATCACAGCCAATGTTCTGCAAAGCCAGAAAGATACCAAGACAGGCTCAAAGAGAAGCTTGATACAATGGTACGACAGGGCATCCTGGAGCCAGTACAACCTGATGGGGTCACAAATGCATCACCAGTAGTGTGGCAGCGGAAGGAAAATGGAGCTCTGAGACTATGCGTGGACCTGAAAGTTCACATCAATGGCAAAGTTATGGACGAGGACTATCCAATCCCAGACATGGAGACCATTTTCCATAATTTCCATGGGGCCTCTTACTTTAGAAAAATTGACATATCAGAAGCATACTATCACATTGAGCTGGACGAAGAAATATGCACAATCAACACATCGCAAGGACTGTTCAAGACATGCAGGCTTCCTCAGGGCCTAAAGAACTCTTCATCAATCTTCCAGAATTGCATTGAGTCAACTCTCAAAGGAATCAAGGGTGTGGTCATCTTCCAAGACGACGTCCTGGTATGTGGAACAACAAAGGATCAATACGTGAAACGAATGCTTGCAATCAGGAGTCGCCTACGTGAAGAAAATTTCACCATCAATGAGAAGAAATCCAACTCAAAACTAGTTTCAAGTTTTCTTGGTTACTCTGTTTCCAAAGAAGGGATAGCACACGATCATAAACATGTTGATCATAAACAAAGATCAAAAATGCTAAACAGCCATCAAATATGAAACAACTCGAATCCTTTGTTGGCTTAGCAAATTTTTGTGGTCGAATGATACCGGATTTTGCAACAAAAATGCTACCCCTAAACGAAATTCGAAAAGAATTCAGATAGGAAAAGGAAGAGCAAAATGCTTTTTTTGAAATCATCAAAAAGGAGTTATTTGCTAACCCTCTTGTACAGCCTTACAGCTTGACGAAGGAAGAAACCGTGACAACAGACGCCTCAGAGAAAGCTATATGCGGGGTACTCTCACAAGAAGGACATCCTGTGATCTACGTCTCGAGGAAGTTTTCACAAGCTGAACAGAATTACTCCAAAATTGAGCAAGAAACACTTGCAATGGTCTTTGTGGTCACAAGATTGAAAAAATTGCTACTCGGAAGAAGGTGCACTCTACAGACTGAACACAAACCTCTCAAATATCTCTTCGCCTCAGACGAAGAAATTCCGAAAACAGCATCAGCAAGAATTACGAGATGGGCGATAGCGCTGATGAGATTTGACTTCGAATTGAAATATACACCCAGAGAACTGATCCCCCACGCTGATGCTTTGAGCAGACTAGACTTTGACGAGTACGATGACAATGATTGAGCCTGCTTTGCTCTTGGCAATATCTACTTCGTCCAATCCGACCTGGTGACCCAGTCAGACATCAAAACTGAGCTGGGATCGAATCGACTCTTTCAAGATGTCATCAAACGAATAAAAAGCGGTATCTGGAAACAGTGCTCAGAAGCAGAGAAAGGATTTGAACAATAGAAAGACGCCTTGACTATTCACAATGGAATCATCTTTCGACGAATTGTGCCTTTCATTCCACCCAAACTAAGACCCATGGTGATGGCCAAAGCTCATGAGACTCACCCAGGCAAAAATGCAACTGAAACAGCAGTTCGAATGATGGCTGGGTGGCCTGGCATCAGTCATGATGTTCTTCGATATGTTAGTAAATGTAAGGAATGCCAAGAAAACAGGCCTAGCCTGGGAAGACAGTATCTACTTGGCCGGTAGCTGAAGTTTGGGAAAGACTCCACATGGACTGGGGCTACGTTAAGGATCAAGGTAATATCTTAGTGATAGTAGACGCCGGATCAGGTTGGATAGAAGCCTTCCCTGCGGGAAATAGAACCTCACAAACAGTGAAGGTGCACTTGAGTCAAATCTTTGCAAGATTTGGGATACCAAGAATATTAGTATCAGACAACGGTCCTGAGTTTGTGAGCAGTGACCTAAAGCAATGGTGTGAATCACTGGGGATTAAAAAGCTGGAATCTCCCATCTACCATCCAAGAGCAAATGGGATTGCTGAACGAGCGGTCCAAACAGTGAAACGGGCTATTCAAGCCTGGAGTCCAAATCTGAATGTGTCATTTGGCGCTTTCCTACAGCGGGCTTTGATGACACATCGGATCACTTCCAAGACGCGGGGCAAAACTCCTGTAGAACTGCTACTGGGACGCAAAGTAAGACTTGCAGCAGTCACTGATATTGATCTATGTGAACGAGTCCTCTTCAAACCGACGAACAGTTCGCCAACGGTTCCAGCTACTTTCATTATCCGTAAAGGAATGAACACTTCTTTCATTCAGCCGGAGAATTCAAACAAGACAGTGCTTGTTAGTGACAACCAAATTAAACGGCTGGAACCTGACGACATCAAGACTGAATCTACTGACTCAGTCTGAGAGCAGTAGGGACATAGACGTGGCATCACCCAACTCTACTGAAGAAACCTCATTAGTTGAAGGGGAACAAATTCAGTGGCCACGAGAACTTCAAGCAAAAATAAAAAACAAACAGAAAGATTTGGAGAAGCTATTCCTACAAACTTGCTTAAAAAAGGAGGGAGGATGTAGTATATCGAGAAGTGGCGAATTAGCAACTTAAGTTAAAACTTCGATATATAAAGAAAACTTTCTTACCTGATGTTTGGTGAAGTGAATTTGCATAATGGCTTCTAATTTGAACCGATTCGTCGATTCAAATTTGTTCATACCACAAGTGTACACAAACCATAAATTTGTGCGATAGATTCGACCTTCCTCCATATACGGTAAGGGGAAAAACTTTTTCACAACTAAGGTGTAAATTAGTCCATATCAGTTTATCTATATCTAGACGGATCTTTAAATTTTCATACTGATACGGACTATGAATACATGTGAAATTTTGTACATTTAGGCCATTTTGAATTCAATTGTTAAAATAATAAAATTCTTGTTACTCGTGCTCAAGACCACGACACTACATCTTTGAAAAGACTCTTGCCATTCTTAATAAGATTGCAGATAAAGGTTTTCCTGATAATAAGAACGCTATTTATTGTAATTTATTGGTGTGTTGTGCTGTTTTCTTGTAATTTTTCAAATCATATAAATCAAACTTTTCTATGTTTATAAAGTTCAGCATTTATTCTTTCGCATTTCTAAGTCAATGGATTCGTGATTGTACTCGTTAATTCGTGCGTTTTATGTAATAACTGTGTCTGATAACAAGTGGTACGTTCTATACGTTTGTGCGAGCGACGATAAATTAACTGTTCTGTTCTAGGCAACCAATGTCAATTGAGAGACAATGCAAGGTGCAGCCCGACAGCCGATGAGTGTTGCAGTGACGCATGCGTCCCACTCGGATCCAGCACCCCATGTGGTCGAAGCGATGAATGCGCAGCACCCAGAACCTGTCCTGGTGGCACAAACTCCAAGTGTCCTGAGAAACAAAACGTGCCTGATGGGGAGCTATGTGAGGAGAATACAAAATCTTGTGTCGGTGGTCACTGCGTTGGCAGCGCTTGTAAGAATCTAGGCGAAAATTACGAGCCTTGTGCATGTTTGGAAAGCGCAACTGTAGATCCGAAAGAGGCTCAATGCGTTGTATGTTGCCGAGATAAATCTGCAGCGTCTGGAACTTGTGCACCAATTAACGAAATATCGCCAGGCACTTGGAACGAGATCCTGTACATTGGCGACGGTGATATTTGTAGTACTAATGATGGTTATTGTGACGTTTTTCATCGTTGCAGGTCGTTTGTTGAGGAGGGACTTCTCCTGAAAGTCATCACGCGAGTTTTCAGTGCTGATAAATGGTCAGATTTTGCTACACAATATTGGTGGGCTATAGCTTTAATTCTAGTTTCGCTAATAATAATAATAGGAGTTTTTGTACATTTTACTGCTATTTACACCCCGACTCAAAACCCGAATGTTAAACAGTATCAAGGACCAAAGGCTTACATGACTAAACGGTACACGACAATGCGAGAAAGTAGGTCACGACGAAGTGCGTATGACGCGTCGGACTCGGCAGCCAATCAGCAACAAGCACCTGCCGAGAAGAAGAAACGAGGACCAAGAATGACCAATCAGAAGCGAATGGTGGTTGTTCCGCCGAGTATAGTTCAGCAAACGAGTGAAAGCTAAACAAAAATTGAAATTCTCAAAAATTGGATATAGTTACCAATAACTGAAACAAACTTAGTCGAATTTGAAATAAACATTTCTCCAAGTCTATATTGTAGATAATAGCAAAACTACAAAACGTTGTTTCTTCTTTGTCATCCAGCATTATGATTAACAGTGATCAAGTTACTTTATTTTGAATAAGAGCTGGTCGGACCAAAAAGTTGAACCAGAGTTTCATAATGTTTTGTTTGAAAAATTATGGTAAGTTGTAAATGCAATCTTTTAAACACCTGTTGGCTGTTTTTACGTTCTTCAATGCATAGTTTAGGATTTCAGAATTTTCAATACGCGGAATGAAATAAAAGTAATGTATGCTACTTGCCGGAAATAGGGGGGGGGGGGGGCTTGAAGAAATTATAGAACGCATTTGTTTGAAGCTTGAATGTTCTCTTTATTCTATCCATGAGATAATTGTGAATTTATAGTGTCTTCCTAGTATCTGCCTGAATTATCAAATCTATATTTTACTTATTCTTGAGGTGATGTTCTTGTTTGCAGATTAAAAGTGTGCTAATGTGTTCGTCCTGTTTTCTACGCTAAAAACCAAATTATTATTACTCTCATCTCGAGGTAATATTTTCATATCTCAATAATTTATTGTACAACAAATAATGACTAACTCTTGCTCTAAATTTCGCTATTTTCCTCGAAGATGAGAGTTGCGTACTGCAGAAACTTACTGTGCATTAGAGCCTTCAAAATCTAGTAGCTTTTAATGAATTGTTGTATACTGCATTTTCATCTTTGAATCCCCCCCCCCCACCACCGCCACCACCTCACCCTCTGTGATAGAATATGATGATCTGGGCTTTCTTTGAAATTTGTTTATCTATCATGCAGTATATTTTGAGAGTTTTGTCGCGAAATCGAAAAGTTCTGTCGCTAATTTATTACTCTTTGATATGTTCATTACTTTCAAATAATCTATTCTCAATTGTCTTCTATTTTACTCTGTACAAAAAAGGCTTGCGCTTATTTTGTATATATTTTAATATCAATTGCTTATTAATTAATTCATCGTCAGAAGTTTTTTTTTGAAACCAAGTTTTTAATAGAATGCAAATAGTTGAGTAAGCTAATAAGTGGCAATCATAAAAATCATAATTACTAGTCGACGCTCTAAAGGACCTTGAACTTGAATTTGACGCGTGTTATTTTACAATTCAATAAAACTAACTTTTCGAAGTAATTTGTATTTTAAAGAGCACTGCTAAAAATAAGAATTGAGCGGTTTGAATACATTCGTTGCTTATCCAGAGTGTTTTGGTTTATAACTAGATGTATTTTTTGCCTGGTAGTGTTGTTTGTTGTGCGATTGCTACGCTTGAAAAGATCGCCCATTGTTTCAAAACAGCTGATTTGATTTGATTACGTCGCCGCAAAAAATCCACGTTTTTTGCATGTTGGTATCAATAGCGCTTAGAGAATATTGTTGACGTTACAGTCGAAAGGGCTATAATGACGCGAGCTTTATTCAATTTTTTTAACTAAAAATTTATGGAAAAAAAAGCTACTTTAGCTGGAAAGGTGTGAAGTTTTCTGATTTATCCCTTTACAGTTTAAAAAGTTCTACAAATAAATCATACAGAAATGTTGCCAAAAGTTTACCAATTAAATGTTCTGCATTACACTGTTTTGATCTTTGCCATATTTTTGGCTTTCTTGAACCCGTCAATTTGTTCACAAGTTGTTGAAGATCATAACTACTGGTTAATACACTGCAATGCGTACAAGTGCGAGTGCCCCCTTTACCAGCATAGATGTCCTGAGTCGCCTTGGTGTGTGAACGACTGGGATACGTGTGATGAAGGACAAGATTCTTGCCCCGTATCTAGAGGAAATTGTCAACATTGTAAGTATTTGGTTGCTATTATGATTTAGTTAAATGTCAGAGGAGTAATCTTGCTTCGAATATGTCACTAATATTTGCAATTATTTCATCTTAAGGAAAATTGCAAAATTGGATGTATCGAGTTATAATTACTCAAACGAGGCCTATAGGCGACAGAATAAATCCATAAATTACGAGTCAAGCGCAGGAGTGTTAATGTGCACAATTCACACGAGCACTTGGACCCTACTTTGTCTGATTAGATGCGAGATTAATTGGGCAATTTTGCGCGTATTCCTACAAAAATCCTCTGCGCATAATTTGTACTTAGTCTCTAATTCTTAAATTGTGCACATACTTGGTCAGTAAAGTAAACAACCACCAAGTGAACTAAAGTTGAAGAATTTTTAAAAACAGAAAAAAAACAAAATGATTCTCAATGTATTTGAACTTCTTGTGCAAACCTAAAAAATGCAGATTTTCGCTTAGAAAACAAGATCAATTTGAACTCATTTTGATTCCAGTTAAAAGCTCAAACATCTTGAGAACCAGCCACGAATTCAGATTCTTTTTCAAACTTTCCCAATCAGTTGAGCTCGTACAAAATTAAAATTTTTCAACTTGTCTTCTTTTAACTGTAATCTATTTTTATTTCATTGGTTTTATTGCAAAGTGAAATATTTTTACATCAACATCGCATCAAAGCCACTATTTTCTGGAAAAATTGATGAAACGTGTAAGCAGAACAGTAATCTCTATTTCTTAAAAAGTAGAATTTAAGCAACGTAAACGTTTTTTTTTTGGTAAAATAAAGTCCTTAAACACTAAATAGCAGCTCAATAAAAAACCTGAAGAAACAAGGTTGAGATATCAATTGCATTTGTGATAACCTTGACTATAGGGTACAATCGTGCTGTGAATCCACGTAAATTTAGATGTATGGATTCGAGGTGCGAATCCAAGTTTCCAAAGTCAAATGAATTGTTACTTTTAGAATTGACCACAATCGCGGTGCGAATGTAGACAGATTAAATGAGGATGGATTTCTCCTTCAAATCCGCTAAGATTTTGTCTAGTGGAAAAGAGATTAGATTGCAAACAACTGAATTCAATAAGAAGATTCAAAAGAATGAATAGTTGAGTAAAAGTGGGAGGTGTGAACGGTATGAAATAATGACTTTTTAGTCGGCGGTAATTTATAGTTATGTGAATACTGACTTTTAGTTTTACAAGGACAAGTATAAATTAATTAAGTACATTTTAATAAATGAGAACTAAATTATGGTACAACCGTACCACATATCCTGCGCTGAGCGAATAATTTTAAACTGTATCAGTATAAAATTTGGAATAATATTAAAATATGTACTGGTTATTATAGATAGTATACATAGTGAGTAGCAACAAATGAGTACCGAAGAATTAATGTAATTGAGTCTCGAATGTAAGAGAAAACTAACATAACGGAAACTGACAACATATGCAGTAAATTTTTTGCACGCGATATAAATTAATGCACAAACGTGATGCGAATCCATCCAACTTATGTTACGCGAATTATCGTTACAAATGCAACATCAAATTAAAGGAATGTAGAACTAACTCACATGTAGAATTAAAATTGAACAAAAACACGAAATTAATGGAAAAGCAGGGCAATTCCGAAATTATTTTAACAATTACAGATTGGAAACAATTCAATAAGTTGACAATGAAAGTTTGAAGCAGTTTTAGTTAAAATTTGGTTCTCCGCATCAAATACACTCATACTAACTTCCCGAGCGTAATCTTCATAATTGTACTCTTCAGGAGACCAAGTTCCCACTGGTGGTGGTGCAGAGGGGCTTGCAATTGTCAGTTCATAATCTGTATCAGGAACTGGCGGCCGTGTAGCTTCTTCTTGAAGAATTGTCTCAATCACCGGATTTGTTCGTTTCGGTTTCTTGGAAACCGGAGCTGTTGAGTCGTCACTGACCGAATTGACCGAACTTTCAAATCCGTAATACTCTGGGGCTCGTCGGTTTCGTTTGGTGCTAGTAGTTGATGGAGATGTGGTTGAAGACGTTACTGAAGGGGCAGCAACAGACGATGCATTTGATGTATTCAGGCTCACCGATGTGTGACGTGACCGTTTTCCTCCGGCTTGGGGCTTTCGTGGTTTTCTTGCCGACATTGCTTTTGAGATGTTACTATTTGCAGATGACACGCCCGATGCTGCATCTGACTGTGTTGGGCGGTGTCGAATTTTGATCTCCCCGCGAAACTTTTTCTTTAAATCCTTCGTGTGCTGTGCAATTTTTTCTTCCGTTGTTTTGTCGTATGGTAGGGGTCGACGTTGCGCGTATTGCCATAATTTGGTGTTCCGTTCGGCGCGAGTACCGAATTTAGCAATATCGCTATTGCGAACACTAACTTCGGGTACTCCTGGTTCTTTGATGACGGTTGTCGTATCCGATGTACGAACAACCGTACTTCCTGGCGCCAGTGTTTCCCAAGACCGCGAAGGTCTGTTTTTGATCGTTTATTCACCTTGCGGGCGAGCTTCAAATCCAGTGACTGTTCCGATATGGGGATGGGGTTATTTAGTTTTGGGTGTAATATGAAGCGAGGGACAGATTTGTTGTGTTCGCCGTTGTAGCGGCGTCCGGCGGCAACTTGTGCTCTTTGCATTGCCTCTTCAATTAGAATGTCGCTTCTGTCTCCCGTCACCCATCCATTGTCGTCCAGGTAGTCCTCAACAGGGACAGTATCGGCGTCTAAATAGTGGTGAAGAATGTTTTCATATGACAGATTAGATGATTTAGGTGTTGTACTTATATTACTTAGTGGTGTGTTTGGCTTTCGTCCGAAATGTGCTTGGAAAGGTGTTACATTTGTTGTCTTTTGTTTACATATACGTAATTGATATACAATTGACTTTATTGCTTCTTTGATTGTGAATGTTTTATTTCTATTGTCTAATTTCATGCAGCCTAAGCGTCTTTTAATTGTTTGTATCAAACGCTCCACTAATCCTATGGCTCTATGATCGTTTACAGGGGCAGGTAGTATGTTAATATTATGTTGTTTGCAAAAGTTTTTAACTTTATAACCTATTAAACATCGTGCTTGATCTAGTCTAATATTTCGGGGAACACCGTGTATTTGAATGTAATCGTCTAAAAACTTTAGTACATTTGGTCCATTTGCTTTATCAAATACTTCTACAGAAGGATATTTAGAAAAACGATCAATACATGCAAGGAAATATGTATCTTGATCTTTTTCATTCGTGATAGGACCTCCAAAGTCAATCTGTATTTCTTCATTGGGCTCTGTACATGGCAATAAAGGTTTCCATTTAGACGCCGGAATAACAGATTTAAGATTCTTACCAATATCAGTACAAGGCTTGCACGTGGCCGCTTTATTTAAGATTTCGCTGTGCATGTACGGCCAGAACGCGTATTGGCCAAGCGTGATCATCCCCCAACTTCCCGGATGGGTTAGATGGAGGCTTTCCAGTACCGCGTCTTGTATGGCATGGGGAATCGCCACACGTTCGTCTACACAGACGCATCCTGATCGGACGTGCAAGTCTCGCCAGTACGAGAATAGGTACGGGTTGCCTTCCTTGCATCTCTGGGGGTCATCTTGAAGTATGCAATCCCGTACCTCCTTCAGAACAGCGTCTTTGCTTGTCTGTAATGCCAGGAAGCCTTTTGTGAACAACTGTTTCAAGTTGTTCTCAAACACCTCTTCTTTGGACAATTCTACACTAGGGGAAGGGTGTCCGTCATTTGAGGATCGAGTCGTTCCTGAATTTGGAGTGGATTGAAATGTCACTCGGCTGTGAGTAGGGGGAGTTTGCGGGTTTCGGCTGTGTGAAGGAGAACTACTCATTTTGTGGTTTTCGATTACGTGGATTTGAGTGTGGTTTGATTTAGTATTTAATTGTGACTGGATTTGAGTTGGATTTGTACTGGTATTAGAATGAGTTTGCAATTGTGCTGCGTGTGCAGAGTATTTAAGAAGCAACTGATTTGTATTTCTATTAATGGCAGAAAGCAAATTGGAATAGTTTGTTGAGCGAGGATGTGAGGCACGTGTGGAATGTGTGTTAATGACGCTGTTAAAGTGTTGTGATTGGCAGCTTTGTGGTGTGGTATTTACATAAATTGCTGCAATTGCGTCACGAATGCGGGTAATTGTTGCTACCGCGAATTCCTCGTCATATTTGTTTGTAACTTTTGCTTTTTGATTTGGCTTTCGTCCGAAATGTGCTTGGAAAGGTGTTACATTTGTTGTCTTTTGTTTACATATACGTAATTGATATACAATTGACTTTATTGCTTCTTTAATTGTGAATGTTTTATTTCTATTGTCTAATTTCATGCAGCCTAAGCGTCTTTTAATTGTTTGTATCAAACGCTCCACTAATCCTATGGCTCTATGATCGTTTACAGGGGCAGGTAGTATGTTAATATTATGTTGTTTGCAAAAGTTTTTAACTTTATAACCTATTAAACATCGTGCTTTATCTAGTCTAATATTTCGGGGAACACCGTGTATTTGAATGTAATCGTCTAAAAACTTTAGTACATTTGGTCCATTTGCTTTATCAAATACTTCTACAGAAGGATATTTAGAAAAACGATCAATACATGCGAGGAAATATGTATCTTGATCTTTTTCATTCGTGATAGGACCTCCAAAGTCAATCTGTATTTCTTCATTGGGCTCTGTACAAGGCAATAAAGGTTTCCATTTAGACGCCGGAATAACAGATTTAAGATTCTTACCAATATCAGTACAAGGCTTGCACGTGGCCGCTTTATTTAAGATTTCGCGGTGCATGTACGGCCAGAACGCGTATTGGCCAAGCGTGATCATCCCCCAACTTCCCGGGTGGGTTAGATGGAGGCTTTCCAGTACCGCGTCTTGTATGGCATGGGGAATCGCCACACGTTCGTCTACACAGATGCATCCTGATCGGACGTGCAAGTCTCGCCAGTACGAGAATAGGTACGGGTTGACTTCCTTGCATCTCTGGGGGTCATCTTGAAGTATGCAATCCCGTACCTCCTTCAGAATAGCGTCTTTGCTTGTCTGTACTGCCAGGAAGCCTTTTGTGAACAACTGTGTCAAGTTGTTCTCAAACACCTCTTCTTTGGACAATTCTACACTAGGGGAAGGGTGTCCGTCATTTGAGGATCGAGTCGTTCCTGAATTTGGAGTGGATTGAAATGTCACTCGGCTGTGAGTAGGGGGAGTTTGCGGGTTTCGGCTGTGTGAAGGAGAACTACTCATTTTGTGGTTTTCGATTACGTGGATTTGAGTGTGGTTTGATTTAGTTTTTAATTGTGACTGGATTTGATTTGGATTTGTACTGGTATTAGAATGAGTTTGCAATTGTGCTGCGTGTGCAGAATATTTAAGAAGCAACTGATTTGTATTTCTATTAATGGCAGAAAGCAAATTAGAATAGTTTGTTGAGCGAGGATGTGAGGCACGTGTCGAATGTGGGAATGTGTGTTAATGACGCTGTTAAAGTGTTGTGATTGGCAGGTTTGTGGTGTGGTATTTACATAAATTGCTGCAATTGCGTCACGAATGCGGGTAATTGTTGCTACCGCGAATTCCTCGTCATATTTGTTTGTAACTTTTGCTTTTTGATTTGGTTGGCGAGAAATATAATCTACCAGCCCCATTTTTGCACCAGGGATATGTTCAATGTTAAAGTCAAAGGGTAAAAGACGATCAATCCATCGCGTTAATCTACTATTATATTATTTATTTGATCTATGTTCTTTCATGATTGAAAGTAATGCTCGATGATCTGTGATGATTGTAAATGGTTTGCCAAATAAATAATATTTGAAATATTCGACGGACCACACAACACCTAGTAATTCAAGTTAATTAATGCTATAACGTTCCTCATTGGAGTTAAGGAATCGAGATGCAAATGCAACTGTATGCCAACCTGTAGGTGAACGTTGTTCTAATGCTGCTCCTAACCCTGCTCTAGAGGCATCGCATTTGATCCGCGTTTCCAAGTGAGGATTGTAGTGTGTGTTTTCTGTGGCGTTTGCTACTCTATTTTTAATTGCTTGGAAATGTGTGTCATGTTCAGTGTTCCAAATGAATTTTGTGTTCTTTTTTAATAATGGACGAAGAGGATGACATAATTGGGATAAGTTAGGAATAAATTTTACAAGGTAGTGTACAGAACCTAAAAATGATCGGAGTTGTTTTAAATTTTTAGGTGCTGTTAGTGATGCGATTGCCGCTGTTTTTGACTCAAGTGGAGCTATTCCAGATTGACTGAATTTATGTCCCAACCATTCTATTTCGGTTTTTGCAAAATGACATTTAGGTAAGTTGATTCGTAGATTATCCTCATCTAATTTCTGTAAGCACTGATAGACAAGTTTTATGTGGTCTTCTTTGGACCCACGGCTAACCACTATAATGTCATCTAGAAAACAGTAAGTATTTTTTAGTCCGACTAAAGTATAGTCCATTACTTTTTGGAAAGCTGCTGGCATATCAGTTAAACCGTAGAAACCTGTAATGAACCGATATGTTCCCGTTCTCTCACCGCTAATAATATTAAAGTTACAATGTCTGGCCGTTTCCGGGCCTAATTTAAGTTGACTGTATGCGTACTTCAAATCCAGTGTGGAATAATATGCTGTTTCTTGTGATGCGGATGTATTCAAGTTTTATTGAATTGTGTCAATTAAATTATCAATATTTGGCATTTGATATTTGTTTTTGTGAATAGACTTATTTAAAATTTTTGAATCTAGAGCTAATTTAACTGTTTTATCTCTTTTAACTGTAATGACTATGGGTGAGATGAAATTTTTGTCAGAACAACTGTTTAATTTTATGATGTGGGTTTCATCAAGTAATTTTTTAAGTTCTATATTAACTAATGGTTGTAAATTAATAGGTACTCGTCTTCCTTTTTGATGAGTAGGTGTAAATTCACTATGAAATGTTGACTTTACTGAATGTTTTAAAGATTTACCGACACGGGTGATGAGTTCAGGAAAGTCAAAAGAGATCTGCCTCTTAATTGGGCATTGATTTTGATCAATGTTTGCCACTTGTTTTGATTGGATTACTGAGAAACCTAGCTTTGGGAAAAGGTCTCGTCCAATGATCGGTCTGTGACCATCTTCAACGACAGTTACATCAACGTCTGTGGCTATCCAGTCATTACATTTTATTGATGTCTTGATTATACCTATTATTTTGATTATGTCATTGGAGAAAGTTTTTAAATCGTGTATTTCAGGAGACTGTATCCAATAGCTATCTTTACATTCCGATACCACTTTTCCGCCAGACTTTTGTTAACGATCGTACAAACACTTCCTGAATCCACCAATGCTTTCGTGCTTGTATTTCCAACTCGAATGTCCAAATTTACGGGCTCTACCTCACGGGTGTGAGTTTTGTATGAAATTGCCGCTACACAATTATCATCGTAATCGTCGTAGTCTGAGTCATAATTGGCATCGTATATGCTCTTTTGTTGTAGGAGTTTGCTAATTTTATTTACTTGTTCGGTTACTGATGTCGTGGTGCCGACTGTAGCCGCTTCCGAAATTGAGTCATCTACATAATTTACTCGAGATCTAGGTTTGCTAGCTTGTTTTGGTTTTCGACAAACCTTAGCGAAATGGTTAGAGATTCCACAATTTTTACATATTTTCCCACGGGCGGGACAATTTTGTCTATGAGAGGGATTCCAACCATACCCACAATTTGGACAGATCGTCAGTTTTACGAACTGATTTGTAGATGGTCGCTTTCTATTCCACGATCCTTGGACATTGTTTATCGAATGGACTTCATTATTTGAATTGGTTGTTGGGGTTCCAGAGATTTTTAGTTGTGTTTGTATGCCCATTTCGATACTGATCGCAACTTCGAGAGCTTTCTTAGGTTCTCGTGTTTCTTTTAGCAATTCTCTTTGAATCTCTCCATCTTGCATGTTAGCGATAAACACATCCCGTATTATTGATTCCTCATGGCTTCCTAAATCACAATTTAGGGAGAGTTCTCGAAGGCACCCGTAGAACTTTTCCACTGGTTCGCCTTTCATTTGTTTTCGAGTTAAGAATGTATATCTGTCAAATGTAATATTCCTTTGTTTGGTGAACACTTCATCAAGGCATTCCCAAAGAACTTTCGTGGTCACTCTGTCAATTTGAATACTTGGTTCTTGTGAACCAAAAATTCGTCTCCCTTCAACTCCCAGGCTGAGATACGTTAGGGATACTGCTTTACTGTAGCAGTATTTCCAAGGCTTTTCCCCACATAGTATGCCAACAAGTTCTGCTTTCTGACATCGGTTAAGCCATGAGTTTTTTAGCTGTTCATTCCTAGTACGTCTGTCTCTTTCGCTTTGAGCTGTGCTGTTTTGAACGTCCTCCTCGTAGATGGGTTCTGGAGGTAGGGTAACTTTGTCTGGGGATCGTCAAGAAGAGTATCGATTGATATTCCTTCTTTAGCCATGATGGCTAACTTTAGCATGACCTGCCATCTGTCCCATTGCAATGGAGGTTCCAACGTCGGTTTTTCCCAAAAGGGCTCGATTCCCAAGAGTGCGCGTTCTTTTGTAGCTGACTGCGCCATGTGATAACCTTGACTATAGGGTACAATCGTGCTGTGAATCCACGTAAATTTAGATGTATGGATTCGAGGTGCGAATCCAAGTTTCCAACGTCAAATGAATTGTTACTTTTAGAATTGACCACAATCGCGGTGCGAATGTAGACAGATTAAATGAGGATGAATTTCTCCTTCAAATCCGCTAAGATTTTGTCTAGTGGAAAATAGATTAGATTGCGAACAACTGAATTCAATAAGAAGATTCAAAAGAATGAATAGTTGAGTAAAAGTGGGAGGTGTGAACGGTATGAAATAATGACTTTTTAGTCGGCGGTAATTTATAGTTATGTGAATACTGACTTTTAGTTTTACAAGGACAAGTATAAATTAATTAAGTACATTTTAATAAATGAGAACTAAATTATGGTACAACCGTACCACAGCATTAAATTTCGATAGAAACAAAATTAAAAATACAAATTGCACTCAACCCTGAAAATCGGTTGGTATTGTTAAACATAAACTAATTTCGGAAAAAATGCTCTTGAATGACAGCAACCTAATTCAGTGGCTGTAGCCTAGATAAATTTTTCTTGGGTGCGACAAAATTATACTGACTTAGTGTTCGAATCCCGGACTCCTGATTAAAGTGCAGTCACCTCGACTGAGGTATTAACCACTCAGCTATCGGGGCCTTGTCATAGTCTCTCTAGTAATCGGCTTTATTTGAACAAACTTTATTTTGGATTGAAAGCAATGAAATTACTTGAAAATCAAGAAGTGCCTGAAAATTTTTTTGTTGACACAACTTTTTCAGAAAAACAAAAACACTCCTGTAACAGAGTCATGGTGAATTGAAATTGTTTGAAGAATTAGAAATGTGGACATTACAGGGTTTCGTTTTAGTGTAAATTTTTTTAGCTTAAAAGCACTTGTGCTGATTATTGATATTGAACTAAGTTTTGGCAATGCAAATGTACTAAATTTCTGGAAAGTGGAAACGCGGTGTAGATCCAAGACTAAAAGAACTTTATATAGTATTAATGTTTCTGATCTAGTGAAAACTGAATTCCAAGGTTGAATTGCAAGACTTATCACGAAGAAGCAAAAGGAAAGAGTGATCGTCTGATGAATAATCAGGCATGAACAAATGCACAAACAATTTTTTCAGACAGCGGGAAATTAGTGAGATATGATCAATGAGTGCATTCACGGGGCAAATGTAATTAGCACTTATTTTATTAACACTGAGGGGACAAATGAATTAAATAAACTATATACAGCATTTCCGTTTCACATTTCCCCCTGTGATACCTGGTGATATATTTATTCATTTATTTAATCGTTGCAGTAAAATTTATTTGATGCCTTTAAATTAGTTCAATTTACTTTCACCTTACTTTCACCTTCACTAACTTTGTTCAATTTGTTTATCATATGATTTCATTCCATTGTCTGATAGTTTCCCGCTTCCTGATCAGACATGTCTGATCACGTATTCACGTTGTGCCCAAGTGGCTCCATTCTGTTAAATTCATTCATCCTAATTTATGCAACTCAATTCAGTTTGCAAAACTGTCTCTTGTTCTCCCGCTCCACAAGTAAGCGAAACAAAAGTAAAAGTAGATCTCGCTTCGCGAATCGCTCATAAACATTCCGTCTGCATACTCGCACCGCGAATCACCACAGCAAAATAATAAAGTACGACATGGCGCAGTCAGCAACGAAAAGAACACCTCTTGGAATCGACCCTTTCTGTGACAAACCGACACCGGACCCACCGCTTCGCTGGGAGAAGTGGAGAGTTCAATACAAATTAGCGCTCTTAGCCAAAGAGAATATCATCTTGGACACGCTACTCGGCCCAAAGCCTGAAATGGTGGAGCTAACCTTGGAACCCATCTATGAAGAGACTATTGTGGGTGCTTCTGCACAATCAGAGAGGGAAAGGAACGCGCGCAACGCGCAACAAAAGATGAATTGGCAAAACAAATGCCAACGACTCATCGAGATAGGCATAATGTGTGGTGACAAACCGTGGTCGTTGGCGGACCGAAAATCAGTATCCCTTCTCTACTTGAGTATTGGAATAGAGGGACGCCGTATCTTAAACTGTAAGAACCCGCATATTATGTTAGATACACTATCAACTCTTAATTTCTGGAAAATCGTAGAAGAAGCATTCATTCGCACGCGTAACATAACATTCGATAGACACGTCTCTCTGATCACAAAACAACTCAGGGGGGAAACTGTTGAACACTTCTACGGTAAATTAAAAGAACTGGCAGAAAACTGCGACTTTGAGAACAAAGAAGAAACTCTGATACGCGATGTATTCATCACAAACCTAATCGACCCTGAGATTCAAAAAGAGCTACTAAAACAAACTGTGGAACCGCGTCAGGCATTGGAATTAGCAATCAACATGGAACTCGGAATGCGAAATCAACACCAAATTCAACAGCATAACAAAATTGTTGTCCCGGCGAACGTAAATGCCGTCCAGTTCAACAACAATCCACGAAGACCGTATTGGCAGAACAACCATAACAATGTTGCAAAACAGAATAATAGATCAACACTCTATTGTTCCAACTGTGGTGGAGTTTGGCTCCCCAATCATCGCGAAAAATGCATCGCAAAAGGAAAGACGTGCAACAATTGCGGATTGTTAAACCACTTTGCGAAAGTCTGCCGCAAACAACAAAAGACCATCAACACAAAACCACAAGATCCCAAGAAAAAGATGGTTCGGGTAGTGGAAGAAGATCCACATCCAGAGGACTCAGTAAACTTTGTTCAACCGCCAAAACTCTATGAATCTGATTACAGCAGCGGCGAAGAGGACAACACAGTTGCCATGATTGAATCCGCAGTAGAGAAAGTTGAACCCCTCAATATGCCACTCAAGATTGGAAACGTTAATACAACTCTGCTCGTGGACTCCGGGAGTGCATGCAGTATATTGCATCATTCACTCGCGTCGCAAGTAGTACAGAACAGCCCCCGCGCTTTCTGGATCCACGAATCGTCACCAGCACAACTACGAAATTTCTCTAACGAGCCAATACAGGTACTGGGAAAAATCCAAGCTCCGATCACAAGCAAAGGATGGGTATGCAACACAGCAACCTTCACCGTTGTTGCTGACGGCTTAAAGTCCTTAATAGGTCGTGATTTGTTCGACCACCTTGGACTTGCAGTAACACAATCTACACTTCAAAAAGGTAATTATGTCAATAACATTGCATCCTCGGAATTTAAAGAGCAAATAGCCACAAAATTCCCTGGTTTGGTATCACGCATCGGACGATCAGAAAGTCATGTAGCAAAATCTAAATTTCACAAGAATTTCCAAGCTAGACACCAAAAAGGTAGACGAATTCCTATCAATCTCCAAGACAAAGTTAATACAGAACTTCGAAAATTATTAGCCGAAAAACACATTATAAAACTGTCGAGCTGCCCAGATAATTATTTCATTTCACCTATTATGGTGACTGTTAAAAAAGACCAAACGATAAAGCTTGCATTGGATTCAAAAGTTTTAAATAAAGCTATCCACAAAAACGAATATCAAATGCCGAATATTGATACGCTCATTGAATCAATTTCTCAACAGATAAGCGCTCCCGCCTCGCAAAACACAACTTACTTTTCTACGATCGATCTGAAATACGCATACAGTCAATTGAATTTGGATGTTAGTACAGCTAATCATTGCAACTTTAATATAATTAGTGGTGATATGACTGGCACGTATAGATTTCAAACAGGATTTTACGGACTTACAGATATGCCAGCAGAATTTCAAAAAGCTATGGATTATACTTTAATTGGCTTGGAAAATACATATTGCTTTCTGGATGATATTTTAATTGTTAGCAAAGGGTCTTTGAATAATCACAAAAATTACGTCATGAAGTGCCTACAACGTTTAGATGATGAAAACCTTAGGATAAATTTACCTAAATGTCACTTTGGAAAACTAGAAATTGACTGGCTTGGGTATCATATATCACAAGAGGGTATCTCGCCTCTCGAATCTAAGACTGTGGCAATTTTGGCTCTTGATGCACCGAAAACACTAAAGAAACTCCGTTCATTTTTGGGATCCGTTCATTATATTGGGATATTCATCCCAAATTTAGCCCAAATAAGCCATCCCCTTCGTCCGCTACTGAGAAAGTCTTCAAAATTCATTTGGACGACTGAACATGAAAATTGTTTCCAAGAAATAAAAACCCGCATAGCGAACGCTACTGCTAATAGTCACTACAACCCGCAACTCGAAACACGCGTGAAATGCGACGCATCTCGGTCAGGTCTTGGTGCGGCACTCGAACAATTAACTGTAGATGGGTGGAAACCAATTGCGTTCGCGTCTCGATTTTTAAACTCATGCGAGGAACGCTATTGCGTAAACGAACTTGAACTTTTGGGTGTAGTCTGGTCAACAGAATATTTCAAAAATTATCTATATGGAAAATAATTTAAAGTAATTACTGATCACAGAGCACTTCTCTCAATTATGAAAGAACACAGATCTAATAAATCCTACAACAGTAGATTAACCCGATGGGTAGATCGTCTTCTCCCTTTTCAATTTGATATTGAACACCTTCCTGGGGTAAAAATGGGTTTGGTAGATTATATTTCTCGCAATCCATCTCAAAAAGGTCTCTACATATGATGAAGAATTTATAGTCGCAAAGTTGAAACTAATCTCGAAATCAATTAACACATTAGAATTAAAAACTGAACACCCCGCATCACATTTACACCAGTTACTAACGAATCACACACTCGACCGCAAAACACACCTAAAATTGAAACATATAACTCCGCACACCAAATCACACCCAAATTTGAGTCTCTTAATAACTCAGTAAATTCAATTAGCACACGCGCTATGCAAGTATGCGAACATGTATTTAGTCATTCACTCGCTCCGCGAAATCATACCTCAAATAGTAGTTACCAATTAAACAATTTAAAATATGCACCACTCGCGTCTCAAAATCGACTTAGCACTCCTCTCGCTCTGCAAAATACCAGTAATAACAAACAATTAATCCAAATTAGGAATAAAGTGACATACGCGCAGCGCAAGCATCAAATTACTCAATTACAAATCCCGCCAATCGAATCACATTCCGAAAATAACTCCAAAAGTCACCACCCAGAATTTAAATCAGTGCTTTTTGCCCCTTGTCGATCTAGAATTCAGTCGCATTCTTCTAATCTCAAAAACTTAACTAAATCATCATTCATAATTAAAGACATCAATTTAATAGCCAACAGTATGCCGTCAAAGAAAAGAATAACCAGAGTACGATTCAACGATACATCCCGCGCAGCGGATCAACCCTCAACCAGTGAAAACGTCACGCGCACCGCAAGTACGCGATCTAATTCAACATCTACACCCCGCACAGCAAATCAACGCCCGCAAAACATTAGTACTCCGCCGGCAACAAGCATGGCACACAACATAACCCCAACATCTCCAACCCATTCTTCGAATGCTAGTACCCCGTTAACGCCGAGCCCGCACGTCCCCACGTTTGATTATATAGTATCAAAGATATTCAATAAAACACTCATCGCTTCTCTAACTAGCAAAGATGCCGTCTTAAAAGAAGTCAGGGATTGCATACTGACAAATAACGAAACCCGGCTAAAAGCCATCAACCCGTACATACATTCGTACTGGAGGGACCTTCACGTGCGCTCCGGGTGCGTATGTATAGACGAGAAGGTAGCTATCCCCAACGTGCTCCGCGAAGCACTCACAGATGATATTCATGCCAGCCATCCAGGTACATGGGGCATGATTTGTATGGCAACACATTGCTGGTGGCCTTACATGCATCGGGAGCTAATAGTCAAGGCCACTGAGTGCAAACCCTGCACAGTAATTGGTAAGAATCTAAAATCCGTTATTCCCGCTAAGCAATTCACTCCTCATGTACCAAGTGTTGAACCTAATCAGGAAATTCAAATCGATTTTGGGGGACCAATTTTTGATGAAAAGAACAATGAAGTATATTTTTTGGCAGCAATTGACCGTTTTTCTAAATATCCAACTGCATATATCTACGAAAAAGCTAATGGACCAAATGTTCTAAAATTTTTGGACATGTACATCGAAACTCACGGAATTCCAAGATCTATCCGTTTAGACCAAGCTAAATGTTTAATTGGACATCAAGTAAAGACTTTTTGCAATAAAAACAACATTGAATTTATTGAAGCGCCTGTAAATGATCACCGTGCTATTGGTTTGGTGATACGGTTAATTCAAACAATTAAGAATAGACTCGCATGTATCAAAGAAGAGAAATTAGCTGCACACGCCTTTCATGTAAAGCATGCATTAAAGATAATCATTCACCAATTGCGAATATGTAAACAAAGAACAACAAAGATCTCGCCATTCGAAGCACATTTTGGGAGAAAACCTAATACCCCGCTAAGCGTGATTGCAACTAAACCGAATTTGATGAATTTGTCGTATAAGGGTATCATAAATCACTATTTAGACGAAGAAACAGTGATGCCGGAGGAAATATTGCCTGATGACAAATGGATAAGTGGCTACCGAAGCGATATTGAAGTCGAAAAGGGCATGACACGCGTCACAACGGAAGCAAGCGCAAGAGAGAGGGCAAGCACGGATGGCGAATCCAGATTCCTCAAAACAAAAGCAATCCGTCCCATTCCCTTAAAAGAACGATCGGTAGAGTTGAACTTGGCACGCAAAATTCACGGCATAAGACGATCCAAGAAGAAACTAGAAGGTCTTTATGAGGTTCTCGCCCCAGGGTCGCACATCCTCAAAGTAAGCCCGACCACATCGACCATCAAGGAGCCGGGCAAACAAATTGTTACCGTCCGCAATAGCGATATTGCCAAATTCGGCACCCAACAGGAGAGACAGACTCCATTAAAAGTATATGCTGACAGACGCGGGCCACGTTCTGGGGAGAAAGTCGTCGAAGAGCTGATCCACAGCCACATTAAAGAGTTCACCCGAAAGCAAAAGGGTGATAAAAAAATGAAACACAGGAAGAGAGAGCCGGGCAGCGGAGTCTCTTCACAACGTTCAAACATTTCACGCGCGATGCGGGGGCGAGTTCCAAAATTGCCAAATTTCGCCGCAAACCGAAACCCACAACCTCCACTCAAGATCAGCGAACCGACTACAAATGCGCCTACCAATCCACCCGCAACAGCATCTTCAAAACGATCATCAGACCGTAATAGGCAAAGCCCGTCATATTATGGTTTCGAAACGTCATCTCCAGGATTAGACATCCTACCACCACCTAAACGACCCCGACGAGCGGGTGATGTCGAAAATTTTGCACCACCTGTCACAGTTGTCGAATCGGTGCAAAAAATCTTGGAAATCCAACCCGAAGAGCAAAACGTGTCACCCCAGATTGGTTCTGTCTCGCCTCCCGCGGTACGAAATGTACCTTTGCTAGAGACGGACACCCCGACATTGGCTAGAACTATGACTGCTCTTGATGCAGAGGAACAAGATTATGAAAATGAAGATTGGACCTTGTAAAACTCGAAAACTGAAAAGACATTTTATATTGTATTAATCATCGTATTTTTAGTTATGATAACCAGCAAATATATTGATATTATCTATTTAACCGGGGACCTTGTATTAATTTGTAAATATTGTTATTATTAATTATATCTAAAAAATTGTATATTACAATTTTTCTTCTTGCTGTGAAGGGTATGTGATACCTGGTGATATATTTATTCATTTATTTAATCGTTGCAGTAAAATTTATTTGATGCCTTTAAATTAGTTCAATTACTTTCACCTTACTTTCACCTTCACTAACTTTGTTCAATTTGTTTATCATATGATTTCATTCCATTGTCTGATAGTTTCCCGCTTCGTGATCAGACATGTCTGATCACGTATTCACGTTGTGCCCAAGTGGCTCCATTCTGTTAAATTCATTCATCCTAATTTATGCAACTCAATTCAGTTTGCAAAACTGTCTCTTGTTCTCCCGCTCCGCAAGTAAGCGAAACAAAAGTAAAAGTAGATCTCGCTTCGCGAATCGCTCATAAACATTCCGTCTGCATACTCGCACCGCGAATCACCACAGCAAAATAATAAATTACGACACCCCCTTAAAAACAAAAAGAATTATTGCAATTCATTTTACAATGTAATAACTATTTAATAGTGTATGAAAAAAGTATCAGTAGTTTAGATACTAAAGAGAGTATTTGCTGCTTATCATAGCTAGAAACCTATTTTTGCTGGTAATCACAACTAGGGATAATTAATAATTTAGAAAATCAATAAATATGTTTTTCAGAGTTTTTTGGGAGACTATCGCATTGAATTTAAATTTGATTTTCGGCATCCCAATCTTGCTGTCCCCCTCCGTATTTGTAATCTGAGTAACTCTGATTAAAATAGGTACAGAATTCTTGGATCTGGTGGAGCAACTTGTCCGATCGCCATTTGGAAGGAGAAGGAGAACCAACGAGAGCTTGTTTTTCTTAAACGTACACTATGACTGATGCTTGTGATGATTGTGCTTGCAGTGCACTGTGTTTGCGACGCAATTGAACGATTTGGAGTTGAATTTTGGATTTGCGGCGCAATTGCATTGGAGTCTTCAGCAAGCGTTGTTGATAATGCAGATGAGTTACTTAAAAATGAAATAGGTCCACCGTCTTGATTTAAATTAGTTGAAATTTGTCTACATGGTCTTTTCCTGGATGGTGTTTCAACATTTTCAAATCAGTAACAATTAGGGGTATTACGGCGTCTCTTTGAGGAGGACACTTTCATAGTTGTTTCTTGTCCCGAGGATTCTGCAATTCAAGACTGTGGTGGTGCGGGAATTGTGGTTTTGCTCTCAATCATACCTCTCGAGTTTTCATTGAATTGTGTTTTGGTCGGTTTCCGCCCACAAGCACAAATTGTACATTTGAGTTCGTCGATGAAGCCCCGGAAGTTGAATCTCAGCTGTGTCGCCAAAATTGGTTTTACCCACTCCACTTTTGCTTGAGTTTCTTGCTATGTTTAGATACCTTCCCTTCAGTAGATATTTCATTAGGTAGAACTCGTCGCTGGGTGTATTCCAACAAGTGAGTTGCCCGTTCTTTGCCGGAGCCAAATTTTGTGATGTCACCATTTCTCACTTCAACAGGTTGTTTACCAGGTTCTTTATTTGCAGAAGTAATGGTGGAGACTTTTTCTACAACTGATCCGAGAACAAAAACCTCATACAAGCCGTCAGGTTTTTTCCTCCGTTTGAGCTAGTTTTATTTGGTGAGTGGATTCAATGCGCGGAATGGGTTTGATTACTTTCGGGTGGATAATGAATCGCGATTCTACATCTCCGGCATCTCGATACCTTTGGCCAGCGTTTGTTTAAGCTCTGTTCATGTTTAGTTAATTTTGTCATCGTTCATTTCGAGGTCAATCCATATATAGGTCCTCCACAGAAACTGGTTCATCCAGGTAGTCTTCCGCAGGAACTGTTTCATTATCTAAATAATGCTGTAAATTTTTCGAGTATGGTAAGTTTGAACTTTGAAAAGAAGTACTTATATTGCTCTCTTCAAATACTTTTGAAGTACTTATGTATTAGGACGTCTTTCAAGATGAGACTTTAAAGACTGGCTTTGATTGGACGTTGTTTACATAAACGCATTTGATAAACTATATATTTAATTGCATGTTTTACTTTGAAGTCTTTATCTTTGTATAATTTGACACACGAAATTGGCGTTCAGTCGTTTGTATCATTCGCTCCACTAAACTAATAGCTTTATGGTCATTTGCAGGCGCCTGGCCAATGTAAATATTGGTTTGTGTACAAAATGAACGTACTTGTTTTCCTATTAAATAGAGGGCCTGATCTTAGCGTATAGTTGTTGGTACACCGTTAACATTTACATAGTCTTGTAGAAATTCAACTATATATCCTCCAACAGCTTTATTGAAAACTTTCGCAGATGGATAAATAGAGTAACGATCATTAAATGCCAATAAATATACCTCAGCCCTTTCTTAATTTATATTTCGGCCTCCAAAATCAATTTGGATTTCTTCGTTAGGTTCTACGCAATTTCCATATGGTTGCCTCATAGATGCTAGTATTGTAGGTTTCAGATTCTGTGCACTGTTACCTATTTCTGTGCACTGTTGGCATTTGAGACAACGCTTATTGATTTGGCGGTTCCTATACAGCCACATTCATACTGCGAAAGTGAAATCGTTCACCAACTGCCGGGATGTGTGGAGCGCCTCAGTTACTGCTTCTTCGAGACCATGTGGAATTGCCACGCGATTATCAACTCACAAGCATCCTGATTTCACGTGGAGGTCCCTCCAGAAGCTGTATATGTAAGCATTGATGGAGTGGTACTGATCCTCATCATTGTTGATAACAGCGTCACGAATCTCCTTCAGAACTGCATCTTTGGACGTCATGATGACAAAAAGAAGTTTTTTGAGTAGTTGGTCCTAGTTGGACTCAAATATCTCCTCAGAAGATAGTTCCAGCTCTGATGTGTCTTCATTTCCGCCGGATGAACTATTTACACACCTTGTCAATGATGTTGGGAGTAGATTGAAACCTCACTCTTGGTGAGGGTTTAGGAGATACTGTATTCACTTCGTCCATTTTCGAAGTTTGAATTTGCGGGGCAAATGCAGAGGCAGAATTGAGCAACCGAATTGCAGCTTGATTGAGGACAGAACACAGTTTTGAATTTTTTGTGATGGTAGGAGGTAGTTTTGAAATTAAATTGAACTGAGTTAAGTGCTGTTAAATTACTATTTGAGGCTGCTATATTTAGTTGTTTACTGGTACAGGAATGTGAGGTATGGGTGTCATTTGAACACAAAGTTGCAACTGCGTCGCCAAAGCTAAAAATAGTTGCCACTACAACTTCGCTGTCATATTTGATAGTCAGGGCTGCCTATTAATTCGTGGGCGCCAAATATAATCGACAAGTCCTAGCTTTGCGCCAGGAATATGGTCAATATGAAAGTCAAATGGTAGAAGTCTATCAATTCACCAAGTCAATCTGCTGCTTTAGAGTTAATTGAACGATGTTCTTTCATGATTGGTAAAAGTGCTCTATGATCAGTAATAACTGTTAAAGATTTTCCCAATAATATTGTATTTAAAGTATTCTACAGACCAAACCACTCCCGATAACTCCAATTCCTTTACATTATGCCTTTCTACTGCATTACGGAAGCGCGATGCGAATGGCCAAGATGCGCGATGTTTTCCGGCCACCTCCCTTTCCCTGTTCTAATGCGGCTCATAAACCTGCGCTTGAAGCACCACATTTGACACGTGTTTCTAAATTGTGAATAAAATTTGCATTTTCTGTTGATTCTACTATTTGCTGTTTATTTTTTTCAAAGTGAATATCGTGTTCTAATTTCCTAGAAAATTTGTTGCCTTTTGTTAATCAGTGTTCAAAATGGATGACAAAGAGAGGCATGATTTGTATAAATCTTCTATTATGATGTACGGATCCTAAGTTATTCAAATTAGTTTATTAGTTTTAGGTTAATGACAAAATGCTGCCGTTTTGCTTTCGAAGGGCGAATTTCTATATTGAGTAAAACGATACAAGCATCTTATTTCCGCAAAAAATTGTACACTAGATTCATACGATCTTCTAAAGACCCACGACTTAAAATCAGAATGTCATAACAAAAATGTGTACTTTTCGATCCCACTTACGTATAATCCATCGCTTTTTGGAACTCTGCCGGCATATCTTTAAGTCCATGAAAACCAGTTTTAAAACTGTATGTGCCGGTTTTTAGTTGACTGAATGCGTATTTCAAATCCAAAGCTGATCCAAAACTATGCTGCATTAGATGAATCAGGTTCGTCTCAATTTTGTTTGATGGAATCTATTAAATTGTCGATGTTCGGCATTTGACATTTGTTCTTGTGTATAGATTTGTTTAAGATTTTGATTTTGGAGTCGAGGGCTAATTTTATTGATTGATCACGTTTGACAGTTGTCATATTTGGTGGAAAAAATTTTGATCCGAACAACTATCTAACTTTTCAAATTGTCCGTTGTGAATTAGTTCCTCAATCTCGATGTTTACATTTGATTGCAAGTTAATTGTCACTCTTTGTCTTTTCTGGTGTGTAAAATGTTTGTGAAATGAGAGGTTGTAAAAAGGTTGTAGAAGTTTACGCCCGTCTTTGACAACAATGTTATCAACTGGATGCGCTGCACAATCGTTATTCGTAATTGAAGACTGTATTTTGCCCACTATTGGTGTTGGCGTATCCGGATAGTTTCGTAGCTTTCGTGCCTTTGCACTGCAAATCCAGAAGAAGTCATCCGTTGCAAATACACGGCGGACTCAGCTCTCATTTATAATCGTACATACGCTGCCCGAATCCACCGTTATCATCGTCTCGACAGTCGAAATGGTTACTCTTTGGTTAATAGGTTCAAATAATGTTGAATCACTGGACATTGGGGCTACACAATTATGATCAGACGAAGGATAATTTGAAACAAAATCAGGGTTATAATTTTGTGTAGTTCATTCACTTTATCATCTTCACATGGTGTTGTTTTTTCCGTCTCACGTTAATAATTCGTTTGTTTAATCCTATACCAGAGTTCTGAACTTTTTATCCGCTCAATTTTGTAAAATAGTTTTGTAATCCATAACTGAGAAAGTTCTTTCCTTGGACCGGGCAAATTTTTATGATTTTGTAGTTCCAAACTTGACCACATTTTTGCCATGTTGGATTCAATTTATGATAGCCAATCGACATGTTTTTAAAATTCCGTGTTTTCACTGCGCGAGTACGAGTCAGAAAGTTTTTAGTAGATCCGCTTTTTGTATGAATTGTTGAAGAACACAGTTTAATTTGCCGTTTCAATCCCCTTTCATAATTGATTACCAAATTCAATGCATTCTCGGGTTCCATATTTTCCCGACGTATTTGTCGTTGACTTTCTTCATCTGACATAATGGCAATAAATATTGGCAAATATAACCAAAGAATCTTCCAAATCTTCAAAGTCACAGTTATCTACAAGTTCTTTTAAGCTTCTAAAAAAATTTTCCACAGATTCACCTTTTCTTTTGATTTCTAATCAAGAACGGATAACGGCGGAAAGTGATGTTTCTCCTTTGTCGTCATTTCATCTACGTTACGTCTATGTTCTTTGTTGTTGACACGCGGCGCCACTCTTTGACTTAGTAATGGAATTGAGGCGGCTTTCTGATCAGCAGAACTCCACGGATTGTTTCCACATAGAAGTCCTTGAGCTGTTACTTGCACACATTTGTATCTCTATACCACTTTTAATTGGGCACTGTGAACCTGGCGTTCACGTTCGGCTTGAGCATTTGTCTGTTCCATATCCTCTTAATATATGGGTTCCGGTGTTAAGGTAATTGTTGTGGTTGGTGGTTGGAATAAGACATTGACTTCAAATCCTTCCTTAGCCAAAATTGCCATTTTCAAATGAATTTCTATCTTTCTCATTTCAATGGGGGTTCTACAGTCGCTTTTTTCCAAAAAGTTTTAAAAGTTTTCTATGCCAAGAGGTGACTTTCCTAAATCGCGCGCTGCTTCCTGCACCATGTGTTGACTATTGAAATTGAAGTATTGTACTGCACTGCGAATGTACTAAGTTTCTGAAAAGTGGAAACGGGGTGCGAATCCAAGATTAAAAGTTTTTTATCTAGTATAATTTTTCTGATCTGGTGAAAACTGAATTCCAAATTGTATTGCAAGACTTATCACGATGAAGAAATAGAAAAGAGTGATCGTCTGATGAATAATCAGGCTTGAACAAATGAACAAGTAATTTTTACAGACAGCGTGCAATTTTTTAGATATGAAAAAGTGCATTATCAGGTTGAAAATAATTAGTGCAAACTATAGCACTTCGGGCTAAATAAACTAAATAAATTAAATACAACATTTCCGTATCACAGCACTTTTGGTAAATATTGGAGTTGTCGAAATTGCAAATCATGCAAGCCGTGTTTTCGTTGTGGTTTTTGATGGTAAAATGTTACAGAAATCCGAAAAGGTTCTCATATTTGTACAGCCATTTTGCTTTAAGGTCTATTGAAAAAAGGAGTATCTGATTTTGCACACGAATCAAGAATAACAAGATCTTGCATTACGTCCCCACAAAACATTGGTTCTAATAAGCTCACATAAAAAAGTGCGCTCATAAAAAGTTTTTTTGCCTCAAGTAGTTGGGTCGCTATACCAAGCGCAAAAATTGAAAAGTGAAGTTTTCTTTTCAATTGATTTTTGTTCGTTTAATTTGGATTTCAACTTTTATCTTGTTCAATATCAATATTTCACAATCCCGGCGAAAGTAACAACGAAGTTTTCTTTCTATTTTGTTTCCTACAAGTGAAATCCAAACAATTTTTCACTTTGAGACCCTGGAAAAGTCTTTTCGACTTCAAAGTAGTTTTTGAAAATTACAGTTGGGTTTTTTTCTATTTCTATTAAAACAATAAACTCTTTTGCCCTTTTTGAAAACTTAGATCTACTTAGAGGTTGCCATTGCAGAAGATTCGTTCATCATTGAAAAATATATCGCAGCTGAATTGAGAAAAAAAACACAAAATTGAAGCTAAAACGGTTGTGTCATCTCCTAATAATCATAAGACGTTGCGACCATCGTATCAATTTATTTTGTTTATTTGCCGATCTGTTCTGTGGCCTTTAAAAGTATTTCTTTGCCGCTCTGCTATTCATGATGTAAATAATAAGTAACAATGTGATTTGTAGTTGTTCACTAATAATTCTAAACAAAAATTTTTGTTGAATTTTAATCGGTTTGTTCATTGGCTCACCGAATATTCATATTTTAAGTCGCTCTTATCTGAGTTCCGCGTTTTGTGCAAAGTTTGAAACTAAAGGAACGAACTGAAGTTGTTCTATTTTTGTCTAGTTTTGTTTAAGCACTCTGAAATCTCCATGCGTCTCGGCTGGATAAACTTTTTCAAAATAAAGGCTAAAACATATATAACTTGTTCATACGCCGAGTGATCTGTCTTACCAAATTAAGAATGAAATTAACAGCTCAGTTCTTATTTCTTATAAGACTGTCAAAAAATTTGTTAATGCTATCCAACTTGAGCACAAATTCCTTTTATTCGCCGAATAATGTTAATTAATTTGTCTGTTTTTCTTTGAAAGCATACATCGTCTCTTTGGCGCCTCTTCTGTTAAAAATGCTAGAAGATGGTTTCTTCTTATCTGTGGAAACGATTTATAAAACGAATCTTAGTTCGACAACATATTGATCCCTATAAAGGAACATTATTGCTATTAACCACCGACCATCATATTAATCTATTTTTAGGTACTGAAAAAAAAAATACAATTTAACAAAAAATATCTTTTGGGCTCTGAAAGAGAGCGAAAATATTTAATGTAAGCAGCTGTTTGTTTCTCAGTTTATGCTGCAACAGCTATATCCAATAAAAGTTCTCAATATTTAGTTGCAATATTTGCAACAGATTTATTCGTAAAATAAAAGACGAATAATTGGTACAGTTAATAGAGTCAAAGAGTGTGGACTGCAATTCAAAAACAGTTTTAATTGTAAACATAGTCTGCAGTTTTACATGAAAAGGACGGCAGAGGTGGGAATATATTCTGAAGCAAGCGTCCATCAAATAAACAATCTCTGTCAACTTTTCTCTGCTGACTTGAGTTTAAATTTTTTTTATTATTTTTGGCACCATTCATGTTGTAAATGACAGGGTTCCATGATTTTGTTTGGGAATGATTTTTGCTTCGTTATGTTTTCGGATCTGATCTGGCCATGAAAATTATTTCGGGTTTAGTACTGGATCTTGAATAAGTAGTCGGTTTTTGATTATTTCTTATGAATTGATTTACAATGAATAAAATTGCCGAGAATTTTACGTCACCAAACATTCATCCAAAAAAACTGCTAACTGCTACACACACATACAAACAAAAAAACACACACCAACACACACTAACACAAACACATAAACACTAAAACACACACATACACACACGCACACACACACACACACACACACACACATACACACACACACACACACACACACACACGTACACACATACACACACACACACACGCACATACTTACCAATACACATAAACACACAAGCACACTCACAAACATATATATATATATATATATATATATATATATATATATACATATATATATATATATATATATATATATATATATATATATATATATATACTAACACAAACACACACATACACACACAATAGCACATACACAAACACACTCACACGCACACACACTCACACACACACACACACGCACATACCACACACACACACATACTAACAAATACACATAACACACACGCACGCACACACACACTCATATATATATATATATATATATATATATATATATATATATATATATATATATATATATATATATATA
>NC_134478.1:49534832-49554165 GCF_964194025.1 Convolutriloba macropyga
CAACCAGTTAATATTCCTGAAATTTTTATTGCTCGTTTTTGAGGTTTGCTAGAGTTCATATCTTCCAAAACATTTCATTTTTTGCTGTTATTTTTTTTTACAAAAGTATGGCCTTCTTAGCCAACAAAGTATTGGCTAACCAGCATCTGTTGAAATTTTTGTTAATCCAATATTTCCGAAATACTTGGAATAAAAAAGTTAAAAAACCATCTGCTTCTTATCGAAATCTTTTGTTTTTATTCATCGAGTGTTTATTCATTTGTCTCCAAACTTCTAAAACTTGCTGTTGGTGAACTATTAATAACAATCAAGTCATTATATCAACTGAAAATTAGAGCTTGTGTCAAGTATAAGAGGTCAAAGTGAAATTTTTCTCGCCAGTTTTTCAAATTTTTTTTTGGTTTTTTGAAATAAAGTTTTCTGCGAGAACGTTTTCTTCACAAAAAAAAAGATAATTTTTGTTATTACATTGTTTCAATCTAACGTTTTAATCGACGTTTACTTTTTTTCGTTAGAACTATTACAAAAATTCTAAAAATGCTTTTTCTGATGGGAACATAACTAAGAAGCAATTATCAAACAGTTAACGGTTTTTTGTTAGTAATAAATCTTAGGCTTTTTCTTTTTTCCAACGTGTATTTTTAAACAAATTGCAATCTTTTGAAGACAATTGCGTCTTAAAAGTATAGAAAAGACAATGGTATGATCAATCGCAACCAATACAATTTTTCATGAAAAGTACTGTTACACTGTTGTTGCCGAATTTTTGTAGCTGGCTAAAAAAGAAATTGTGCACAAAAGCGCAATCAGAATTCGCTGATGGTCTATGAGAAACGAGAAAGCGATGGAAGTGGTTGCTCAAGCAGAGTCAAATTTTTCTTTTTTCAATTCAATCATTAAAACAACTCGACTAAAACGAAAGGTTAAACGTTTACATATCAATCCATATGTTTCAAATCACTAATGATACATGAACAAAAATTTTGGATAATTCATCTTTAGTTGTTGGTTCTTTATAAATGAATTTTTCATATAATTGGTCCTAAGTTTCCAGTGTTGCACTGTCTTCGCCGAAAATGTTTTTCTGTTGAAACAAAAGAAATTGCACAAAAGCTCACAGTTGTTCGGTTATCTACGAAATTTAGTCTAATACAAGTGTGGGAACTATCTGTACCACGCACAGTACCACGCGAGTGGGTTTCTATGGCTAGTTGTATTGTTAATGAGCTTCCAATATTTTCTCCGAAAAGCTTGTCTTGAAGTTGACTCCGCATTTTGCTCAATTTCAGCACCGAGTTTCTAACGGTTTCTCAAAGAATTTAGGTTTTTCTAACGGTTTTTCAAAGACGTTGGAATAATAACTGTATGTGCATTTTACTTCTTGGGGTAGGAAAACTCAAAAAAGTTGTCAATCTCAGCTAAATTGTAGTTTTTCATTAAAAAGCTTAGAGTTGATTTTTTTGAAGTATACTTGGCTAGATAGATGAAATTTAGGTAGAGTCTTGAGTAACTTTCAACTACGAAATCTTCATATTATTTGCTGAAATGGTTAACCCGTATTTTTTGAAATGATTTTTTGAATTTTTTTCAAAAATGCTGTAGAAAATTACGAATTGGTGATTTTTTATTAGTAGTATTAATAGATTTTGAGCTTTTACTTCTCGTCACCCAATGTTTGTTTGTTTATTCTGAATAAAATAAAACTTATCATGACCACAATTTCCCAAGAATTTTGTTAAAAAATGACGATCCATCTAACAATTTATAAGATGTTATAAGACCTTATTGGCCCGCAGAAGAAAACAACAGTTTGCTATATTCGAGTAAAAATTGCTGGCCTTTTCATTAAAGTAAAAAAGATTAACACAAAATCATTAGCCTTCAACCTCACCAAATATGGAAATTGGCTTAGTCTATAAATATGAGTTTTGTGTTCAATCCAGAAAAATGCTAACTAATGTCTCAAATCTGCCAAGTTTTGTAAATTACTACTTAAATTGGAAAAGTTTAAGTACTTAAATTTGAAGTTTTAGTGATGACCACCTTCCTTCACGAGGTCCCAAAGGGTTCCATTTTACTCAAAAGCTTACCAAGATATGACTCCGGCTATTTGTTTTATCTTTTTTTTTAAATTTACAATTTCAAAAAAAATATTTGTATTCCTTGAAAAAGAAGGAGGTGATCTTCAATATAAGAATAAATACAATTTCAGTTTACTTGGAAAATTGCTATAGAAATTGAGAATAAGCCTGGCTTTAAGATCTTAATTTTTAAGCTTTTTTACTGCGGTAGTATCCGCTGTTAACTGGAATTGTTGTTTAGAAATTTTAAATTGAATGACAACTTAAAAGCCAATAGATTTGAAAAATCAAGCTATAAAATTGCTATAGAAATTGAGAATTCAATATAGGCCTGGCTTTAAGATCTTAATTTTTAAGCTTTTTTACTGCGGTAGTATCCGCTGTTAACTGGAATTGTTGTTTAGAAATTTTAAATTGAATGACAACTTAAAAGCCAATAGATTTGAAAAATCAAGCTATAAATTTTTAAGTTAGAAATGCCAAGCTATTTCTGATACCCACTGAAGAAAATACTGAAGAAATACTGATGGCCTTCTCAAAATTGAATGAAATTTAATGTTTCAGAAGAATATTCAAAATTTTTTTTATTTTCTCACGTTTTTTTTATTTCTCTAGCGGCAAAAAACAACTTATGAACAAAGCTTATTTAATATCTTTTGTGATAGGTGCACAAGTTTTGATCAGAAAATCCAACCGAATAGTCCGAGAATGCAAATGAAATAAAAAATGCAAATTTTCGGAGCATCACAAGAATTGTAATTTTGTAGCTTTTTTATCTCATAAACAGTTAACTTTTGATCGTTGTCCGCAACAGATTGTATAATTGTGCAGAAAACTGAGTTGAAAACTGCTTTTTTAACCGCTAAAGAAGTATCCGTGATTGAAACATTGAGTTTAAAAAATCATTTTTTCGTAAGGTGACAAAAACTCAAACCGCTTTATCTAATTCAGTGATCAATTGCTTTCGTATGCCGTGAATTTTTTCTGCAGTGATATTGTGTGATAATCATTTTTTTTGGTTTTGTGTTTCTAGCTTCGATGCCAATACTTTGATCTCAATCTTTTTTGCTTTAAAAGTTTATATTTAAAATGATATTTAATGAGGACGGCTTCGACTTGGATGTTTTATGCCACCATCATTTGCTTCTTTTTCTCTTATTCTATTCCTATACATTTCAACCCTGCCAAACAAGTTCCAAAATGAAGAAACTTTTATACTTAATTTTTTTCGGGAGGGCGCTCCAAATAATGCGTCGTAGAAATGAATCTAATTCTTTGTTTCAAGAAATGAATCTACCTAATCCGTGGACACAAAACTTGGCCAATTTTTTAAATTTTTTTGTTTCTCCCCCAGACAAGTCCGATGACCCCCTCGCCCTATTTTTTGCTCTTAAGGCGTGTTTTCAAAACAGCTTTCCATTGAGAGAAAACTTTTGCTGCTTTTGAGTTTTGACGTATTTGTAAAGAACAGATTCGTAAGCTATGAAGCAGGTGATGTTTGTTATCAACTGTCACATGACCACGAAAAATTTGGTCCGTATGTCTCAGAAAAGGAGCAAATTTGGAGGTAATTTGTAATGTCGAAGCAAACGCTATGAATTAACAAAATAAATCTACGCTCAAAAATTTGCAAGAAATAAGCTTTAAAAAATGATACTTGATCTAGATTAAGAAGTGAAGTTGATTCAAAAGCATTCTTACGTTCTGTCAAGAATACCAAAAGTTCGCTTATCTTCGAAAATTTTGTTTCACTTGTTTTTTTTTTCAGATGGGCGTAGGGTGCTCGCATGACCCGATATCCAAGTGCGATATCTGGGGTGGGTGCAATCTAGAATGCGACAGAGGTCAAACTGTCTCTGAAGCTACTTGTCTATGTCCTCAAGGGTCGCTATTGGATGATGACAGAGGTCATTGTGTCATTCCTACAACTGACGGTCAGTCTTGCTCTTTTTTTGAAAAAAAGCTCAGAGTAATGACAACCTCAAATAAAGCTTAAAAAATCCAAGTTTACAAAATAATTTAGTTTCACTTATTATTACTTCATAAAAAATAAAACGCAAAGGTCATATTTCGTTAAGTATTTTCAACAAATGAAATATATAGTTTCATATCAAGTCCCGCGGGCCGTGAATGCATGAAAAATTATTATTATTACTTAGTTAATAGTACCAATTATATAAAGAGTTAAAATCGTAGTGAAAATACACTGGTGTGAAACGAGAGGCGGGCAAAATGACAGAGAGGTGAAATGATCGAGGGGTGAGACGATCGGGGTGAAATGAGAGGCGGTTAAGTTAAGAGGGGTGAAAAATCGAGGCACCCAAAATTTGATGCTGCAGTTAAATTCATAGTGCTACTGTTTTCAGTTATCATGAAATCATACCAAAAAGGCGCATAAATTGGGATTTTATTTGAATTGTTCGATAAAAATCTTTTAGAATCGATTAAAATTATTGGTCTGGACGGATTCAAATCAGAGGCCTGGACTTTAAGGACTAGATCTCCTGTGGGAGACATTGGAATGTCAATCAAACCAAACTCAGAGAATGGAGCACGCTCATTGGCTGTCTCACCAACCAATAGGATGGTCTTCTATACGCATGATCCCAACAGATTGGTAATTTGTCTATTCAACACTTTTTTTACAAATAATATAAGATTTAGAGTAGAGTGCACGTAATTATGTTGAGTTGACCTTGAGAATGGATTTTTTTAGTTCTTGTGGTAAACTTCTGTATGAAAAGATGGAGTAAATTACAAAAACTTGTTGCCACCAAAAACTGTTTCTAATACAGAGAGGAAACAAATTCGATATTTTTTATAGTAAACAAGTTTTTGTTGTGATTTCTGAGGAGAAGCAGTGAGTTCATGGAACTTATGCGCATTTAGGAACCATGTTTTAATGTTCTGATAAAAATTATTATATAGGCTTGCTTTGTATGCTTTATACTCTTGACCCTGCCCAATTCAGTTATGCCACATAGAAGAGAAATGTTTTCTCCATGAAAAAAAGTACTCCATGAAACTACAATTTTGGGTAAGTGCTTTGATGCGCCTATTAAATTCGCCCCTTATATTTTAACCCCAATTTATTCCCAAATCTCGCTTCAATAATTTTATAACTTTAGGAGAGGTATGGAAAGCTATACGCCCATTCCTACACAGCTCAACAACACGAAGTGCACCCTATACCCAATGTATACTTCAAAGAAGCAGGTCAATTAGCCTACGACTGGATAGCAGATAATCTCTACCTGGTCGACAAAGCCCTGGGTCAGATTCTGGTGGTGACTGGACCAGAGTACAGTTTATCAACAACAGTTGTGGCACATGAGTTGTTCTACTCCTCAGGACTGGCTATCGATCCTATTGAAAGGTTCATTGATTTACCTCAAAATGCGCCTAAAAAACCAATATTTTATTGAGTTCGTTTAGCTTCAGACTTGTATTTTTTAGTTTTATTTGCCATATAAAAATCTATTTCAGATTACTTATGTGAAATATTTGTGTTTTTTATTTCTTGTTTCTTTTTTAGTATTGGCTGCATATTTGATCAACTGCTACAAACAATTTTCGATTGAACTTTTGCGATTCAGTTTATAATTGTTAATCAGTGGGGGAGGTTTTTAAAATGAAATGAGAGACCGACTTGTTCAACGTAAATTTGAGATCTCTAAGGAGAAACTTTTATTCGACGAAGTCATTAAAATTATCACATCAACTGAACATAATCAAAGGTTAATGGTATTGAAACTGATCGCAACGAAATGTCCATTATTGTAGAGAAAAGATTACATGGAGGCCACAAGTTAACAATTTCAACTTCTTTACGGCAAGCACAATCAATGGAAACAACAACATTGAAATGATCTTTTCCAGAAGCTCAAAAGTTTTTTTAATTTGTTTAAGTCCAATGTAATTTCTGCTATTGCCCACCTGCACAGGCTAGTTTTCAAAATTCAGTTTGTTTTAGAATATTTAACCTGTCATCTAAATTACAGTTTTGGAACTTATGGAAAAATTATCCAAAACTGGCTAAATCCACAAGTTCAATCAATTTGGAAAGCAACATCTAAGAATAATAGATTCGAAAATAAAAGTGAAAGTGAAAAAATTTGTTCTATACGATCGTTCTTTCAGAGATTTAAAAAAAACCAACGGATTATACTTGTTGCTGGAACTTCAAGAACCGGAAAAAAATTATGCTGGCTCTGCATGTTTTGTTTTTTATACGTTGTGTTCTTGGCTACCCTCCTAGATAAAAATTTGGTTGTTGTTTTCCCAGGAGTGAAAAGATATCAACAGTTTAATAATTGAATGATTAAAGAGGTGTCTTTAGTTATGTCAAAAAATGAGAAAGTAAGGAAATAAGATGTGATAAAGGGAAAAAAATAAGAAGACAAAAAGGCTTCACGCACGGTGGGGATTGAACTACTGCGCGCGGTTTGCTTGGGTAAAAAACCGTTGCGCAACAATGTTCTTATAATTTATTGGACAAAAAGCGAGAAAGCAGAGGTGATAAAAATAAAAAGAATGAAGAAAAAATTCAATGGAAAAAATATTATAATGTGCTATGCTGACATAACCCATAAAATCACTTAACCGAACCTTTGAAAAAATCCAAGTGAGAATGAAAAGTAGGAATGGTATTGGATAAAAGAGTAGCTAGTAGATTGGGTAGATTTTTTATTGAATTTTCTGGCATCTTGAGTGTGATGGTGAGAGCATCCCTTAGATAAAAGCTTTGCAATTCTTCTCTCCAGTGTTTGTTCTTACATTTAAGCCGGAAATTCACACAGCGAAGTGCTGACTTTGATGTAAGGTGAGGATATGAAGCGATGTATGTTTGACAATTGCTCCTATTTAACTAAGCACCCGGCTAGCAAAAAGTCTTCAGTAGAGCGCTGTTTCATGATAATGGACCTCGAATTGAAAATAAAAAATAAAAGAGCGAAAGAAAAAGAAAGACAGAAAGAAAGATAATAAGTTATTTCTGTGACTATAACAACCTTCTGCGTTATTCGTTTGGCTTTGAAGGCGTTAGGCTTTTGACCATTTTTTTTGTGGTTTTAATTTAAGAAAAAAATAAAAATACTCTAAATCTCAAAGTCTCCGCCCAACTCATGTTTAAATATTAGAGTCGTACATACGGTATCTCATTTGACTCTTAAATAACTCATAAATTATTCCAAGTAATCAAGTTATAGGCAATTGAACAAAATTTGCTGCCTAATTTGTTTGAACATGAGTGACAATAACCATTAAAATAAGTGATGTTACTAGTGCTTTTTGTAGCTGTTGGTTACGGGTAAGTTATCAGTTGTTTTTGCAGTAGGAAACAATGAAATATTGCAAGAAATTAAGACGAGGTATTTTTACTTTTTTCTAGAAAAACCTCCCCAGCGAATAACCCTAAAACTAATAGTGTTCGTTCTGCCTTGTACTGATTTTATTACCTTTTCTTAGAAGCATTGCTCTCAAAACCCTAGATAATTGACTTGAACTCTAAATAAAAAAATATAATTATTGGTGACGTTATGTTATAACCTAGGCCTTATCTGTTATCCGAGAGTGAATGCGGCCAAAAAAATAGTTAATTTCCCGGTCATTCCACAGCCAGAAGTAATTTCAATACGCACAGTGTGCGCCGAACTTATAAAAATGTATTAGATTACATAAATTAAAAAAAAACATTTTCATTAAAAATTAAATAACGCCTAGAGCCTAGAGTTTTAACTCAGTGTTTTTTAAATTAAGCTATTCCCGATTTGAGAACTATATGAAACTTATCAATCGTAAAACGCTATCTATGTATTTATGGCAACTTACCAACCCCACAGCTGTCCTAATAAATTTCCAGTTCAGCTGATAAACAGTCAAAACAGCAAAAAATATTGCAGTTTAGGCACAAACTACCACTTTTTCGAAATCAAGATTTTATTTTAGAATTCTCTTCTACTCAGACAACGACCCTTCCTTCACCAGAATAGACAGATGTGAACTAGATGGGACAGACTGTTTCGCCATTGTCACTGACAACCTCTTTGAAGTTGTGTCTCTAGCTGTGGATCTGTACACTAACTATGTCTATTTTGCAGACGCCTCTTATAACTACATACATGCTGTCAATTATGTTGGAGCTGACCGGTTAGCCCTTAACTGAATTATTATTTAGTTATTAAGAGGAAAGATGTGTTATTTTTTATAATATTACAACATGCAACTTTAACCTCGTGGTTATTCTCGTTTAAATGTTTGGGATTTTAAATAAGCCATGAAGAGACAGTGCATTGAAACATGATAAGACTTACAAAAACCTGATAAGTTTTTCGTTGTTTTAATCAATGCTTGGTCGATGTGTTACCTTATCGTCAGAACCTTGTCTAGAAGTTCTTTTGTATTCAGTACATTGTCTAAGTTGTGAATATTGGGTCTGTATAAAAATCCCGGCTCTCGCCAAAGTTCATACAAAGTCTTTTTATAGCCCATTTCGATCTATCACGGACTTTTCAAGGACAATTTTGATCGAGGACGGTATGTTCTCCACTAGGGTATGAGTACTTCCCTATCTCACCCTTTCTTATGAAAGTACCAACGGAAGAACTGTGATCGAAAGCGCTGTTAATATACAAATTGGATCTAGGTTAAACTGTTTAATAATTTTTATTGAAAAATGATTGCACCAAACTAAGAGTTGTTGAATTTAATCATGTGTCGTCGTGCACGTTTTGTGTTTTAAGCATGGTTATGCGACTCAGCACTTGAAAATCCTGCACTGTATATAAAAAATTTGGAAATCTAAAATCTAGCACTGCAGAGATCTGCCGTTTTAAAATTTACACGTGAGAATTTCGAGGAACTTCTTGTTTTTTTTTCAGTCGCGTGATTCTCGCTTCCGACTCCCACATCCGAGAGCTGTCATCGATTGACGTGTTCATGGATTACGTAATATTCGCCGACTCTACTCTCAACACTCTCGGAATATACTCCAAATTTGGCAACTACTCCGCCCATTCCCAACTCTCAATGGAAGAGCCCAAGTTTATCCCTACTGTTGAGCCCATTCATTCTGTTGTGCTGGCTCATAAACTGAAGGAGCGAAATCCCGAGTTTATACGTAAGTAGTGTTAACTGAGTTTCAGGAACTGTTTTCTTTTCTTTTTCCACGTAAACAGGGTGAACAAAATTGTCGAATTATTAGCCTGTGTGAAACCAAGTAACGCTTATTGTTGCGCTGATTGTCGAACTCGTCGAACTTACTCGCCTATATCTCGTAAGAATCATCCAAGACTTCGTACCAAATCCTTTTAAAAAAAATTACGACCTGAAAAAAGTCTTGTACCATGACTTTTTCAAGCTCATTTATACTTAAATGGCTCATATATACTTATATATGTATTTAACTGGTGTACACTTGGCGATTAAAATAAATGTAGTACTATTAATTTGTATACAAGAGTAAAGCAAGACAGTGTCAAAATATCATAAAAGATAATAGTTGGGCGTCTTAACCAAACAAAGTGGACCGCTTTGACCATTTTACCTCTTTAATTCCACAAAACATAACCTAATACATGTAAAATGGAATCTAAGGACAAAGCGCTTACTATACTATTTGATAATTATACAATCTCTTCGACTTTTTCCTTTGTCGCTAAATTCCGCAAATTAGTCCAATATTTTTGAAAGGCTCTTAATGTTTAAATTCTATGTTATTTGCAATATGAACTCAATTCGTCTCACATTCAGTCAAAATGTGAGAAAATATTGAAATATATAACTCCAACAAATTTTTCTGAATAATGGAGGCAAATTATTTGTTGAAGCTTTAAAAAACTTAAGCCATTTGTCTCATTAACATTAAAAAAATTGAATCTATTTGTATGTTATGTCATAAAACTTGTGCACAATTAATGCAGCTGGAGAGTTGTTCAGTCGCTGTAAATTCAAGGGCAGAAGCTTTAACTATGCAATATGGATTATCGAAGATCCGTTGGGCGGTATGCTGTTTCTTACAATCTAGGTATAACACAAATTGAAAGTTGTTGAGCTAAAATTAGAAACAGTATGAATAATTCAATAAAACGCGATATCAGAAAATTATTTTTTATACAACAATGTAAAACCTTTACAAAGAGTTTTCCTATGATCATATTACACCCGATGGACCTTCATTACTGGTCAAAACAGACCCCTTAATTTAGTTTAAGTTCTCCTTTACTTTAGACCAGTAAATTTAACGTACGGGAATCTGAACTACACTCACATTACTTTGTCAGTGCTGTCCAGAAAGGGTTTTTAGATCCATTTCGCTGAAAAGACCGACGATACAAAATGGGCTACACTAACAGAACTTTGTCAGTAATTTTAACAGAGCATCAAGAAGCAATTTTACATACTTTAATTCCATGATTTTTTTTCAAATTCACTTATAATTTTAGTCAATTAATAAATGCACAAATATCTCTTCTCCTGTAATAAAGATTAATTTATATAATTGAGGGCAATTTATTCTGATTTACGCAAATTGTGAAGCCTAATTACTGAAATTGTTAAATCTTATTGCATTTGCTCTTTGAAGACAATTACACTAACTCGTCAGTGTTTTCACCAAAATTCATTTATGGACAAGATAGACATAATTCCCTCAAAATATTTCAATCCGAGCCAATTTAGCGAACTTAAGGGCTTTCCACGGAATTAATGTATTAAGATTGCATGTGAAATCCACTTGCACAAATCGTTCATTTATGTCCATTGGGGGTCTATAATGTTTCCTAATTTCAAAGTTTGTTAGTAGTAGCTCTTAATTTGTAGTTTAAACTGGGGTAAAATAGCTGCATGTAAAGTGATTTGATATCAAGCTACACTGCAGCGCAAAAATTTTGCTCATCGATTTTAAAAATGATTTCTTATAGTGTCCTTTTTGAAACAAAATTTAAAAATTCCGACGATCATTTTGGTGAAATTATTGGTTTTTTAATGTACTGAGGAGTAAATAAACTCTTTGGCACAGAAAATTACTCATATTGCAAGCTTAGACTTGCTAACTCCCAAAAAATCTTCTTAGATACCATAGAAAGAACATGCAAGCTGTGATTGAAGTTCTTGCAGTCCTTACATAATAATAATAATAATAACATAAGACATTATTACACCGAAGAATGATGATTTTAAATTCAGTCACTCACCTGGTAATAAACCTAGATAAAAGTGTTCTGAATGCAATTATCAACTGTAATGAGTAAATTATTGATCCCACTGAGAGCCATAAAAGTTTTTTTCACTCAATTGGGGCTACACCACAACCGTCAAAATAGTTGATCAACGAATGAACTTTAAAGTGGGTTCTATGGTGTATCGAATACCAACTTCAGCATCCTGTGCTTTTTTGGTCGCACATAGGGTCATAACCAGAAGTGTCTAAAAACTGACTTCAATTTCAGGAGACAACCCGTGTGGCGTTGACAACGGAGGCTGTAGTGAGATTTGTGTTCCTACTAACCGAGGCGCAGTTTGCTTGTGTGGAGCAGCAAAACAGCTTCACTCAGATGAAAAATCTTGCCGTGGTTAGTAGAATAGAGAGCAATTAAAACTTATCTTCGCGTCTTGCTTGTTTCTGCGTAAGTTTAAACGTTTTTTTTCTTCAAAATTGCAATGTTGAAATGAAAAACCTTCTTGGCTCACAAGCCCACTTTTTTTCGGAAATTCAGCTGTGTTTCCGTTTTTTAAAACGAAAATTAATTACTTGGCCTCTTTCTCCATTTTTATGTGGTTCTTCTGTATTAACCTTTCCATTGGATTTTGGCACACAGCAAAAAAGCCAAGAGAAAGTTTCCAATTAATTTATTTACAAAAAATGACCAATTCAATAGGAGGAGTTGGTCAATTTTTGTGTAAACCTTAACTAACTCGGAATTATTTTGCTCGTATTTTTAGTTGCGTCTGCCGAAAGTCACTGTAGAAATGAATACAAAATAGACTATAGTATAGTAGTGAAAGCGTTGAAATAAAGTTTTCTTTTTCAAAATACAGAATTTTTTAAAATCTTTTTTGCTGAATGCGTTAACTGCTTCAGACTCTGACGGGTTCCTGTTAGTCTCGGAGGGCAAATCAGTTCGAGGCATTGCAAATGGGGAGTCCCAATCTGAAGCCATGGTTCCCGCAGTCTCTCATGGCCAATCTCTATTCTTCGGATTAGACTTCGACTACCAAGAGAGAGTTGTCTTCTTCACTGAGTTTGTCATGGAATCGGTTAGCCAGTAGTTGATTGAAATTTGCATTTTTTTCTTAGTCGATAGTTATTTATGGATAAAAACGTGATCAACTGATATTGGGTATGGAGAGACCGTGGGTCTACATATGAAGAGAGTTTTTTTGTCTTTTAAAACTGAAAGCTGGACAGTTGGAAGCTGTTGACTTTCCTTTTTTGACAGATCTACCCTTTCTAAGGACAAATTGATAACAGAATGGCCGATCACCATCTCACAAAAAAGTAGCTTCAAAATTCGTCAACTGCAAAATTTGTTATCTTTGTTCAGTTATGAGATGAGGCGCAGGTATTATCAATTAACTGTTCTTTCTCGTTATCCCCCCCACCCCCCCCCCCCACCTCTTCAAATGACTGTGGCCCCCATTATGAGTCAATTACGGATGTTCCTGCCAGTTCCTCTAAGTCCTCTAAGCTGATAGCTCGAAGGGTGCAGTACCCCTGGTCGTAATACCCGATTCCATGATACAGGATATTAAATATTGGTCGAGCAATGCCCTCTTCTGATGGGCCGACATACTGTATGTCGATAACCTAGTTGAGTTGATAATGGTCGTTTCACATCTTAACTTGTAACTTATGTTAATCATGGTTCTACAGGTAACAAAAAATCTTCTGTTTTCAGGTCATAATGAAGTCACTAGATGAGCCGATGACTGATGACTCATTTGTATGGTCCAGATGGTTCTATCAGCCAGAGGGACTCTCATATGACTGGACTTCCAAACTCCTCTACGTCACAGACTACAGATACGGAACTGTGACTGCATTGAACCCGTTTAAGAAACAGGCCCGGATCCAGAGGGCCAATCTGAACCAACCCAGATCAATTGCGGTACATCCGGCTAAAGGGTACGTTGTCGGGAAAGTTGTTGAGTCAAAAAAGTTCGGAGTTGCTGCTTAAGCTCGCACCAAACTTGGATGGGCATCTGCAAAAAAGAATAAGCATAATCGAACAAGAGTCTGGCTAATGTCGTATTTTAGAATGTTGAAAGTATAACTATTTTGAATTGTACATATCAGATCCCGTACCTAACTCTAAAGCAAATTCAGTACTAGTCAGAGTCTGATTCAGGTCACATTTTGCACTGAATTTGTCTGATTCAGAGCTAATTCAGTGATTAATTCTGAATTATCTTCTGATTCAGAAAAATACTGAATATTTTGTCTGAATTTTGCTCTGATTCAGAAAAAATCAGAAATCGCGTTGCAGTTGGTTCTGAAATTCTTCTGAACCAGTACTAAAACTTGAAAAATCTCTGAAATTGTTCTGAATCAGACCTGATTGTTACTGAGCTTTAGGTACGGGATAAGCTTTGACATGGCTTTTACATGAAGCTCTATTCATTCAACGTAAACTTGGCTGGAGAAATGAAGCCTGCGTGAAAAAAGAAGAACAACGTTGGCGAATTTAAGACTAGATATTGTAACCGTGTTTCACACACTAGTCTTCCATATTAGTGGGCAGGGGTCCAGTACTGATCAATTTTTGGAATAGATTCATGTGTTTATACCCGACTCATAGAAATATTAGTGTCACTAGAGTGTTACTAGATAACCGTCCCAGTATGACTAAGTTAATCGGTGAGTCAAAAAACAATAGCGAGACACTTCAGGGAAGCCGTTGACAAGGTTATTTTCCTCTCTGGAAAAGTTTGTACAAAATCGTGTGACTCATGATCCAAATCAAGCATTCTGTTGCATCATTTGATTGAATTGGAGTCTTGAACAGTATAAACCAACATAATTCATGATAGTTTCAGGTTATTGTTTACTTTTGACATATGATCTGACTGCTTTAGAATGAATATCAGATTAATAGTGCACTAATTTTTTTTTTTTTGACGTAAAACCTGATTTTGTCAAAATGCTTGGTTGGGGAATTCCTGGTTGAAATTAGTTCCAAGTTTAGTTGATTCTCAGAAAGTTTATTACGATCAGGCTTGTACCCTCAAATCACCATGGTACCCACTCAATTGGGTCTTCATCAACCCACACCATCGGGTTGAACAGAATGTGCCATTTTTTAGTTTAGCCTATATTGAAATATTATTTCAGCTACGCTTTCATTGCAATAGATGGTCTTTCCAGTCCTGCCATTATTCGGATCACCCTCTCTGGCATAGGCAACCCAGAGGACTTTGTGACCAAACACTTGGTCTATCCGGACAGTCTGGCTATTGACTTCGATGCCCACAAGCTCTACTGGAGTGACTATTCTAAACCAAGTATCGAGTTTGTCAACCTGGACGGAACTGGAAGACATTCTCTGGCTATTCAAGGTGAGCAGTGCTCGCGCGAATTAAAACGAGCGTTTCGGTATGCGTTTATTATTATTCCTATCATAAAAAATGAAAACATTGAATTCCAAAATGTTACACACCATAAAAGTGTTAACAAAATGGCAATGTACAAATCCTAAAATACATAAAACAAAAAAATATATATTTTACAACGTTTGGAATATGAAAATATATATATATATTTGATGCTGAGAAACTAAAAACAATGAAAAATTAGAAAATGTTCCTCAAGAAACCTCTGTATTCCAATGCACTTGGGTCCTTCAGATATTCGTTGAAAAAGAGTTTTTTTCAGAAAACCTTTGATGTTTTTAACCTTATCGAGTTTTTGTCTTTGTTCATATGGAACTTCATTGTACAATTTTATGGCTTGCAGCATCAATGAATTATCGATGAATTCCGAATTTCTTTTCATAGTCGGATAAATTTTTCCTGTTCTCGCATTTTGGTTGCACTTGGAAATTTGCAATTCATTGTTCTTGCTAGAAGCTGGTAATTGTTTCGTAACGTCTTTCAGGAAAAAAACCATGCATCGATATTTGAGAAGGAATCCAACAGGCATGATTCTGTTTTTTAATTTTAAATCAGTCGAGCAATCATACTTTTTTCTTTTGAAACACACTTTTATTCGCCAACTAAGTTCTTTTTCTAAAGTTATCATGAGATTTTTTCTGATACCAACGAGCATAAGATATGAGTACTGAACGTGGCTTAAAACAATAGTGTTACTCTTGATTATATAGGAAAATAATTCTTTATATCTTTCAAGTTTTGATGCTGCACGCCTTTCTGTATAGTATTCTTTTGATCTCTTCTTTAAAGTTTAATTTGTTATCTGATTTTATTCCTAGACGTCGATTCTCCAATGTTCACAACGTTGACATTGAGATATGATGAGTTGGTGCTTTTCTTGATGGACCAAACACGATATTTTCTGTCGTCTTATTGTTCATCATTAATTGATGTGATTGGAAGTAATAACACAATTCTTCAATATTTTTTTCCGAATAACTTCTGGCTATTTTTTTATTATTATGAGAAGAATAGAGGAAAGTGTCATCAGCGTACTGGATTACTTGACAAATGTCATTATCAATAGCTCTATGAAGATCTTCCACATAAATGTTGAACAATAATGATCCTAATACAGTGCCTTGTGGCACTCCTTTGTTAAGTAAAATGCAGTCGTAACCATTAAATGAGAAAACTACTTTTTGAGTTATGTCTTTCAAATATGATCTAATCAATTGTGTAGATGTTCCGTCGAATCCTAAACACTTGAATTTTTCTATTAGTATTTCGTGAGAGCTTGAGTCAAATGCTTTTGACAGATCGAGGGATACTCCACAATTTGTCTTTTTTTCCCATTTCGGTTCTTGCATTTTCCGTACATTGTAGTATGGCGTCTGTTGTGGACACTTTTTTTCCTATATTCAATTTGTTTAGGTGACAGCAAGTTATTTGAGACCAAATAGTCCTTAATTTGGTTCCTTATACTTTGCTCAAAACTTTTTTCCAATGCGCGGGTTACTGATATTGGACAATAATTATTGGGATCTTTTGTGTTTCCTTTTTATAAAGAGTTGAGACCAAAACTTTTTTGAGGTCAGTCTTGAACGAAGACTCAGAAATAAACTCGTTTATGAGAAAACAGAGAGGCTCCTCCAAGAACGGTTGGGCATCTTTCAACGCCAATGCGCGAAATTATGAAGGAGTCGAAGGTTTGTTCACATTCAAACTTTTTATCAAACCTTGGACTTCTTTACAAGTAACATATTTGAAAACAAACCGATTTGAATTTCCCTTATCAGTTGAGAGAGCAATGTTTCATCAAATATTTTTCTTTCACCAAAGTTTTCTCCCAAAACTTAAAACTTAAAATTCAAACGGTTTGCGATGTCTTTTCGTAATAAGCTCACCGAGTGTTTATTACAGTTCGTTGTTTTTCATTATTACTAACTTCATTTATAAATTTCCAGATACTTTACTTTTTTCTGTGTTTAGCGCAAAAAAGTCTTTTAACAAGGAAGCTTCATTTTCTGATTTGAATTTTTTACCAGTTAGGAATTTATTCCCATACAGGACAAATTTCGGTTTATCATTCCTCAACAAACAAGATTTCAATGGCGCATAAACATATATTGCTTGCTCGACTATAATGCAAAATTTGGACATCATTTCGTTAACCTTTGTGACATTCAGAAAAGACTCCAATCTGAATTCCGAATATACTGCTGAAATTTTTCTTTAGAATAGTTTTTTTTGTCGAAGAATTTTTTCTTTGGAATTTGTTTCATGATCGTTTTTCCTTCTAATATAGCAACTGTTCCGTAAAGTTCACAATGTTCAAAATGCTCTCTGTAACAAAACATAGTTTGAAGTTTTCTGTTATGATATAATCAATCAATATAGTCATGTTGATACTCTGTCTTGTCCCTATCTTTGTGTTACATGACGCCAACCTGTACGGAATAAATAGCGTTTCTAATTTTCGCTTTTCGTTCTTCCCAAAAACGTCAATATTTTAATGTCTATCAAAATTATCCGTTTGTTCTCAGCTGCAGCAAAGTCAATTCCCAGAGCCAGTTCTGACAGAAACACTTCAGAAAGTTGTCTGATCGGGCAGTACAAAAGACTTATCAAATACTTTTTTTTTGAACTCACATTCTATCCAGATGCTTTTGAAACGAGATTCGGAGGTTGTGTTAAGATTTGGACGTTCTTTAGGTTTCAGTGATCTAGGTATATAGAGCAGATGACCATCTCCACTGGTTTTGCCATGTTATAAAAGATTCTTATCTTATCTGAAACATTGGAAACTTTCCCTGCGTACTTCCAAAAATGGATATGATAATTCATTTTGGGCAATGTTTCTGTAAAGCCAAAAATTGTGTTTTGTCCCATATTATCCATTAATTGCTTTAAGTTGGAGTTCTGACCAACAATTCTTCTACAATTGAGAGAAAAAATGTTTAGATTATCCATGAAAGACGGCTTTCTGTTTTGAGGCATTCAGCTTACTTCAGAACTTGCCCTGGTTTTTTTCTACATCTCCACATTGAATCATGATAAAAAGCCTTAACTATTCAGAAAAAAAAACAAATATTTAATTCACGGGAAATTGAAATTGAAATAAAAATAAAAGGCGTTCCAGATGTTATATTGTATAACACGAAAATCGCACCTCATGAAAATTGTCATACACCAATTCAGTTGCAGATACAGTTCGTGAAGATAAAATCAGTACAATTATATGACTGAATCTCCATTTCCATGAAGTGCCTTACCTAAAAATCGATACCAAAATTGAAATATAAAACAAATAATACATCATCTCGCGTTAATATACGTATTATTAAAAATCATACGTTCCTCTGGTGAAGTATTACGTTTGGTTGAATGGTTTGCGTTGAAAGGGTTGAAATTTAATTCTTTTGAATGATTGGTTGAAACTGCGACTGGATTGAGTATCTGCAATTACATTGTTATGATGTTGGAAGAAAGTGTTCTAAAACTGCATTCTTTAAAAAAGGTACTCCCTGCTGGTAATTTAATTGTAAATCATCGTAAAACAGATAGTTGTGGTGGGGTAGTTTCATCATCACTTGGTATAAATGGGTATTAGTTGAATGGGTAATAATTTAAAATCCAAACTTTTAGCATTAATTTCAAGTTTGCATTAATTTCAAGTTTTTTGTTGAAAGCAGATATTCATTCATTAACAAAATAGTTATGATTTGATTACTTGATTGGTGGGATCTTCATTAGCACTAGAAATTTGGGTTTAAATTTGTAAGACACTGCTTCAACTAATTCAATGTATTCATTAAAAAGGTCGTTCAAATCACGTTGTTTTTGTTTTAAGTTCGTTCCCTGGATATTTTCTAGATCAGCTATCTACTACTAGATGCGTGAATGCAGATGTCTTTTGGTATTGAAATATCATTTACCAGATTCTTACCACACTACTTCCAATTAATAAATTCTCCGTGTTCTCTGGAATATTAAAAGTTGGAAATGTTCTCACTTCCTATTCGTTATTTAATTTATGTGGTACTTCCTGATCATTTTTTGTGTGTTGCTTGTCATCTTTCTCTTCATTTTTTTGAAAAGGTCAGCATAGATTTGATAAAATTCGCATTTAGAGTTTTTTGAAGGATTGGAAGGATAGCGTTGCGGTATAAATGTACAATTGGTTTGTTTACAGATGGAACACTATTAATAATAGGGGTGGAGTTCGTAAAAGCAAGCGAAGTAGTGTATCTATTTTAAGCAAAAATCATTTGATAAGAACGCGTGTAAAGAGTAAGAAATTTAAAACGTGGATGTTAAAAGAACAATTCGAGCAAATTGAAACGTAGAAGCAACTGTACAGTAAGAATGAAACGTTCGTTAAACTATGCAGGCTTTTGTTCAATTTATAAAACCAAATTGGCTTATAAACCAAATCACTTAAGTAATTATTTCAATAATTATGTTGTCTTTATAAATGTGTAAATAAATTCTGAAAATGCCTATGTTGCAACTAGAAATCTAATAACAACTCTTAACGACGTTCAAACGCAGTGCTCAAAAATTATTTGTACAATTAGGAAGAAAACAAGATATTCATCGAAACAATTACTTTTGATTATTTGATTTTGTGGTTGAAACATTATAAATAAAAGCTTGCACGATAT
>NC_134478.1:49554365-49614365 GCF_964194025.1 Convolutriloba macropyga
AAAAGTTTAACCAGCCACACTCAGCCCTCACCCCAACACTCTTAGAGCTCCATTCGTCACTAAGTATACGTTTCACCGAAGACTTCTTACCCCGCTCCAAGTCCCTCGTAAAGTACCGCGCCCTCTGAGAGCAATTCATTCGATCTTAGTCGTTTATGTTATACATTTTCACATAACTGATATAATAGAATGATTGAGAAAAATGATTTGTTATGTAATAAATTTCATAGTAATTTCTGTTTTGTTGTTCTCCGAAAACATTTCACTTTTTGAAAGACATCTTTTAAAAAACGTTTTGCAATTTCCAATAAAATGTTTGAACCATTAGTTTGTCAGATTTGCCGACAGAAAACAGCAGGTTTATGTTTGCGGGCAGCTAATTTTTTTTCGGAGATTCTAGAACCCAAAACGAGTACTTTTTAGAGTCGTGCTATAATCAAACCAAGTGAATTTACAAAAGCATTTTTTACAGCCCCAAATGAAATGAAGAAAAATACCCGCATTTTTACTCACATCTTGCCTACATCATCACTCACTGTCAAAAAGCAGAATTTGAGGAAAATATTGACTAAATGAGTTAAGATATCGACTGAGTTTCTGCCTTTTGAAGGTTTTGACTTTTTCTTGTCTTGCCCAACAGTTTTTAGACAATTTCTCTGGTATTAAATTTAAGATGAGATATCAGTATAAACAAAAAAGATGTTTTAATAATTTCACTCAAGGTGTTTTGAACGTAGGACCCACAATTCATTGTTTGTGTGAATTTTTAAAGGTCCCTTTTCTGATGCTTCAAGATTTTCGTTTTGAGAGTTAAAAAATGATCAAAACGGCAAAAAATGGGGCTAATTGTTTTTTTTTTTAATATTTATTATCCCTGCACTTGCTAGCGTCTTACCCGCCTGCGATTATCAAAAGTTGCCCGGAGTTGGGTGTCAGTGTAATTCAGCACTGCCCAATTGAAAACCAATAGCGCTCATTACTGATACAGTGGGAATAAAGTATAATATTCAATTTCTGACTGCACAGAATTCGAGCCGACTGTTCTTTATCGGACCAGTCTTGGTGGCCGAAGACCCTGTTTCTGTCCAGTCTGTGTCGCCGACTGCCATATGACTGGACAGGCTGGCAACCGACTGCATTAACTCTGCATTAACTCTTGACAGTCAAATTTGCACTCAAAGCTAAAACAGACTAGGCATATTAATTTAAGAGAAAATTTCGAAAATCGAGCATGTGCCCATTCAAGATGGCGCAGCCCATCTTCGCCATTATTACACTGAAATAGTCAATTGTGATGGATTTGTCTGTTGCCGAGGGCCAAAAATGCACCCCCCGTCCCGTTCCTCAAAGCCCAAGACCCAAAATCAGTTCACCACATTTCCCCTCATCCCCCCTGTCGCACCAGAGCAACGTTGTGACCGTAACGAAATCTGTAATGCAATTAGTCCTCGAATTGATATGTGTGGGAACCAATAGTTGATTTGAAATCTGCTTTTGCAAATGTGGGAGGGCGACAGGAGGGAGGGTCGGCACCATCTTCATTCACGAATAGCACCACATTTGGAAAAGCAGATTTCAAATCAATTATTGGTTCCCACACAACTCAATGAAAGCTTCGATCGATTACAACGAACTTTTTTATTGAAAAATAACCTGTGAATAAACTGTGAATAAAGTGTGATTAAACTGTGAATTGAACTGTCATTCCATTAATTAATTAATTAATTAATTAATTAATTAATTAATTAATTAATACGTTTCATTTATAACTATCATTTATAACTATCATTTATAACTATAATTTATAACCATCATTTATGTTATCATTTTCATTATAAGTTTCATTTGTCAGTTTTGTTTTTACTTTATCATCATTTTAATTTAGTTCATCATGCAAACATGTTTTTATTATTAAGTAGTAATGCCACTAGCATTGAGCAGTTTTGTTTTGAAGTAATTATCTCGGCTTGGGGCAGTCGGTAATTACCCCTGGGCATATTAAGGGCAGTCGGCAATTTACTCTGGGCAGATTAAGGGCTGTCGGCAATTTACTCTGGGCAGATTAAGGGCAGTCGGATATTTACTCTGGGCAGTTAATAGACAGAACGAAGTAAAAGCATGCTCAGCTAAAAATCAGAAAAGTGATTCATGGAGAGTAGAAACTGCAGACTGTAAATTGTAAAATGTGACATGATCAGAACCATAGCCAGAAAAAAATTCAGTCTTGTTTTTTCATGAATCAGTACTAAAATACCATGTTACCCAGTTCCGGGTGTCTCCTCAGTACATATGCTTGAGAATGTAAACTACTGTATCAAAAGATTCATTTTTTCCTAATTTGTTAACATATCAATTAAAATAAGTCCATCTTAAAAAACATTTAAACTTTTGTATATTGGATTGAAAGATAACTAAAATTAGAAACACCGATTCTGTTTTTTTTAATTCTAATCAGTCGGACAAATATCTTGTTTCCCTACTCTTGAACTTTTGTGCCGCTCATTTTTCCATTGGACTGCCTACGTCTAATAATTCTGTATCGTACGTTTTTGTGTTTACCAAATTTTCACGTTTATCTTCAATTTTTCTCTACTTTCTGCTGAGACCTTATGACATTTTTTGAACCAACATTTTTAAACTAATGTGCTGGGATGTATCAAATACGAATGTAAAATTTATTACTGCTTAAAAAAAACTCATCAAAATTGATTTCGTCAATTTATCACCAAATACACAAAATTGAAATTCGAGTCTCAAATTCATTGTTGTTAACAACACTTATTTATATTTTTTTGCCCATTTCAGCCTCATATTTGACAACCCCCTCTGGTCTGACCCTGTTCAACAATCACGTGTACTGGGTAGATGAGTACACCTCTTCTGTAATGAGGGCACATGCTATCACTGGACAAGATGCCGAGATTGTCCACTCTGGCCTGTCTGACCTGGATGACCTCAAAATATTCACTAACACATACCAATCAACAGGTGTTTTATACTGCTTCACAAAGTTAAACTGTGCTCACGCCAAAAATTGAGCTTAAATCTAGACATTTTCAGCTTCAAGGCTTTATGAATTTTTGAGGAATTTCTTAAAGTATAGAGATAAAGTCCAGTCTTTGAGTCTTAGTGTAAAAATTCAGAGCCTTCAACTGGATAAATAATGTTCTAAGTCCAAAATAGAACCCCGGAACTCATTGTAAGATCCCGGATATTGTCCAGCTACATTAAATTAAATTCACTGGATTTATCGGTAATCTTATCGGGAAGTATAAGACCTTGCAAGTTAGAGTAAAATTCCGCATTTTTTGTTAGGAGTTCCATGAATTTAAAAAATTCTCAACGGAGAACCAAAAACTGCGCTCTGAATTTCTTTAAAATTTGAAAGATATGATCGGGAAAAGCTAAAGTTCCTGTCAAGATTTTCCATAAAACTGGATCATCATTACAGACTAGCGCCTCTACCAGACAAAATTTGAATTAGATTAACAAAAATTGCGCAAAATGGCTTATTTTGTGGAATGTGGGGATAAATTTGTCACTATATTCCACATTTTGTGCTTTGTGGAAAACGGGAGTTGAAGGCTGTGGAATAAGATGAAAAAATTCGTCACCTAATTCCAAATATAATCGTGTTAGCACTTTCTTTAGAAAATTAAATTTAACTATTTGGCATTGATTTTGATAAACCGGCACTATTTCATCTTCAAAACTAGTTGTAATTGCCACCCAAATCCAATGTTTGAATTTCGCATGGTGAAATAATTGTTTTAATATTAGCTGCAGGAAATTTTACAATTTAGTTGTGAAATTGCGTTCTATCGACTTTTTAAATACAAACAATATGTTCAATCCTCCCGTTTCCCTAATTTAATAATCAAGGATTTCGTGTCAATGACGTTCAGTTGAATGATTATTTGATTTATGTAATTGCCGGAAACTGGATATAGTTTTAGCAATAAAATTTCCTATATTCATGGCAAAAAACAAAGCCTTCTATCTTAGATGCTAGCTGATATGAGTAGTAACGTATACACCATGGAAGATCGGGGGGGGGGGGGGGGGTTTGTCATCCCATGTAAGAGATAGGGTTGTCCTGAGGACAACCCTACCTTTTGCATTGGGAAGGACAACCCAACCCTTTACATGCGCTATGACAACCCAACCTTTTGTATGGGATAGGACAACCCAACCTTTTACATGCAGGGACAACATAACTTTTACATGTAACAGCCGAATTATTATCCAAACATTTTACCCTTTTATTGAGGGAGACTTGACAAAGGGATTAAGGGGATTGGGTTACTGTCTAGAAATTACCATTTCTGAAATAGTGCGCGATGACAACAATTGCTACGGTGGATTTGGATAGGATTCATGAGATATACAAGAAAGTGAAAAAAGAATATTCGCAATACGGTGAAAGATTTTTGTATTTTTTAGCAACTTGCTTGTATTTGGATCCTGACCTCGATTTGGAAATTGCATGGAAATTGAGACCGTATGGTGGATTGATTGGGATTGACAATTCTTCGTTAGACGTTTATTTCAAAAATTTTAAAATTTTAAGACTACATGCAATTCTTCATGATGCTTGTGGTTTTGTGTATGAGTACAGTGAAAAGGGACCCGGTTATTCATACGTTTTACCCTGTCCAGTCACAAATGAATATGTGGGTCATGTGACTGGTATTGCTTTTTGTTTTTACTTAAAGACTTTCAAAAACCGTTTATTCAATCGATTGGAATGTTGACTGCAAGAGTGGTTGTTCTTGACTTTGAAGGCTTTCGAAGCAAAAAATCTGATTTTATTGTGAAAGAGCTAGCCATAACTTGCAATAACTACACGGATACAATTTCATTCTCACCTCCGCACTCATTCAATTCTCTTACTTTGAGTGAACAAAAATCTTATCAGTGGGTTTCAAAATACCTTCATGGTTTGGATTGGGAAAAGGGAGATTACCCATATTGCTATTTAAAACAAATTCTTCAAAGTGTAGTGCTTCGATTTCCTCTATCAGATTTTTATGCGAAGGGTGTAGAGAAAACTGATACGTTGCAAAAATTGCTTCAGAGAAAAGTTACAAACCTTGAGGATTTGTTATGCCCCAAAATTGAACATTTGAGTTTCTATCGGGAGACCCCAATTTGTGACTTGCATTCAACAACTTGCCCAAAACGACAGAAAACAAACATTGTGCGAGGAAAAGGCCCAATTGTTCTACTACTGGCTGATCCATGAACAACCGTCGATTAGAAAAGACAGCACCGTCTGTACTCCAAGTGAATTTGTCTCCAAATTTGATCGTTTACAGTTGCTTAACGGCTGAAAATCAATTGACTGTTACACTAGTCAAGGAGGAAAAAATTGACAGTCGGGGACAAACTGTATTGAGGAAACAGCAAGTTGTTTGCACAGGAGCCGAAATAGAATCCTTCAAAAAATATCTTTCACTCTTAGAATATTTTCAACTGTATCATGTCTATGAAAGAGAAAATGCAAAGAATGAATCTAACCCCTTTACCTATGCCCAAGCGGTCAGTTCCAGTGCAAGTGCCTCTGAACGATGACAATCTGCCTAAGGAAATTATGCAGCTTGTAGAACAAGGATGTGTAGAATCAGTTACGTATTACGGGATGGAGTATGGCATGAATGCAAGCTACACAGTTGTTTACAAAAAAGGGCAAAAACTCTCATTATACAACTTATGAATTTTTTATAGTAGACTAACAATATTCATGTTGATTTTTAAATTTAATTATTTTGTTTGAATTCATTTTTGAAAAAACGTTTTCTCCATGAGTTCAACTGCGGATCAGTTAGATTCGGGAGGTGGCATAACCGATTTGGTTTTTGATGAGAATCAACAGGAAAGGAGATCTTGGAGATTTTGCAATTCAAGAGTACCACGATCAGAAGTTGTTTATTTCACTCAAATTTTCATTATAGTTTTTCTTATTGCAGTATCTCTCATCAAGTTGGTATTTTTTCAATTGGATTGTGAGGAGTCAACACTTTGGTTTTCGCTCCTCTCTTGCACAGTCGGCTACGCACTTCCAAACCCAAAGCTATGAATAAAATTATTTCAACGAGCGATCGACTCTTTATGGCAGTGTCTGGTCCATCTTGCTGTGGAAAAACAGCTGATTTTCAAAATGTTACTTCAAAACACTTTTTCACCAAAATTTCAATCCATTTTTTATTTCTATCAGCATGAACAACCAAAATTTGAGTCCTTAGAGAGAAAATTGAATATACAGTTTAAAAAATTTACAAGTTTTGAAATTATCTCAGAGTTAGAAGACTGTCTTCTTGTCTTTGATGATTCATGCGAAGAAATTTTTAACGATAAAGAGTTTTCAAAACTTGCGACTGCAGGTCGTCACAAAAATATAAAAGTTATTTACGTTAAGCACAATTTATTCCAACAAAGCAAGTGGTCGAGAACAATCGACTTGAATACAACGCACATTATTTTATTCAAATCACCACGTGACGTTCAACAAATTGGTTTAATTGGTCGACAGCTCAACAACACACAATTTCTTAAAGAAAGCTACGAGCTAGCTACCAAACAGCCTTTTGGTCATTTATTAATTGATTTAGACCCAAAGACGTCGGACGTTTTGCGATATTGCTCAAACATTGTGCCTCCAGGACCATCAATTTTCTACTTACCGTCTGCGAAAGCTGTAATAACAAATCTAACAAATGAAACAGAGAGAACTATGTATGCTGCGGCAAATGCTTCAGTCAAGCGACATCAACTTAAAAAAACTGATAAAGACAGCTTCTAAAAACTTTATTCGATTTCTCTGCGAGTGTTTTCTCAACGTAGTCAACGGTAATGTTGAAATTAATAAAAAACTAATCGAAAATCACGAAAAATCATTTCGAAAAATATTATCCAAACAAACAGGTTTGAGGGAAAAGAAAAGAATTCTTGGCAGAGAATCAGAACTGTTAAAAGCCGTTGGTCTTTCCTGTTATTTCTACTTGATGAAATCATAATGCATACAGAAGAGTTCATTTTAATTCCAAAACGAATGTTTATAACAAAGCAACCCCAAAAGGGCGAAATTATTGAAAACCCACAATATAAAAACAAAGCTATTCAGTTATCACTTATGCAACGAAACAAGCTAAGGGAAGATATAGGAAAAACGGACAGAGTGATCCAAACAGATCCAACAAATATTGAACGAGATGTAGATAAAGCAGATAGAGTGGTCCAAACAGATCCAACAATTTTTAACGAGGAAGAAAAAATGGAGGCTTCTAGTGATGATAGTGAAATGGATCCAATTGTTACAAAAAAGCCTACAGTTGAATCATTTGAGTCAATTATGAAAAACGTTAAATTAAAAGAAGCTCACAAAGTCAAACGTGCAGAAATAGTACTTGATTTTATTCTCCAATCAAACCAAATCACTATTGGGGAAGAGAGCCAACTAATTTACATTGACAATAAACCCACGGATGTACAAGTTTCATCTTTTTTGTATGATTTACAACAACCAACCAAGAAAATTGATCAAGAGGCATATTCAAGAATCTTGTTAGTTCTTCGACTTGAGCCTGATCTCGTCTCAAACACTTACGCCAAGCAAATATTGGAAAGCTATGAGAGCGAACAAGAATTTTTCCCAACGCAACAAAGTCCGCAAACAGGACGCGGTACTTCAAAACGAACCACAACAGAAAAAGAGAAAACAAACGAAACGACAAAGCAAAAAAAGGCCAATCAGAAAAAGTGGTCTCGTTTCGTCTTCTGAGAGAAAAACATTAGAACAACTGTACTCGAGAGGTCCTGCATCGTTTGGGAGCTCAAAGCGATTACAAAAACACAGCAAAATGTCATTAGCAAAAGTCAAGTCTTATTTAGATACCAAGCCGTCCTTCACAAAATACCGCTCGCATCGAATGCAATTTCCCAGACTAAAAGTGATTGTGAAAGATATCAATGAAATTTGGTCATTGGATTTAGCATATGTTGACAACCTTGCAAAATACAATCGCGATGTAAAGTACCTTTTGGTAGCAGTTGATTGTCTGTCACGGTACCTTAGAGTAGAGCCAATGAAGACAAAATATGCAACAGAAGCAGCTAATGCATTCAAAAAAATGATCAAACATAAACAACCCGAGAAAGTATGGGTTGATGATGGAACAGAATTTCTCGGAGCTTTCAAAAGACTATGCAACTCACGAGCAATTCATTTGTATAGCACTTTTAGTGAAAAAAAGTCTGTTTTTGCCGAACGGAATATTCGTTCACTGAAAAATATCATTCATAGGTACCTTGAAGAAAAATGGACATATTCGTACATTGACAAATTAGAAGACTTTGTGAAAACAATAAATTCACGTGTTAATCGGATAACTAAGCTTGCACCAAACAAAGTTACAAAAAAAGACGTACCACGGCTTGTGTCCTTGAGCGCTGAAACAACTGTTTCCCAAAAACCTCGTTTCTTTGTTGGAGACTTTGTCAGAATTGTCAAAAAAGACAAAGCTTTCAGAAAGGGCTACGAACAATCGTTTACTGACGAAGTTTTTGAGATAACAGATATTCCGACATTATTTCCGCCATCATATTCCCTCATTGATGCAAACAAAGAACAAATAGAAGGAAAATTTTATCAATCTGAATTGCAGCTTGTTCGTGTAAAGGAAAATGAGTAGAAATCGTTTTGACGATGAGAACACTGTGCATGTTATTTCATCCGCTTCTATGCAAATATTTGGGTCAAACACTCTGGCCTCTTTTCGCATTTTTTTCAATGATGAAATTCAACTCTCTGGTGACTGGAGGGTGGCTCTTGGTGAAATAATTTTTCCGACAAAAATTGAGCACGTCGTGAATGGAGATTTAATAGCATACAGTCTTAAGAGATACGAAGACTCGCAAAAAATTTCGTCTGATGCTAGTGTCATTTCTCGGCCTTACAATGGAGAAAAACTGTCCTTCATGACTGGTAATTTTGACAATATTAATCAACTTCTGGGTACTATCAAGCGAACAGTTGGATTACCCAATTTTTCGTTTCGAGAAATCAAGAGTACTGGAAAATACGAAATAATTTTTGGTAAATATGAAGGAATCACTTTTCCTAGTGAGGAAATACCTAGCATTGTGGGCTTTACCGGAATTCCAGATGGACGCGGTGTACATATTGGCTACAAAATGGATTCAGTTACATCAAATAGATTAATGGAGAGTGATGAGACAAAAGCATACTTTGGAGAATTTCCTGCTGATCTTTGCGCGGGAAAGCACCTAATATTCATTTACACAAACATTATTGAGTATCAGTATGTAGGTGACGCAAAAGCTCCGTTATTGCGTGTCATTGATTCAAAACAACGTCTGAAAAACGGTAGCGTGTGCGAACTTGAACCAACACATCGAATTGTTTTTTCAAATTTAGACTATAAAAAACTGTTATCAAACACTATACAATCAATTTCAATTGAGCTTCGCACTGAGACAGGACAATTGGTTCCTTTTTCGGGAACAGGTAAAGTTATTTTAACTTTACAATTCAAGAAGTTTTCTGACTAGTATGGATTCCTATTATGCTAATCAGGTAACATCATTGCCGCACTTCTCCGGATACTATAGACAAAGGGGAAGTGGGTTTGGGGCTTTAGCAGCGGGAATTGGACGCGTTGCTTTACCACTGGCTCGACGTTTTATTTTACCGGCTGCAAAACGTATCGGGAGAGAGCTTTTAAAACAGGGTGTTCCCGAACTTGTAGATGTAGTCTCAAAGAAAAAGTCACCAAAACAAGCCTTGAAAAACACAGTCTCAAACACTATCAAAAAACAAACAGGTGGACGAGCGCGACAACAACGACCAAGGAAACAAATTGGAAGCCGTTCAAGCAAGTTAACAAAACAGCGTAAAACCTCGTACATTTCAAAGTCAAGAGCTCCAAAAAGAAGTCGATCAGATTTTTTTGCAAAGGTGAAAGATGATCGCTAATTTATTACCATCCGAGGCAACTCACAGTTCCCTCGATCTGTTCGAGAAACCATCCCTCTTAGTAACATTTGATGGAAGTTTTTGTCAAAAACTGGGCCCGGTGTATAGCCCCAATGGTCCAATGTTGGAATTTGAAGTTGCTGGCGATAGAAACAACTTTATTGATTTACAAAAAATATTCCTCGAAGTCAAATGTAAAATTGTTCAGTCGTCCGAAGCAAATTTAAAATATGACGGTACAGCTGCTGCAGATGTGACTAAAACTGACGCTCCCTACTTTTGCAATAATGTGCTGCATTCACTGTTCTCTGACTGCACAGTGTCAGCCAACGGACTAAAAATATCGAATGCAAATGGAAATTATGCTCACAAAAGTTTTATTGAGACTGAGTTTTCACACAACAAAGACGCAAAAAACACTTGGTTAGCTTGTCAAGGTTACTCGTATCAGGAAAATCCGGGAGCCTTATCAACTACTGAAGTAAATAGAAGAAAAGCTTTAGTCAGACAGTCAAATGAATGCACGTTTTACGGAAAGGTTGCAGTCGACTTTTTCACATGTGACAGGCATCTAATGAGTGGTGTAACTCTTCGGATTGCTTTTCGAAGATCAATTGATGACTTTGTTATTATGTCAGATGATGCCGCTAAGCATTATAAAGTGAAAATTGTCGAGGCAAATTTGTATGTGCGCAAGATGACTTTGAACGATGACGTCGTGTCGGCCATTGAAAAAACCTTGCTTTCCAGCCCGGCTTCCTATCCGTACTTTGAAACCCTAACAAAAACATTTTTGGCTTCTACTGGTCTGCACAGTTGGAAACAAGAAGACATATTTGCCAGGGAACCAATCCGAAGACTAGCTTCATGTCTGAACACAAACGAAGCTTTTCTCGGTAACAACAGACAGAATCCATTTCATTTCCGAAAATTTGATTTGGAACAGATTTATATCTATCGAAATGGAATGCCAGTCGCTGATAGTCCAATATCAACAAATGATGACAAACGGCTTTACTTCAATACAATATCAGACTTAGCCTATATTGACAATGGTCATGGCATAAGTTTGACGGACTACCCGAACCATTTTATTATGGTTTTTGACTTGACCAGTACTCAACAAGCTTCTCACGATTTTATTCATCTCGAGCTAACAAATTGCTCAATTTCGATCGAGCTGAAATTTTCGGCTGCCTTGCCCAACAATATTGAAATATTCATTGTTGGCGAAAAAGCTAGCACAATTTTTGTGGATTCTGCGCGCCGGGTTTCAAAAAATCACATTTTAACCAATTAATGGATGAAGATGACATCAATGACCTAATTCAAAAATGTAGAAAACTGAAATACAAATTTTGTGGTGTATTCGCTGCAAACAACTTTCCCCAAAAATTCCCCAGAAACAGTTTTCTCATCGTAAATGCTTCGCCCTCGAACAACCCTGGTACACACTGGCTTCTTCTATGTAATCGAAACAAAAAAATTATTTTTGCGGACCCCTTGGGACAATCGATTATTGCCTATAGAGACTTATATCGCAGACTCTCTGACACTAATGCACAAATATGTCAATTTCTCGAACATCAACCAATTCAGAGTCAAAACTCAGAACTGTGTGGACTTTTTTGTATTTATATTGCGCATGTTATATTTAGTAAAAGACAAATTGTAAAAATTAATGATGTTCAATTGCTTCGCTTTGCACTTCATATGATGTTTTAATATCTGTTGAATAAAAAATTTTTTCTTTCAAAATTTTATTTTTTCTTCAAATACAAGACGAACAAATAGTAACTCAGAATCAATATCTAATTTTCCATAACCACTCACAAATATGTCACTAACTTTACAAAAAGCACCAGAATGAGGACCACTTAAAATGTTTTCAACTCGTTTTAAAGTTTCTGTACAAATTAGATCAGTTTGAGTTTGTTCATGGCCGGTTTCTGCTGAGATGGTATTGTGGATTGTTTTCTGTGTGATTCCTGTAGTTTTTGTGGCCGTCGTTTTTGTCGTCGTCAACATCTTTGCTGTGTTTGAAATTGGAAGACGCTTGTGAACCGTTGCTGGGTCAATTTTTTCTCCTGTTTTGTCATTGAAGTCAACGGCTAACTTCAACTTTGTAAATACATCTCCATTCGTTTCCAGTTTTGAAGAATTTGAAAATAGGTGTTTGAAAGTTGTGAAAAGACAGGGGACAGCAAAAGATTTGTTTTGCTTTGTAGAACCAATATCAGATGAGCTATCAATCAGAAGGTGAAAATGGTTAGTTGCAATTTGGCAAAACTCGGACTCAAAGTGTGGACAAACTGCATAATTAATCAAACTCGTAATGTCTGTTGGCTTTTGATCGACAATTTTGAATCTAAATTGTTTCTGAAATTGTTTGAAATAACTTGGAGAACGTTCATACATTGCTTCCACCATCCTTGCTCTCGAGCTTAGGCCTTTTATTTGGTGGTGGTTTTGTAGAACAGTCTTTCACTGACTTTTCTTCTGATTCAATTATCTTCTCTGCCGTATTGACCAAACTCCCAAATTCTTGCAGAGTTAACGAAATTCTCTGTTCAAACTCGTATTCTTCTGCTGCTTTTTTAAACAGTTTCAGAAACACATACGTTCCTGTCTTTTCATAAGTTTTCAGCGTTGCCCTTATTAAACGCTTATCAGTTTTGGAAATATCAAAATAACAATCTCCAAATTCTGTATCTTTAGTGGAAGTGAAAGGCATAGTGTGCAACTTGTTTTTATCACTTTCAGGTACTCTAATGTGTAAAGATTCAAACTAATGGCGGCGGCAAGTTGGGACTAAACCAGTGTAGTCATTTTGTCTCATTAAATCCAGCTGACATGTGAATACAGAGTCAAGTACGCCTATGGCGTACTTGATTCTGTCTCTTGCATTCACATTGGATTGCATAATTAATTTCAGATGTGACCTTAGATAAGGTTTCCCTACTGAAATGGTTGGTGGTACCACAAAAACTGAAACAGATGTGACCCTAGGTGTGACGACCACAGGTTGAATTTAGCGTGAACGTGCAGAAAATTCAAAACAGATGTTAACCTAGATAAGAATTGAAACCAATATAATTCAACTGGTTATAACGTTATAACACATGAAAATTAAAAGCAGATGTGACCCTAGGTGTGACGACCACAGGTTGAATTTAGCGTGAACGTGCAGAAAATTCAAAACAGATGTTAACCTAGATAAGAATTGAAACCAATATAATTCAACTGGTTATAACGTTATAACACATGAAAATTAAAAACAGATGTGACCCTAGGTGTGACGTGAATAAAATGTTGAATTTAGTGGGAACGTACAGTATTAGTAATTCAAAACAGTTGTTAACCTAGATAAGAAATGCAATGCAAAGTTAACTTGGTTTCTACGTTATATTAATTAGAAATTAAAAACAAATGTGATCCTAGATAAGCGGTGTGTTAAAAACGTATTTGCACCACTAAAATTATTGCGTTCATTTCCTTTGGTTCTTCTTGCTAAACAGTCAATCTCTACTTGAAACCTTTTGGTTCCTCTTGCTAAACAATTTCACTCTCTACTTGAAACTAGTGTTATATTTTGATCGTTATAATGTCTGTAAAAATTCTTTCTGAATCTGCAATTTCCCGAGAACGAATTCTTGTTTATCAGACGTTGTACGAAAACTTTGTCGTCTTGATTCAACAGAAAAAAATTGGCGATGTTTGGACAGTAAACCAGCATTGTCTAATTCCAAAACTCTTTATCAATGCAATTGCAGCTCTACCTAACAAAACGGAGCCTTCTGAGAGCAGCATTACTACTTCGGGTGGGTTATTGCCTCCCAAAACTACGCCTGCTTTCGAAAATCACGATGTTGATACCTTGACAGACGAAGTGCGGAGGATATTCTATCGCTACGATTGTGAGTGTGTTCCACTTTGTGAAAATCAACTCGGAGTTTATCGAGCATGCGACGAATTAGCAGATATGTGGGGACTCAAGTCTGCGCCCGATTCTCCCACCAGTCTCACAAGTGTGCCAGTGACGCCTGCAGTGGACCCTAGTCCTACAGTTACACCGACTCCTAGCCCATCCCTGTTTGCGGAAATCAGTAAAAGTTATCAAGAAAAGTTTTGCAACGGAAATCAAGATTTCGACTTGAACATTTTATCCGGGACAAGCTTTCATACCCCACAGCATTCGAATTCAGCCCTATTTGAAACGCCGGAAAGCGGTGAGACACCGCAAGTTTGTGCTGCTCCTAAAAAACGAAGACCAGAAAGCAACCTGATGGATATATTTGATATTTAAAACTAAAACTATAAATATATGCGTGCTTTAGATTGCTCAATAGTTGTTTATATAACATTCATTCAATTGTGTATCTGACATTTATTAAATTGTGTTGATTGCCTTTGTACAATTTTTGGTATAGACTTAATTCACAATAAAGATCTTCAACCTTTTCATAAGGAATTGTACAAGTTCAAACATGTCCCAAAAGAACACTGCACTTTGAGGAAATTGTATTTGGTTGAGCAAGGTCATTAAACAAATAGGTTTAATTAGTAGGTGCTTCAACAAATAGGTGCTTCAGTTAGGTTTGCAGTGAAAAGCTCTTGTTTGGAGGAAAAGTTTGCAAAAAAAACTTTGAATATTAAGAGCGAATCTAAAATTCAACAAAAAGTGGTTAACAACTGAAATTGTCATTCTGGTGGTTTTGTGGTAAAACAAGGAGCTTTTGCCAGCATTGAAATTCCAGTGAGATTGGTCCAGTGTTTGTTCTTTTACTGTTTTCTCTAAACAAAAGTTTAAAACTTTCAAACTTGTGTTCTTTGCATAAATATTTTGACCGTTTTTCTTGAAATCAAAAAAACTTTTTTTTTGCTTTATATCAGCTGAAACTCATGATCATCCAAAACGAGAGTGATTTAGCGATGATTCCAATGAGTAGTGTGCTATTGATCGCTGTAACAGGTACCATATTTCTATCAAAAACAGTCTTTTTTTCAACAATTTTTACAAAAATAACAAAATATTTTTTAGTAATGATCCGAAAGCAATGAAAAATTTATTTCAAATGAACGGGGATAGGCTCATACGATGGACAATTGTCCCCGCTATCAAAGATCTCAGAAGTTCCAGGTTAAAAAAGTTACTGCAACATGGTTTTTTTTGCATTTTTTCTTTTGTTATTTTAGTTAATCCCTCTTAATCCCTAAAAGTGAAAAAATGCCATTTTTTAACATGAAGAAGACATTTTTACCCTTACTAAACAGAAGATTTTCTGTAATGGGAACTTGTTAGAGAGCTGATGAAGTAACATACGTATAACGTTTTTCTTTATTCTTGGAGAAAAAGCCTAATCCCCTTAATCCTTTTGATCAAAAAAATTGAAAAATTTAAAAAAAGTGATGTTTTCGTTCAATTGTTTACACAAAAGTTTCATATAGGAACACTCCATCAACAAAGAGGTCCTCCTGTGCTTTTCAGTCATATTTGCCAACACATGAACCCCTGGTAAAGTCCTTTATTTAGAGGTTAAAGTCTTCTGAAAAAACTCGGCTTTCGATGCAGTTTCAACTGATGTTTCCTGATAGCCTTGGTGACTCCAGGACTTGTTTTCTTGTATGATATGCCTTAATATAGACCCTTAGTGTAGATGCCTTTATATGCTTCGTAGCATGCATGCTTCCGCGACATGTAACAAGAACTTTATCAATTTCGAAATTTTCAACTTTTACTAAAGTTATTTTTAATTGTATATTAAAACAATAAAAATGGAAGGTACGTTCAATCTGCATGCTTTTTAAACCATTTTTTTGGTTGTTTAACTTCTGTCTCTGCTTTGACTGAGTGATAGTTCTTTTTAAATTTGAATTTGATTTTTGGCGCGCTTTCAAGTTTATTTCAATTTGATTGGCTAATTTCAAATTCAAATTTGCGCGCGCAAACTTTCAAACTTTGCACAGCATAACAGTGAGCTCAGATTGAAATCAGCCATATTTGAGAACTCTTGCATTAAGAAACCGTTTGTTCAAAATTATCTTGAAAATGCCAGAAAAGTGTAACTTTTGTGACAACGTTTACAGCAACAAAAGTAACCGTGCTCGTCATGAACGCACTGTTCATGCTGACGAGAAAGGTATACCCGTATATCGGTGCTCCATTTGTCCAGTTACTCGCCGTCATTTATCTTAAATTCAAAGTCACCTCTCTGACTGCCATGGCAGATTTACAAATCTTTGTCATTATTGTAATCTTGCTTTCAACGACAAAAACTCGTTTAACGAACACATCAGAAAACAACACGTGTTACCTGTTCTTGACAACTCGAGAGTTGTCAATCCAATTTTTCATCAACAGGGACAACAACAACAACAACGACAACAGCAGCAACAACAACAACAACAACAACAACAACAACAACAACAACAACAACAACGAGGTACACTCACAGAGTCAGCCTTTAGAAAGAGTCTCCAGTCTTATCGTATTGTAGATAGTAACAACACCGTTGGCCTTCTCGATTTTATGACTGCTCAGAGAGATGAAATCAGTGACATTATAGAACAAAAAACATTGAACGAAGGTCCACAAAAAGTTCAATTCAGTGCGAAACTATCACTTCATAAAGAAGCGCGCGACAACGGAGAAGCATCGGACATTGATATCTACGCCAATTCAGAAATGACACCTGTTCATCATCAATTGTCTGACGAAACGTTTTTTCACATGGTGGAAAAGATGCTCACTGTCCTCTTCGTATTCGCATCTAATGGAGGTGGTTGGATTCTTCAAAAAATTCTGTGAGTTGATTTAAAATTCGCTAAATTTTCGCCAATACGTGGTTCATCTTTCATTGAGCTGCCCCTCTGTCTTTGTAATCAACGCTTTTTATTGAATATACGCAACCATGATGATTTCCAATGTTTCAACTACTGCTTCACCGCTTGGTACCACGAACTGCACGGACCCAACTTAGCTGACCCTTCACGAGACATTAGAACACAATTGACTAACCCGGCTACATACAGGAAACCTGAGGCTACCAAACCCCGCGGTGAGTTTTCTATGCCAATGGGCTTTCACGATATTCATCAGTTCGAAATCATGAATGACCTGCAGGTCAACGTGTTTCAATTTTCAAAAGGAGACCTCCTTCCTATGTACGTCTCCAATAACAAGAACATTGCACCAACGATGGATCTTCTACTCCTGTTTAACGAAGATGTACATCATTATGTTCTGATCAATAACCTCATTAAACTGGTATGCACTGTGAAAGAAAAACAGTTCACAAACAATTTGCGTCTTTGCAGGAACTGTTTTGCTTTTTCCCACTCTGAAGAGCAACATCAAGTTCACGATGATGCATGTCGAAACCATGCACCAGCAACAATAAAGATGCCCGGCGATGATAAAAATTCATTCCGGTTCAAAAATTTTAAGGCGCGATGGTTTGCTCCATTCACTATTTACTTCGACTTTGAGTCGTTTCTAATGCCAGTCTCATCTTGTCCAGCTAATCCGGACGCATCTTCAACTGAAGTTATCGAACAACACATACCCTCCGGTTTTGCTCTGACTTTGATTGAGAACGGTTTTTCAACACCAAAAGAATTCGTTATCGATAGCTCCGAAAACTGCATGACAAATTTTATTAAAAAACTACATGAGATGGCGCGAGAAGTATACTATGCAAAGAGACGATTTCCAGTATATTTGGGACAACAAGTGCCAAATCGAAGTAGTACAATTGAGTGTTGGATTTGTGAAGAACCTTTCGGACCCAAAGATACGAAAGTGTTGGACCATTGCCACCACCGCGGAGATTTCCTTGGTTTTGCTCATGAAAAGTGCAACTGGATAAGACGCACAATCAATTTCACTCCCGTAATTGGTCACAACATCGTTAACTATGACCTTCACCACGTATGCTTGGCACTTCGCGAAATTGAACCAACAACAACAATAAGCGTCATCCCATCTACAGATGAGAAGTACATATCGATGACGTTTGGTGTCCTAATCAAAACAGTCACGGGGAGAAATGGAAAAGTCAGAAAAATTTACGAATATTTACGCTTCATCGATTCTTTCAAGTTTTTAACTTCATCCTTAGAAAAGTTAGTTGCTAACCTGCCCGCTTCGGCTTTCGCAATTTTCGATTCAATGTTCGATAGTGACCAGTCAGCTGATGCTCTAAATTTGATTAAAGAAAAAGGAATATACCCCTATTCGTACATGACTGACCGTTCAAAGTTCGCAGAAACAGAACTTCCTCCACTCGAGAAGTGGAAAAACAGCCTAGACAATGGAAAATTGCAAATAACAGAGGATGAACTGCAAAAAGCAAAAACTGTTTTTGATACTTTCCAATGTTGTAACCTTGAAGGATATCATAACTTATATCTGAAGTGCGATACACTCTTGCTTGCGTGCGTGTTTGAAGAGTTTCGGAGACTGTGTATGAACACATATGGACTGGACTGCGCACATCACTACAGTGCCTCAAACCTTGCTGGTGATGCATTTCTTAAAATTTGCCGGGCCAATATTCAATTGTTGACAAATCGAGAACATCTGGAAATTGTTGAAAATATGATTAGAGGAGGTCTCGCATCGGTGTACGATGAACGTTACTTCAAGGCGAACAACAAGTATATGGAGAATTACGACAGTGCGCTCGAGTCGACTTTTGGTTTCATGGTAGATGCTAACAACTTGTATGGTGGCGTCATGAAAACAGAGCATCTACCTGTTGATGACTTTTTGCTGGTGGAAGTCCCACTCGAGCAGGTACTCAATACACCAACAGATTCTCCCATAGGTTACATCCTTGAAGTAGATTTGATGTACCCACACAATATAGGAGACCTCCATCGTGATTTCCCTCTCGCGCCAACAAAAGAATTAGTACCCGATGAGTGGTTGAGCACTTACCAGAGAGAGTTGAAGTTCAATGTCAACATGCCGCGGTCATCTGTCCCCAAGTTACTACAAACCGTTACGGACAAAAAGCGGTACACGCTCCATTACCGGATTCTTCAACTTTATGTACAACTTGGTCTGGTTGTTGACAGAGTACATCGCGTGCTCCAATTCTCGCAAGAAAACTGGATGGAGCCCTGTATCAGATTAAACACGGAAAAAAGACAGACCGCGCGTAACAAATTCGAAGAAAATTTGTTCAAACTTATGAACAATAGCGCTTATGGTAAAACCTGTGAGTCAAAAAGAAGGAGAATGAAACTTACCTTAGCGCAGAATGCAGATCAAGTGCTCCAGAATGTCTCACGCTTTACCTTCAAGACATTCAAAATTTTCGGCGAAAATTTAGCTGCTATCACGCACGAGCCAAAGAGAATCTTTTGGGATAAGCCAACAATTGTTGGCGCGACAATTCTAGAATTAGCTAAATTTCAAATGTATAGGTTTCACTATAATATAATGAAGCCGCATTTTGATTGTCGCCTGCTATATTCTGACACAGACAGTCTTTTATATAAAATTCGATCTGACGATTTCTACAAGGAATTAGCAGCAAAACCCAATATTTTGTCGGAGTTTGATTTTTCAAAGTACCCTAGGGAGCATCAACTTTTCAACAACAACAACAAACTCGTCGTTCTCAAATACAAAGATGAATTCGCCGGAAAACTCATCGACGAGTTTGTTTCGCTGAAGCCGAAGTTATATTCCATAACTTCAACAGGTAAAACAGATTTATGTTCATTTATAACTTTTGTGTTATTATGGTTAGTCATTATCACACATACATCACACTAAACTTTAAGAAAAGCAAGCAAGCATTTCTTTGAAAAACTTTCTGAGGACAAATTGATAAAACTTCTCGCAACTTTTTTTGTATTTAGATTCCCGAAAAATCTCTGCAAAAGGTGTTACCAGAGCTGCCAGGGAACAATTAACGCACCAGAAATACAAAGACGCTCTGTTCCTCTCATCCACACTACGAACACCGAACAACAGAATTGTGTCAGACCGTCACGTTCTACAGACTGTTTCAATTAATAAATTGTCCCTGAGTCCCTTCGATGACAAACGTTTCATTCTTGAGGGCGGTATAAAAACTTTGCCGTACGGTCATGCCGACGCAATTGAAGCCACTGATCTTGAAAGTGATCCAGAGTGGGATGCACCAACGCAAGATGAAATTGAGGATCTCTTTGGGGAAGAATGGGAAACGGATAATGAGTTGGACAGCACGCTACCTGCTTCTACTGAAAGTTGGCAGCCACCCGATCCTGCCCTTGACAGTTGGGAGCCACCTGATCCCGGATTCAACAGAATAATAAACGAATCGGACTTGGATAGCGAGGATAATGTCGATTTCGAGGCAGTAATTGACGAAGAATCTCCAATCAATTGTCCATTCATAGATTATGAAGCTGTTGAATCTGAGGACGGAAGAGAAATAACCGATTCGGAGGAGGAAGAAGCAATACCACCGCGTAAAAGGGGTCGACGCACATAAAAAACAGCAATTTTCAGCCTTATTTTTACGTCTGTAATTGTTAAGATTGTGTTTTATGATTTATATTTCAATTAAAACTGTTTAACCAACTCTATTTTATCCCCATTTGTTTATATTTTCCCTATGACACTTCCAAAAATTTAAATATTTGCATTTTTTTGTTCATTTCGTGCTAACTTTGTTGTAATTTTTCGTTAAAAATGGCTCCATTTTTGTTCAAAACCCATTTCAAAACTCTAACCTACCCGTGCTTAACACTGGTTTCAGTAACAACGCGTTTTGTCGTGATTTGTAACCTTTCGATTGTACAGATTTTGTGTTCAGTTTTGGTTCAATTTCTCAACCCAAGTTTGTGTTGTTTAGCTAAATTTCAATTGCTAGATTTGAGCAAATTGCGTGGTTTGGTTCTACAGTAAATTCACAATTTATATCCAGTCTTTCTGATAAGTCTAAATATTTCACTCTTTGATAAGAATAAATAATTCCCTCAAAGGAGGGGGGAAATGTTTGGATAATAATTCGGCATAAACTGAATAATTCCCTCAAAAGCGGGAAATGGAGGGGGAATAGGTTTGGATAATAATTCGGCGGTCCCTGCATGTAAAAGGTTGGGTTGTCCTATCCCATGCAAAAGGTTGGGTTGTCATAGCGCATGTATCGGGTTGGGTTGTCCTTCCCAATGCAAAAGGAAGGGTTGTCCTCAGGACAACCCTATCTCTTACATGGGATGACAACCCCCCCCCCCCCCGATCTTCCATGGTGTATACGTTACTACTGATATGTACGTGATGTTTGAACAGCACTAACTAAGTCGTACTGTAAAGAGATTGTTCTTTTGAAATTATTACGTCTTTTTTCATGCAGACAGATTTTTCAAAAAAAATTACTGATCACATTCCATTCAAAGAAATTTTTCCGAAATTAAAAATTAAAAACTCGTTCCCAACCAAATGAACGCCCAGTATACTTTAGCTTGTGCCAGCTTTCTTTTGCCAGCTTTTGCCAGCTTTACAAGTTGGTCTCGTTGAGGTTGGGCCAAAAAATTTATATATTGTTCCCTCAGTTTTATATTGATATTACGAAAGAACATTTTGGACAATTATTACTTATATAAAGACAAAAAACATACAAAAGTTCAAATATTTTTCAGGAATTGTTTGCATAAATACACGTACATATATATATATATATATATATATATATATATATATATAAATACACGTACATATATATATATATATATATATATATATATATATATATATATAAATACACGTACATATATATATATATATATATATATATATATAAATTTTGTATAATCAAACTTATAGTTTACAAAAATTTAACTAAAAATGTAGTTTGTTGTACTATATATTATGTAGTTGGAATACCTCTGTCGGCTCATTTTGTTGTTTTCAAAAACTTTTTGAAGTCGGATTAGCATTGACTCAAGCGAATCTTAGTTACTTGCGTTTTTGGATTGTAAGGCACATATCGTGTGGAAATTGATAACGGAAAGATGTAGAGTATCAAATGTTAGAGTTGGGAATCTGAGGAAAGTTTTTTGTCACCAGTTTTGACAAAAAAAGTGAAGCAACTTCCAAACATTTTCACAACCAAATTCCATATTTTCAGATTTCAGTTTAAAATGTTTCAAGACAGATTTTGTGAAAAGCTATGCGTGATGTGGATTGAATGGTCGGTCCCTATTTTGTACAGGCGGTTGTCAGTATTGATGTTTATGAAATATCGTGAAGCTAAGAACAGTAGAAATTTTAGAGAGCATTTCACGCTAGAATATGTAGCATCAATTTGGAGCTCTATGCGTCTAAAATTTTTCATTACAAACACAAATTTTAGGAATTCTTTTTTGGAAAAAGGTCACCATTTTCTACTCACAATTTCAGATAGCTCAATTTTCTATCTAAGTTGGTCAAATTTTTTTCATAGTTCAGCCAAAGAACTAGCGGTTTCTTTGAGCGTATCTTTGAAAAATAAGGATTTTATTAGATTTTCAGTGTCTACATATAGTACAAAAGCATATAAATGATTTTATAAATTAGTTTTTCTGAAAACAAAATTGCAATAAATTTTTCAGCTCAATTTGAGTTTTTTTTATAAATTTCAACCCGTCCTTCACCTGGTATAACCGATCTTTTCCACAAAAGTTCAGTTGAATGTAAATCTTTTTTTGAGTCTCTGATAAACGCGGAGAAAATCATTTCAGATCTGCCTATTAATGGTTTTTTGCTAATATTTTTTGCAAAATCGAAAATTTTAAAGATTTTTCATAAGAAACCTTATAGACAGAGGGATTTTTTAGTTTAAATGATAGCATGCACTTTTTCTGCATGCACAATTGACTGGACACTGAACAACAATGATTTATTGTGCATTTTGTAGTTTTTTGAATTGCTCTGGGTTTTGAAATTTTTCATCATATTTGTGTCATTCATTAAACTCACAACAAATCTCATTTATTCGGAGCAGCTCTATTTATTCAGCCAACTATCATCGAAACAACCATAGGTTAAAAAACACTAAGCTTCTGAGTTCGAACTGAAATTTTTGAGAAGAAGGAGGAATAAGTTTTTCTCGATTTTTTATTGACTTGCTGTGTTTCACTGCTGTTTTTGTTGTTCCTTTCGTTACATTCGATTTTGTCCGACTGTGTTTAAAACGTAACGAGTTAGTTCCATTGGTGTTAGCTTCGTCTGTTTAAACCAATTTTTTTTTACATTTTTTTAATTTTTTACTTTGAAAACAATTGTTTTGATTTTTTTTAGATTTTCGGTATTAATTAAATCTAGTTCTTTTATTCATAGTCCTTATTGGTGGCTGGCCTGATTTTCAATATTGATAACTCTTAATTTTGAAAAGAGGCAGGTTTTTTTGCACTCATTCTCAATTTAACTCATGGAAGTCACCTTAAAGACAATTGGAAGCGACAGTTTTTTCGAAACTGAATATTTGAATTTAAAACTTAGTTCTGACATGTTTTTGTCCTGCTTTGCTTTTTTCTATCCTGTGTTTGACAGCTTTTTTGAGCTTTAAATAAATTAACGTAAAAGAATTGATCTTCAGTTGTCCAGTCTCTCTATGTTTTTTTTATATTTTGCACGTCGTTTTTTCAGGAAACAGGTTTTAGTATTGTTTTTGAAAAGTAATTTTAACTCATTGACAAACTTTCCGCTTTCTGCCTAAAACGCAAAAAAAGTATAAGACCTGAAGTGCTCTCTTGTAAGATATATTGCCGATCTTTTGACCACTGTTGATGTAGCATTTGGTTTTATCAAATTTGATTTAATTATTTTGAGAGTTCAATTTTTTCAGATTTGATACTCATATAATTTTTAAAAATCCGTTCTGAGAGTGTTTAAACGAAAACTACAGCACCAAACCGTTACTATTAAAAAGGTGCCTCAGGGAGTTCATTATTGGACTTAACAGGTATCTAGGCCACCAAAACAATCTTACTAATTCAGCTTTTTTTATAGAAAGCATCGCTCATGGTGTGACGAAGAAAGTTGAGCTCTTTAGATTTTGAATAGCAAATTGTTTACTGTTGTTTTGTCATAAATTAGTCCCAAGTGCGTTTTGATGCTTTAAAGTTTTATATGTTTTTTCCTTTTTAAAGCTATCAAAATTAGCATGTTTTGGAATAATTGAAACACCACCTATTATGGAATAATTGAGACACCACCTGTTTTTGAATAATTGAGACACCACCTGTTTTGCAATATTGAGACACCACCTGTGAAACCGAATCAAATTTGCTGAGTTTTTCCCACTCTGCAGCTTTCCATGGTATTTTGTAAATTTTGTTGTATCTTTTTTATCGTTTGGTGTGGGTGCGTCAATAGTGATCTCAGCTCAGTCAGTGTATTAGTAGTAGTGAAAATGCCTGATTCTCACTACTACCTGTCCCCCCCCCGTTACAAAACAGGCATGGCCTTTTTTAGGTATCCTCTTAGAATTTCTCTAACTTAGAGTGGAATAAAACTTAGCTGTTTCATTTAGTTCTTCGAACAGTTTCATGCTTTGAGTTGAATTTTGTTTTCCCCTTTCTAACCGGGAAAGTCGGTTGGTGTTTGTATTAACAATTTCTGCTTCCTTGTCTCAGCAAAAATTTAGACAAATCAAATTTAAGATAAAAATTTTTGATATAAATAAAATTTATAATGTAACTAACCTGGTACATCTGGAACATTGAGGACGGGGTCGAGAAAGTAATCGGTAATAAAATGGAGAAATAAGGTAATAACTATGAAACAAATGAGCTTTCTCTTATGAATTAATATTACTCATTCAATAAAAAAACGAAAACTGGCAAAACTAGAAACATTGAAGTTAATAACTAATACAAGCTACCAAAAAAGAAACAAAAAACAAACCTACATCAAAGAGTTTCAAACTCTAAACAGTTTTTGAGTTTCCCATTTTCTAATCAGTTGACTCCAATTTTTTGTTAAATGCATTTTAACCACCCAACTGTTGCTAGCAAAGATTTACCCAATATTCACAAAAACTATTTAACAGTAGCGCAAAAATTCCCACAAAACTCAATTCGCCTTAATTACTTTTTATCAGAATGTGCGTTCTTTAACGATCAAGAAAATTTTGACCATGATATTGTGTTTAAACTTAGACCGTACGGTGGTCTTATTGGAATCGACAACTCGTCTTTAGATCATCAACTTAAAAGTTTTAAAGTCCTTCGGTTACATGCAATTTTGCACGACGCTGGGGGTTTTATTTACGAAAGATACAAACAAGGACCTGGTTACTCTAACATGCTTCCGTGGAAAAGCAGCACTTGTTTTAGAGGACATTTGTCGTGAATATTGTTTTGCTTATATATAAAGGTTTTTCATCCGTCAATTTTTCATTTATTGGAATGATGAGCAGCAAAACAGTTGTGTTAGACGTTGAAGAGTTTCGTCACAGAAAAGAAAAATTTATTGTTAAAGAATTTGGTGTTTGCAACGAGGAATATCTTGACTGCGTATCATTTTTACCTCCAAGTTATAGTGAGTTAACAACTCAACAAAAGCAATCTTTCAGTTGATTGACTAGAAATTTGCACGGCATTGAGTGGGACACAGGAAACTATCCTTATATTTATCTTACATAAATAATTCAAAGCGTTCGCTTGAGGAATCCGGGTGCAATATTCTACGCTAAGGGAGAGGAAAAAGTAAAATTTTTGTCAGATTTGTTTGAGTGTTCTATCATTGATCTGAATTCACTGGCGTGTCCTTCGATATCTGTGAACTATGTTACACAAAACTGTCAAAATCATTCAAAGAGCAAAAACATTTTCAACAAACATTGTGCAAAAGTAAAAGCCATTTTCTAATTCAACTGGTTAACAAATGAGAGAGGAATTGACGAAAGTGGAAGCACCCTTGTCACCGAGTTCAACAATTTGCGCCATGATTACGGGAGACGGGAATCTGAGTCTTTCAATTTCCAAAGACGAAACCATAAAAACCGGAAACCAGTTTTTACAGAGAAAAGTTAAATTGTTGCTGACTGAGGACGAAATTCGCCCATTTACTCATTTAGTATATTATATTGAACCTTTTCTTCAGTGGAGAAAGCAGAATGTCAAAAACTCAACCCAGAGTCTGTCCTCCGAGACTCTTACTGATGTCGAAACACCGATTGGTAAAGAAATTGCCAAGAACGATTCTTCACTGTCAAAGGAGATTCAGCACTTGGTGAAGGAAGAAAGAGTACACAAAATTGTTCATTTTGACAAAACTAAGCGACTTCCGGAGTGCTTTATGGTTCATATGAAAGACTTTATAACTGAGTTCAATTACTATGAATTGTTTTATATAGAGTGAACTTTTTCTCAATACATTTTTTAAGAAAATGTATTTTGTCTCGAGATGGAGGGAGTAACAGTAGATCAATTTGACGCTGTTGTAGGAGAAATTTTTTTGAAAAAGAAAGTAGCAGCAAATCTTCATGGAAATTTTGTAATCAAACAACGTTGCCACGGTCAGAAGTTGTATGTTTCGTTCAAATGTTTGTTATTTTACTGCTGATATCACTTTGTATTGTTAAATTAACCATTTTAAAACCAAACTGTGAAGAAGCTTCAGTTTGGATTTCAATTCTGTCAAGTTTAGTCGGATACATTTTACCAAATCCAAGACTAGGAATAAGATTATATCTACGCAAGATAGAGTCTTTATGGCCGTTGTAGGGCCTTCAGGTTGTGGCAAAACAGAGTTAATTTTTAAAATGTTGATTGCAAACAGATTTTACCCAAAATTTAACAACATCATTTTTTATACAGAGAAATGCAACAAATATACATCAAAATGGAGAAAATACTTGGTGTTACGTTTAAAAAGTATGCCAATTTAGAATTTTTGAATAGCCTTGCAAACTGTCTTCTGATAATAGACGACTCGTGCGAAGAAATTTACAATGACAAAGAATTTGTTAAATTGGCCACTGCAGGGCGTCACAAAAACATTAATGTTATTTATATAAAGCACATTCTTTATCAACAGAGCAAGTGGTCTCGTACAATATACCCGAACACGACACACATCATTTTGTTCAAATCAGCCCATGATATTCAACAAGTCGAATTTTTAGGTAAACAGTTGAACCTTGTAAAATTTTTAAAACATTGCTATCAATTGGCAACGAAAGAACCGTTTGGGCATTTGCTTATCGATCTTGATCCAAAGACTTCTGATTGTTTACGATACTGTTCAAATATTACTGAGCCAGGTTCTTCAGTTTTCTATCTTCCATCTGACAATGCAAAAACAACTCCTCTAAACAATGAAAGAGAAAAAATTATCTATACTGAAGCAAATGGTGCATTTGCAGCCAAAACAGCTAAGGAAATATTTGCGTAGTTGTGACAGTGATGCTATACTTGTTTTGTGTGAATGTCTTCTCAATGTTTTACTGGGTCATGTTAGAGTGAAAGTAAGAGACTTAGAAAATTACAGACACATATTTGAAGGTGTTCTCAAGAAAAAGTCATCAATGGATAAACGGCGAGCACTTTTACTAACAAAAACCGGTTTCGAACTGATTCAGTTCATTATTAAATTTTGTTTCATCCATTTGAGTTAAGCAATGTCAACTGCTGAAGAGTTTATCTTGATTTCCAAAAATGAGTTTATGAAGGAGCAACCATATTCCTTACAAATTCTAAATGATCCCAGAGTTCAACATAGAGGTGCTCATTTTTCGTTTTTGAACCGTATGTGACCAAATGAAAACAATGACAAAGAGAACCAAGAAATTTTAGATACAAGTGAAACGACTGATCCTACTGAGTTGTCAAAAGTACATGCAGACAAAAATCTTCAAAATCTCAACATGCTAGTGCCACCGAAATTTACCAGGACGGAAAAAAAAGTTAATCTAATTAAAGTTTCAAAAAACGTTGTTATAGACGAAAAAGAGAATTTAATTGTTGACGGAACAGCGACAGGAATAAATGTTCCCATTTTTCTCTATGATTTGCAGCAACCAACTAAAAAAATAAATAATCCAAATTATTTCAAGATTCTAGAGGCTTTAAACATAAAAGAAGACTTGGTGATCAACAGAAATGCTAAAATTGCGATCCGGAAAAGAACTCAAAGAGTTACCAAACAAAAAAAAAGAAAACTTTTGCACCAAAAAGAATCAAGCACAAAGAAACCAGCCAATTACTTACAGAGGAATCCTCAGACGCCGGAAGTGGTTTCAAAACCTCAAAGGAAGACAGAACTCAACAAGAGAAGGACTGGGAGTCTTACGACGAATGAGAAAAAATTGCTTGAGTTAAAATATACGAAAGGTCCTGGAGCAAACGGAAGCATAAAAAATCTACAAAAAGCACAAAAATGAAACCAAATAAAGTGAAGTTGTTTCTAGAGGGTAAAAATGCTCACACAAAGCATAAGAAATATAGAAAAAGATTTCCAACACTGAAAGTTTTTGCTTACGACATAAATAAGATTTGGTCGCTAGACTTGGCTTATGTGGATAAACTAGCAAAAGAGAACAAAGATGTAAAATATTTATTGGTTGCGGTGGGCTGTCTCTCACGTTATCTACGATTCGAACCCCCTAAAATCAAAATACGCCACAACAACAGCAGATGCGTTTAAGACAATGATAAAGAGCAAGCGACCTAAAAAAGTGTGGGTAGATGCTGGTACGGAATTTAAGGGCTCCTTCAGCACTCTTTGTCAGAAAAATGAAATTGAAGTTTATAAAACTTTCAGTGAGAAAAAATCTGCATTTGCGGAAAGAAATATACGATCGCTCAAGAATCTGATATACTAGTATTTAGAGGACAAATGGACATACTCGTATATTAATCAATTGCAGACCTTTGTACAAACCATTAACTCTAGAGTCAACAGAGTAACGAAAATGGCGCCCAATAAAGTTACAAAGAAAGACGTTCCCTACTTGATATCATTATTTTTCATACATCAGCAAAACTAGTTCGTCGACCAAAGTTTTACGTTGGGGACTTTGTGCGAATATCAAAATTGGATCTTCTTTTTAGAAAAGGATACAAGCAAACATTTACCAACGAAGTCTTCGAGATTTACGATATACCTACAACAAATCCCCCTACTTATAGTCTCATTGACGCAACCCAAGAGCCAGTCAAAGGAAAATTTTACGAGTTAGAGTTGGTTAAAGTTAGAGACAGTAGTAGTGAAATAACAAAACATGAAAGAATTCACGGTTCACTTAATTTCGTCAGCCTCTATGAATATTTTCACTCAAAACACCTTGTCCTCATTCAAAAATTATTTCAATGAATAAATTAATTTGCAGGGGGATTGGCGAGTTGCTTTAAGTGAAATTATCCCGGCAAAAAGAAATCAAGTGAACAAAAGTGATCTGAAGATATTTTCTTCTGAAGGCCTTAAATTTTATGAGAAACGTATTCCATTTGATGCTGTCTCCAGACCATACGGAGGAGGACGAGCTATCATTGGAATTGGTTTCTATGAAAACCGTGACCATCTTTTGAGATCTTTGAAAACATTTACTGGATTGCCTCATTTTGACTATCAATTTAACAAAATCAATGGTGTTTTATTCCTATTTTTTTGGTAAAAACGAAGGAATTACTTTTACGGGTAACGAAATTCCAAGTATCCTAGGTTTCAACGGTATTCATGAGGGGTCTGGTTATCAAATTGGATACAAGATGTTGGAAAGTTTTGAAAATCTGGCCATGGCAGATGATGAAGAAAAAACTTTTGCTGGTGATTATCCTTTTGATTTGTCTGCACGGAAGCAACTGCTTTTTATTTATGTTAACATAATTGAGTACCAATACGTAGGTTATACTGAGGCGTCTCTTATTCGAGTCATTGATTTAAAACAACGCTTGAAAAACGGTAGCCCCTGCGAAATAGAGCCAACACACAGAATTGTTTTCAGCAACTTGGAATACTAAAAGTTACTATCAAAAAAATTTCTGTCAATTGAAAATCAATTGCGGACGGAAACCGGACAATTAGTTCCATTTGCTGGAACAGGAAAAGTTATTTTGACATAAAATTTTAAAAAATTCGACTAAATGGAAGCCTAATATCAACAGCAATCGGTATCACCATACCTTTCAGGACACTATCGCAAACGAGGAAGTGGTTTTGGGGCTTTAGCGGCAGGTATTGGCAGAGCCGCATTACCGATTGCAAGAAAGTTTCTTTGGCCTGTAGCCAAAAAGATTGGACCTGAATTAATTGTTCAAGCAGCTCCTGAGCTGGTAGAGGTTGTTGCAAAGAAAAAGTCCCAAAAACAAGCAATAAAATCGACTGTTCAAAAAACTGTAAGAAATCAAGTTAGAGGATCATTGGTCAAAAAGAAGAACATCAAGAAAAAACAAGCAAAAAAGCCGTTCAAAGACCATTCACAGAAAACAGCCTCTGTCGAGAAATCGGTCTCAATTCTTCTCTAAAGTTCAAAATGTTTACTAATTTACTGCACGCAGAGGCAACACACACCACACTTGATTTTTTTGAAAAACAACCTCTGCTAGTTACTTTTGATAATGCTTTCACTCAAAAAGTTGGACCTTCCTACTCCCCGGATGGTCCAAGGCTTGAGTTTGAAGTTTTGGGTGACAGGAACAATTTCATAGATTTACAAAAACTTCTCCTTGAAATTAAATGCAAAATCTCCCGGAACAATGACGGCGATTAAAGGACAGGAACTGATGCTACAAATGCAGACTCGCCATAATTAAGCAACAACGCATTACATTCTTTGTTTTCAGAATGCACTGTATCTGCTAACGGTGTTAAAATTGCCAACACAAACGGAAACTATGCGCACAAAGCATTCATTGAAACGGAAATCTCTTCAGCAAAAATTGCAAAAAACACATGGCTAGTTTGTCAGTGGTATTATTACGAGGACGAGCCAGCTAAAATTGATGGGACCGATGGTCGTGCGGACGACGTAGCGGCCAGAAAAGCTCTTGTTGCTAATTCCCAGGAGAACTATTCTATTGGAAAGCCAGCTAGTGATATTTTAACTTTTGATAAACACCTACTTAATGGTGTTACTCTGAGAATGTCATTTAGAAGGTCTACAAATGATTTTGCTGTAATTTCAGAGTCAAACAAACATTACAAAGTTAAAATAATTGAAGCTAATCTCTATGTTAGAAAAATGACAGTATCGGATCATGTTTTGACGGCAATTGAGAAAACTCTACTAAAAACACCTGCAGTGTATCGCTATACAGAGGTTTTGCCAAGAACATTTTTAGCTACGACTGGTGTTCTAAGTTGGAGACAAGAAGATGTCTTCTCAAAGGAACCAATTCGAAGAATGATTATCGCAATGACCACAAACCGCGCGTACCTTGGAACAAATCGAACAACACCTTTTGATTATCAGAAGTTTGATCTGAGTCAAATTGTTATTTATCGTAACGGACTTCCAATAGCTGGCACGCCCATTTCAACCGCCTCTAATCAAAAGCTTTATTTTAATACGCTTGAGGCTTTGGATTTTCTTGATAAGGGTGGTCCTGGTATATCTCTATCAGATTATCCGAACCATTTTATTATGGCCTTTGACTTAACATTAACACAGGAAGCATCGCACGATTTTAATCACCCTAAACTGACAAACTGTTCAGTTTCAGTTGAGTTAATATTTTCGAGAGCACTGACAGATAACATTGAAATTTTGTTTTTGGGAGACCGAAGTTCCACATTTTACGTGTCGTCTGAGCGAAAAGTCACAAAAAACACTCTTATTACATACCCAGTGACTAATGGATAATATTGATAATGCTAAAATTGCCAAATTGATCAACAAATGTGTTCATTTAAAATTTCTGTTTTGCGGAGTATTCCCAGCTGATAGTTTTCCCAAGCTACTTGCAGACTCTTTTATTGTAGTTAATGCATCGGAAGCTGGAACTATAGGAACTCATTGGCTACTCATCTGTAAAAAACGACAAAATTTATTTTGCTGATCCATTAGGAAATTCGCTGGAGAAATGATTCAACTGTGTACATTGATGCCAATTCAAAAAACTTACTCAAAAATTTGTGGTCTGTTTTGTATTTATATTGCTCATGTTATTTTTAGCAATGAATACCCTTACACAATGTACATGGATGATGATGACTTACTACGATTTGCAAAGCATATGCTTTTATTCATTTTTTTACTCCTCTGTTTTCAGTTAAAGAAACGATCTCAAAGAAACGATCATCAAAGAAAATTTGATTTTTGTATTTTTGTTCAAATACAAATTTTTACAAACAACGTATCTCTGTCAACATTCAGTGAACCATAACCACTAAGTATAATATCAATAATTTCTGAAAATTCAGCGTAGTGTTCATTATAATATATCTCCACAAACCGTTGATTAGTCAGAAGTGGTACAAAGTCAGTTTGAGTTTGAACATTTTGCTTTACAGCATGGCAAATGCTGGGTAGTTTTTTCATAGAAAAAAAATTCTGTGCAGATTCTGTTGTTGAAGACAGTAGTCAACTGCGTCAATAAGTTTTTCCAAAATTGGTCCGTGAACAACGAACCCGTCCAATTCATAAATGAGATATTTAAAACAGGTAAATAAACAAGGTATTGCATAAGCTTTTGAGCTGTCGGTTCCTTCTAAGCTTGCTAGATTTTCAGATGAAATTAGGACATGGTAATGAACAGAAGAATTGTGACAAAATAAACTTTTTTGGTGGTAAGCAAACGCAAAGTTAGTAATTTTGTTTTTGTCCAAGTTTGGTTTACAAAAGAAAAGAAGAAAGCAAAATGATTTTTGAAATTGTCGAAAATAATCTGGAGAACGTTCGTACATTGCTTCAGCCATTGTATTTTTCTATCTTGTAGGCTAAATTCTTTTTCTGTGCTAGATTGTTTTTGACTTTCGACAGGGGTTGACTCTCGTCTTCCGAATTCGTATCGTTGGTTGAACGAATATATTGTGAAAGTCTATCGTTCTCGCATTCTTTTCTTTTAATTGCCTTCGATGTAACTTTTGGAGGCTCAGTTTGTACTGTTAAAAGAACCTCTGTGTCCTTTGAATCGATCAGATCTCTGATTCTGTGGATATGTTCCACTAGTCTATCAAATTCTGAAAGGGAAAGGTTTACTCTTTGGGAGAATTTGTAATCATCATCATTTTGGTTGTTCCTTCTGAACAGCTTTATTGCAACATAGGTACCAAAAGTTTCATAGGTTTTAGTTGATAATTCTTATAATCCTTATAATTCTTTTTGCAGTTCGTGAGATATCAATAAACTGGTCGCAGAATTCTGTGTCCTTCTTGAGGGTTTCAGATTTTTCAATTTTCATGCACTCAGCTGATATACTGTTTATTACAAAAGAAGAAAATCAAATGAATGGTTGGAAAAGGAAATAAAATTGAAGTACTACACTTTATGCAAAACACATACTCACAGAGCTGCTAGACTTTGAACACTATAAAAATGTGATTGGTGGACAATAATTTCTCAGAAGCCAAATCATATTATTATAAAAGCATAACTGCGAAGAAATTCTAGTTTATTTTAGCTATAGTCTACAGCACATAGCTTTCAAGACACCCAATTACAATAAAATAAAAGCAAATGTTAGAAATTGAACTTTGATCCAGGAGGGATAATACCAAGACCAAATACCATAAAAACCTTACGCATTTTAGCCAACTTATTGAACAGAATACACCTTATCTTTGTGGTCCTTGTCAAAACTATAAGATAATAAAATACACTATGTTAGGTTATTTGCCAAAAGCAATCGCTTATCAGTCTGGTTTTGCACCTGTTCTGAATTTAACTTAGTGCAAAGCTTTGTATAAACAGATAAAACTTTACGACATACAGTTCTCAACCACAATACGCAAGTGTTGAAAAGTGAACATATTCCTAGTTTATATTCCTTGAGCACTTTGCGTTTTCAACAGTCAAATTTTTGCTGCAGTTCTTGAAACAAGAAACATAAAATGTCTCCAGTAGTTATTATTGTGAAAAGCGAGAAAAACTTAGAGAAAAGAAGAATAGCTTACGAAACATACAGGAAAGAAACAATCGTTATTGTTGAACAAGGATGGACAAACGATACCTGGATTACATCAAATCACATGTCTCTTCCGGTTGTTATGTTAGGTTTCATCCAGTCATTTCGTTTTGAAAAAGCATTACTAAAAGGCTCCCAATGAACATTGGATTTCGTAACAAATTACACCAGAGAGTTTATATTTGACACCGCTGTTCTTGAAGAAAATGTTCCGAAGATTTTTTACGACTACGACTTGAAAGAAATAACTTTTTACGAAAATCAAGAAGGATATTGGAGAGATCTCGAAAGGATCTCAGTGAAAACCATCTGAATTTCCCACCAGAGACTCCTACTACACCAGTGTTTCGATCACTAGATGATCTCAACTGCTCTGACAGTCAAGTGACTCCACCCGCATGCCGATGTCTTGCACCCAAAAAACAAAAACTTGTCAGTAATTCTCACAAAGATGGAAAACATCGGATCTAGAGAAAAATTTCATAAATAGAATGAAACTATACTGAAGAGAAAAACTGCTATAATGTTCAATTATTGAATTTTACTAACTCTCTAACCCAAAATAAATAAACGATTGAAATTGTACATTCTTTTGAAAATGTTTTTTAATTGTAGCTAACTCTTGAAAACAAACACTACAATAAATGTTTTGGAAAGCAACAGAGAGATACTACTGAGACTAGTACTTGGTAAACTCTTAGGGGAAACAATAAAAAAAGAAAGATAAAAGAAATTGAACAAATTCAACAATTATCACGAAACATTAAAAGGTGTTCAATTGAGAAAACGACTAAAACTTTGCAAAATTCTGATAATATTTAACAGAAAATCTTCTCTTGTTTGAGCGGTTGTCTGTAAAACATACTGCTTATACTATTGCTCTATTGTTGAAATACATTCAACATCTCTTTAAACAAAAAAAGTTGACAAAATTAATAAAGAAAAAAAATTCAATAATTTTGCACAACAAACAAATACAAAATTTCCAAGGTTATTTTGCTTTTTGAGGAAAAATTTGTTGCCCAGGTTGTTCCACAGACGCAGTGCAGCAATTAACGTCCGAATAATGACCCCGTGGAATCAATGTTTTTCATTTTATTAGTTAAAAACATTAGTTCAACAGAAAACTTTTAAAACTTCTAAAAAATCAGAAAATTTTTCAAAACTTTTCAAAAATGAAAAAAATTCATCAAAAAACAACCCTATATCTGTAACGTAACCGCCCTATGGGGTTAATGGCCAGAAAATGAACACTGAAAACTAAATTTTTGACAATTTCAAAAAATGCATAAGTGTTGATACAAACCGGAAACCTTAAGAAATAGGTGACAGAGCTGAAAACACGATTCCGACCCGCCGTTTTCGACCCGTTTTTAACGTATTTTGTTAATGTTTTTAAAGATTTTTGACCCCCAAATTCTCCTCTATAGGCTACAACATTGTGCTCTGAGAGAAAAGTGAAAACGAAAAAGAAAGTTTGAAAATGGGGCTTTCCCCTCTTTCAATGAGGTCCTAAATATTAAGCACCATACATCTCTAGTAAATATTCTAATCAGAGTGTAAGAGAAAGCTCACATTTTTTTTCAAGTTTAAAAAAGCGGAGCATTTTAATGAAGAATAAAAAAAACTAAACTAAAGTAAGGGTAGGGGATTGAATTAGCGAGTACCGAAGAAGTACTCGCGGTGGATTGGCGCAGACACAAGATGGAATAGGTTTTCCAGTGTTGTGTCCCTCTTTTCTTCAGGGGTAACGAATAATTGGTACTTCATTAGATCAACCAGGCGGAAGTGCTCATTTCCACCAACGTCGAGCATCATTACCAGCCCCTCAATATTGTTTAGAAGAATTCCTGTATAATTTTTTTCTGCAGGGTGGACTCATTGAAAATTACCGTTATTTCTTTTATGATATGTTTTCTGTATGGGAAGATATAGGGGCACGAGAATGATTTTTGTTCACAATCCATTTTAACTTAGAATTTAGAATTGCGATTAGAATTTGAAAGAGAGTTAATAGACTAAAGAGACTGAAAAGTGTGACTTAAATGTGGAATTTGGAAAATGAGGGTAGGTGGTCTTTCGGTTGCCAGCTACTAATCAAAGTTTACTACCAATAACTAACACATATAACCAAACCCCAAACAAGAATAAAATTTCCTAACAAAAAGGGTTCCAACCAGACTTGATACAGGAAACCAGTTGTTGCCGCTGGCTTTGATCCTATGGAACATCAATCGAGCGGCAGGCCGCACCTTGGCACCCCAGAGCTCGATCTCGTGCAACATAAACTGGCGGTACGGCTGATCAAAACATTGTTTAACAATTGAATTAGGAATAAGGAGTGGTGACCATTCAACTCAAACTGATTTTAAGTTGGTTTTGTCTGAACTCCATTCCCTTTGGGTACCGAATCAATCGTAAAAACTTCGAGTGAGGTCCTAGAGGTTTCCGAAAACTAAAAGAACCCAGATTATAGCCAAATGTTAAGGTTAAATTCAAAGAACTGATAAAACAAAAATGTTTACAGACAAAAGGGTGTGACTGAAGTCTACGTAAATTCCTCTCAAGCTAGAACACCGTTAGGATTGGGCGTAGTGGTTTTATTTGATCATTCTTTTGGTTACGAAACACTCATTTTCAAATTTTGATTGCTATCAGAAAGTTGATCGAACTCAAACTTTGCCTACTGTTTGCTTAAAGCTACTTGCGGAAATGAGATGACAGTGTGATATCTGCCAGAAAACATTTTCAAGTCTCCGCAGCTTAAGGAGACATCGCAAGGCAATACACAAAATCAAAACCCAGAACAAGCCACTTCAGTGCAATGATTGCAACTTTGAATCACCATCACTAGTCGGAATGATCCAACATACAAAGCAACTGCACGGATCCGAAACTATTCATCATTGTGTTTATTGCAGCATAACTTTCTTTTATGAAACTAAATCACGGAATGCCCCAGTGTGGAAACAATGGATACAGTGGTGACCTACCCGTGATGTCATCAATAAGTGGAAACTTACGGTCGAGTCAATTGCACACGTCAGGCAACGAAAACGACATGCTTGAATATCTCATGAATCAAAAACATGAGATTCAACAGATCGTCAGAAGTGAGACTGAAGCGGGACCAAAGAAAATTCAATATGCAGCAAAAATAAAAATGATGAAAGACGTATCTGAACAAGAAGAACCAGAACACTTCGATTTCTTCATAAACTCAGAAATGACGATCGTCTACCCTGGGGAGAATCTGACAGACGAAACGTTCTGGAATAAAGTTGAACAAATAATAAACAGTATCTCGACAATAACAACAAATGGAAGCGGACGGCGTTTCGAAAAGCTTCTGTCATTCGAAATAGAATTGTCAAGGTTCTCCCCAATTCGTGCTGGCTCCTATATTGCTTTGCCAGTTAAGTATCAATCAGAGCAATCGCTACTGAACATCAAGAACTACCAAGCTCCAAACTGCTTTCTGTATTGCTACACGGCTGCTTTCCACTTATTCTATGGACCCCCACTCGTGAACGAAGACACCACTTGGAGAACAAAGCGAAGTCCTTCTCTGTACGGACCAAAAAACCCAAGGGCTCATCATCACCAGATGCCAATGGCTGTGGACGAAATCGGTATACTCGAGAACGAAAACGATGTCCAAATAAACGTTTTTCGGTGAGTCAAGCTTTGTTAAATTTATTTTATGATTTAGCAACCTCAGTACCAATGTCATCTCCTTGTTCTACGATCCCAAAAACAGCAATTTTTTTTCTTTGTTTCAGACTTAACGAGAAGGAAGAACTCATACCGTATCGAGTTTCCAAGTACCTGTGCACACAGCATTTAATAACCCAAAAACAAGTTCAAGTAACAAAATTGAAAAACATGTTCCGTCGGGCTTTTGTATAACTGCAATTGAACAGTCCACACAAAAACAGCTAATGTTCAAATTGGTACGCTCACCAAACTGTATGTCCGACTTTATCAAAACAATAGAAAGTCTAGCATATGATATTCACAACAGAAAACAACAACATAAAGTCTTCACTGGTCAGCTCGATCAAACCACAAGTGAAGTTAAAGCCTGCTGGATCTGTGTTTTGGACTTCAATGCACAAGATATCAAAGTATTAGATCATTGCCACTACTCGGGTAGGTTCCTCGGTTGGGCGCACAACACATGCAACTTGAAGCGTAGAAGACTAAATTTCACCCCTGTGGTTGCCCACAACCTATCAAACTATGACTTGCATCATATATGTCAAGCCATTCAATATTGCAGCTCTAATAGTAAACTACAACTTATCCCTCAAACAGATGAAAAACATATATGTCTGATAATCAGAGTAAAAGTCGGCGAGTACAAAAATAAAAAATGGAGAAGTGATTGAGTTTTTCGAAAATATGCGCTTTCTCGACTCTTTCCGTTTTATGGCAATTTCACTTGAAAAATTGGTGTCTTTTTTGCCTACAGATGGATTCAAAATTATTGATAACCATTTCGAGGAGAAATTTGCGAAAAAGCAAATAAAATTGTTGCATAAAAAAAGTTTCTACCCATACAGTTACTTTGACAATTTTGAAAGATTCAGTGAAAAACGTTTGCTTCCCCTAAACAAGTGGAAAAACACGTTAGCTGACGGGGAAGATTCTATAACACTCGAAAACCTGGCGCATGCTAACCCTGTTTTTCGAACGTTTAAGTGCAAAACATTAGGCGATTACCACAATTTGTATCTGACAACTGACACCCTACTGCTGGCTTGTGTGTTTGAAAAATTTCGCAAAGTGTGCTATGAAACTTATGGCCTTGGTTGCGCTCAGTATTTCTTTGCAGCAAACCTAGCGGGTGATGCATATCTCAAAACATGTAACATTAACCTTAGGCTGCTTGAAGAGAGAGAACATCTTGATATGGCAGAAAATCTTATGCGCGGTGGCATGTCCTCAGTTTACTCGGGTAGACTTTTCAAAGCTAACAACAAATATTTGCAGGATTTTGATAAAACAGTTGAGAGTTCCTTCGGTTTCACAATCGACGCAAACAATCTCTGTGGGGGCATAATGCAAACCTGTTGTCTACAAATTGGTGATTTTGAACTCGTTGAGATGCCACTGAGTGAGCTCTTGCAAACTCCAGAAGACTCACCATACGGTTTCATCGTGGAGGTGGACCTGGAATATCCACCGGAGTCGCACGACATTCAGAGTGACTATCCACTTGCTCCAACCAGAGAGTGTGTCGAAGTTATCTGGTTGAATCAATTCCAGGAGAATCTGAGAGAGAAAATGAATGTAAGGGTTAAAACGAAGAGCAAAAAACTGCTCCAAACTATGTTTGCCAAGCCCCGCTATACCTTACACTATTTGACTTTACAGCTGTATTCGGAGCTCGGTCTGAAAGTGACTAAAGTTCACCGAGTGCTCAGATTCTTGCAAGGATTTTGGTTAGCTCCCTATATAGAGTTAAATAGCAGAAAGAGAGAGCAGGCTACAAACAAATTTGATGAGAATTTCTTCAAATTAATGATCAATAGTGTGTACGGGAAAATGTGTGAAAATTCGAGAAAACGTACCAACGTCATGCTAGTAAGATTCGAGAAAGAGCTGCTAGAACAAAGCGCAAAGTTTAACTTTAAGTCGTTCAAAATCTTTAACCCGATCCTGGCTGCAGTAACTCTTCGTCGCACTGAGTTCACTTGGTCAAAGCCGTTGATCATTGGAGCCACAATTCTGGATCTCTCCAACATGTTTATGTTCAGGTTTCATTATAAAATAATGAAAGAAAACTTTGCTTGCAAACTTTTGTACAGTGTTACAGACTCCCTGACTTATGCAATTATGACAGAAGACCTCTACGCTGACCTAAAAAACAATCCCACACTCTCTAAAGAATTCGATTTTTCGGACTACCCAAAGGAATCAAGCCTCTACAACCCGACCAATAAAAAGAAAGTCCTCAAATTCAAAGATGAGCTCGCAGGATCCGTAATGACAGAATTTGTTGGAATCAAATCCACGATGTACTCCATAATCACAGCAGGTATGTTTTTCCAATTGTTTTACTTATCCAAAAAAACATTGCAATTATGTTCTTTAAAATTCTGAAACTTCTAGATATGTTTAATCCAAGCAAACAACACGAAATTTTTTAATATAAAACCAAAGGGCTTACAAAAATCCAGTAACAAAAAACGGGAAAAAGATTTGTTTTTCTCATTTAGATACCCAGAAAAAGAGCCTGAAGGGCATATCCCTCTCCACACAACGCTTATTCAATCACCAGTCTTTCAAAAAAAAGTCCTTGAGCAACAATCAACTGAACATGCACCGAACTACCGCATAGCGTCAGAAAAACATGAGATTTTTACAGTACGCACGATCAAAGTTTGTTTGTCCGCCTACGATGATAAACGCTTTATTTTTGACGACGGTATAACAAGCTTACCTTTTGGCCACTACAAAATTGTAGACGACGTTTTCTTGCGTGAAATTCTGGATAACTGAGACGTAAATTTGGACAACACCAACAATTCTGAAGGGGCGGAAACTACTCTTGGTAACGGCGACGAACGCCCGGAAATACAAAGTTTGAATTCAAGCACGCTGGATGATAGGTCAGACAACAGTTTCAAGGAGACAGATTGGGGTTTCCTTCAACGCACGTGCAATGAAAGTGAGTTGGAAGTAAATAGCTGTGAAGAGAGCGAGGAACCACGCACATCCGGTCATAACGAATTCATTTTATTTGAAGCTGAAGGGAGCGACGAGGAAACCCCAGTTGTTCCTCACAAGCGTGCACGGCGTGCAATTCTATATGAATCTAGTACTGACTCCAATTAAAAACAATCAAAAACTTGCTTTAAACTTTTTGCTTGTTGGTAATTTAGTGAACAGAACTGGTAAAATTTATAGAATAAAAGTTTTGTATGTGTGCTGATAATGTGCCGGGCGAAATTAGCCCGTATTTCCTTTATTCCTAACGGTTATTGATTAGAAGCAAAAGTTTGGACTAACGCCTTGAAGCTAATTAAATTCACTTGTACTTTTATCTTTGATAAGCTGAGACAAGAAAGCAGAAATTGTTAATACAAACACCAACCGACTTTCCCGGTTAGAAAGGGGAAAACAAAATTCAACTCAAAGCATGAAACTGTTCGAATAACTAAATGAAACAGCTAAGTTTTATTCCACTGAGTTAGAGAAATTCTAAGAGGATACCTAAAAAAGGCCATGCCTGTTTTGTAACAGGGGGGGACAGGTCCCCCCCCCCGTTACAAACCAGGCATTTTCACTACTACTTGTATTAATATGAGTTTTTATAATTTTGAAACCACATGTTTCAAACGGTGTATTTAACCTTTCTTTCTCTATAATTTAACCTCATTTGCTTTATCGTGAACAGAACACGTCAGTAGTGGCTCTAAATTTTAAATAACTAATGAATTTTGGTACTAGGTGAGCTGTGGAACTGGGATTGCCAAAATTATGAAAATTGTTATCTATTTTGCCTATAATGCAGATAGTAAAGGTTTCTTGATGTTTAGAAAACAAACACTTTATTGCCCCAAGCATGTATAGTTCAAATGTTCAAATAGCTGCAAACGAGTGATGCTATAGAGTGAAATTTACGTATACTTTCGTTCGGAAAAAAACGTTCAAATTTATTATATAGTGACGAGTGCATGTTCGGTGGACAATGGTGGATGTGGTGGATTCTGCCACCCGACTGCAGACGGAGTGAACAGGGTCTGCTCTTGTCCTTTCGGATTCACCCTACAGGGCACCACTCAATGCGTTGCAGATCCTAACGGTAATTCCATCTCGTCAGTAGTAGAGATTTAAATTTATGAAAATGCAATTATTGACAGAAATTGGCAATTTTAAGTCTATTTTTCGATAATTAAGAGGGCCTGAAATTTTGCTGGAGACAAATCCTTGCTCCGATTAAAACTGATTTTTGTTTAACAATTTTTTTGTTATCATTCGAGAATCATATTTGTGTCAAGCTAAAATCAAGATTACCTTAAAGTCAAGCTTCAGGCTTTTCATGAACTATTTAAGTCGAAATATTTAGTATCTTTTCTATATTTTGTGGTTGATAGCGGTCTCTTCAAAATTTCAGACCTATAATAGGGTGTTTAATGCCCCCGGCTCAAAAGAAGACACTAAGCTACTTTTGTAGTTGTAAAACCGCAGTACTATAAAAGTTTTCCGGTTACATAAATCAACGCAAAATTCTATGTTTTGAACCATATAAAGCTTGGAATTTTCCCATAGTTGTCTAGAAGATATAAAGGATTGTTTGTTTGTGATCGTAGGCGAGTTAGCATAGTAGAATTGCAACCAGAGAAAACAGTCAAATCATTGAACAATATTACGATGCAGAGGTATACCCAAATCGTCACGGGCAGATATGCCCGCGTGCATCTCGTGTTCGTTTTTACTATGTTAATACATTGAAAGCGGAACAATATTGCGGAAAATAGCTACTTTAGCAGAAACCGGCAAAATGGAAGGGAATATCGTATCCCGTGTTCGCAAAAGTGTCCTAATTTTAAATACGAAATACAAGTACAAACTTAATAACCTATTTTTCGCGCGAGTTGTTTCACGCATCCGCTCCATTTATGTATCGATTTTTCGCACGCAATGTAGCTCGATTTCGCATATAATCCGCAATTAAGCCTAACTTAATTACTACTTATTTAATTTAGCCTAACTTATTACTATTAGTAGTATTTTATTACTACTTTATTACTACTTATGGTAATTTATTACTACTTATTACTACTTATTAGTACTAATTATTACTACCTATAAAACTCGGCCAGTCGCACATTGATATACAAATCCTTTGATGTGCGAGGGATTTTTCGGAAAAAAAATCATTTTTTGTGGTTGCATGTATTTAAAGCACTTTAAAGCTTTGAAAGCTTTAATTAAATCTTTATTAAAGTGCTTATTGCATGCTCAAAATGCGCTTCAATAATAGATACCTAAATTGAGCGAAAACGTGCTACAAGATTTGTTACCTACTTTTCGCACCGAATGTTCTTTTATTTCGCAAAATTGGCGGAACCCCTTTTGCGAAAAGTAAGATACAAAGGATGTCTCCTAATTTAGTTCATTGTATGTATCTAATTTTCGCGCCAATTTTACTAAGGCGGAAATTGCGGGCGATACCTCTGCATCGTAATGAAAGTTTGACAGAGTTTGATAAAGTCTGATTGTGCCAAATCATTCAACAAAAATGGAGAAAAATTGTCCAGCGATTCAGTTTTGTAAATTAAACTAAGAATTAATTCAATAAAATATTTCATGATCAAAAGAAGAGTTACATTAAAACTGCATCATCAAGTCGCAACTCAGGCTCAATTTTGCGATTGAAAAGTTTTCGTTTTTTTGTTATTTCCTGCATTTGAGATGATTTATGTCGTTAAGTTTTGAGGTTTCTATTTGCTCTCTATTTAGGATCTCTTATTTTTTTTATTTTTTTTCGGATGTTGATAGTTTTAGACTCTTTCAGACAAGTGTCACTTCTTAATTCAAAAACACTCTGTCGTCTTCTGATTTTCTAACTAGGCTCAACAGTTAGGGGACTTTGTCGCCCAGAAGATCGATCAAATAAAATAACCAAAGGTATTGAATTGGTGAAGCAAGCGTTATTTTGTTACTCTGTTATTTCCCCTCTTCCACTCTTGTATGCTGCTGCAAATTAGATTGCCTTGAAATAAGTTAATTCACAATGGCGCTCGTAATATCAAATCTAGTTACATGGACAACAAAGGTAAGAAAATTACTTGCACATCAATGGAAAAGACAAATTCAAGACAACTTATAATATTAATTACAATAATAATACCAATATCCGTGATTCACTTCTCAAATGAACGAAATCAAAAACGCTCACAGTATACAGTATCCCAACTGGTATTGCGATTACAAATTTCCAGAGTTCAGTCCCAATCTTAATCTCTTCTTTGCTTTTTCCACTATCATTTAAAGTTTAGTCCCACTAAACCAACTGCTTCTTCTCCCTTGTGCGAATCCAAACATCTGAATTCTACCAAAATCTCCAAAATCTGCCTCTGCCAAAATTCCTCTGTGTTACTTTAATTTATACTCGACCAATACGCTCTTATCTTAAGCAAACAAACCATAATCTCTTAAGTAAACATTGGAATTTACACTTGAAATTGTCACATTATGTAGGCGGGCCTTGTTTGCTATGCAAACAACCAATATCAAACTATGCTCTGTCATTCAACTGCTACCAACCATTGTTCATCTTTCTCCTTATCTTAAGTACGCGACCTTTGGACTCTTATGTAAAAAAATCCACTCCGCTTTATCTCATATAGGCACTTGACATATCAATCAGTGTTTGCTTAGTTTGACCTTTCTCAACAACTCATGCAATTCCCCAGTTAAAAACCGCCGAAAAGTCTAATTTTCCTAAAGCCCAAAATTTTGACCTCTAGAGGTCGATTAGGGGTCAATAGTCAAAGATGAAGGTTCATTTTGGTTAAAAAAAACTATTGGCATGGAAAGTCCTCTCACAGTTGCACCCACCCACAAAATTTCAAGGCTTAGAACCCACTAGAACACGAGCAATGACCGCGCACACTTTTCATTGACTTCCCGGCTAACTCCAAATTTTTAAACTTAATAACTTGCAAAATAGTGGTCAAAACGTCTTTGGGTAAAGTTTTCTAGTAACTATAGGGTGCCACTAACTTGCCTGCCAAGTTTCATGACCAGCGGATCAGACGTTGCGAGTCGTTTGCAATTTGAAAATTTTTTAACGAGTCGTGGGTGCCGAAGCCCGAAAAATCCGAGTTCGTCAAAATTTACCGGGGTGGGTATTTTTTGTCACTAACTGTCTCAGGTTATCATATGATTACCATTTCAAAGTCATTCGGGCGCTCAAAAAAACAAATTTCTGGTTTTCGGCACTCGGGTTATCCCGAAGCACCCACTTCTGATCGTAATCTGGGATTAAAAATATCACCAATCGAAAGCCCTTGAAAAGTTAGACAAACCCTCCAAAAATGATAAGGCTACTACCAACACTCCACGAGCAATTCAAATTTTACGTTCCGCAGCGCGGGCGTGCGCTAGTCCCTTGCAGGTTAGTGTGGGATCAGATCTGACATTAAAATTGGATTCCTCGTACCCAAATTTTTCTATCCCCAATTTTCAGGTCAATCTGACTTTTTGAGAAAAAACCGTTCCAATTTCGGTGCTAACTACATTCCTGTGATAATTGCCAATATTATCAAAAATCGCTACTTTACATCCTTAACCCTTCCCAAGATCGTGAAAGAACCTTAACTTATACGTGCATTAATTTACGACTGATTAATCTTATTATTTCTTACTCAAACAGTCATATTTCACAGTAACATACCTAAAAATCTTCAAAGCACACTATTTCCGGTGTTAATAACTGGAGATTGGGTGGCCGAAGTCGCCTGAAAATTATACTCGCAATAGAGGACCATTAGTGGTTCCTCCAATCATTGATCAGTTATCAACCAATAGGTCCTTCCCTTCCCGGGTGCGGGGGGGGGGTTCGGACAACTTTAGACCCAGGGTATTAGAAAGAACTGATAAATTGTCTTTTTTATTTAATTTAAGTCAACAAAACTCTACTTAACTAACTCAGAGGGAAAAAGTGTAACCGGCCGCACATCCCTATTATACATGGACAATCACTAGGGGAATATCTCCACAAAATTTCATAGTCCAATGATGAGTATAACCTAAAGAGTTTAGTGTACCAAGTTTGGAATTGCCAATTATTTTGCAAATTTGAAATCACTCTTTTAGTTACATCAAATTGAAATTCCAATTTTAATCAAAGTATCTAGTTTACTTCAAATGTTCGCTCTCTAGTTTTCTTCTAAAGTCAAATCACTCATTTCGACTTTGGCTTGATGCACAAATACAACTTTGCTAAGTAAATGAAATATATCGACAGCTCAATATGCTTTTGTTCATCAAATTGTTTGTTTAAGATGTATCACTCAACTCCCTCTCTGGCGCCTTCGAAACAATAAACCTTTAAGAAAGAAAACTTACTTCAAACACCTAATTAACTTGTCTAATTTGACCTAAATTATCTAATTTACAATATCTGGTTATAACAATTCACAGCATCCAACACTCTTCCCTCCTAGATTATTATTCTCCCGAAAAATGCAAAGCCTTATCCTGTGACCCGATTAACTTACTCCTACGTACTTTAACAATAGTCGACCTTGTGATGTGAACAACTTAGGTTTAGCTCCGGGTTAATATAAACTAACTGCGCCAAAAGTTGAATAACAGTTGATTAAATCAGATTTAAAAACTTTCACATTTTCAAATTTTAACATACTCTACCTAACTCATCAACATTGATTTTTGATCAAACTCTATTGCCTCTGACAGACATCTTCCCCGGGAACCCCAAAATCACAAAAGTAAAAAAGACAAATCCTAAAATTAGATTTACTAAATTTACACATTTCCCTAAATCATCTTTTTTCAAAAAAATTTTTCTCTAAGGCTATAGTGCTTAATGAACTTGTCTCGATAAAAACAGATTAATACAATGTGGGCAACAATTGGGTAAAAAAAGCTTGAATAACTTAGCTGTCAACATCCCTCTCGTCGTACACTCGTGCACCTGGTCACAAAAACCTTCTTCGTCTGATTTTTGAATGGATGACCAAGTCTTCTTACACTGTAACTGCCATTTCTCCTGTAATCCAGCCATGACTGCTGTTCTGATGCTTCCAAACGGCTCTACTTCCCTTTCCGGCTTAACGAGCGATTCTCCAGCAACAATTTTGTAATCTCCGGAAAATGCAATGCAATCCTTCTCTTCACTTTCTTCTCAACTTCCATCAAAAACCCTCTAAAGTCTTCCCTCCTAGGCTGTTGATCATCATGAACCAACGTGTCCAACACTGTAGCCATTGACTTCTGATCGCATTTCCCTTTTCTGTAAATTCCAGCACTTTCTACTTGATGCTTTTTTGATGCAGCACTCTCCAAACTGATCCGTTGGTTCGACGGAAACACTGCCATTAAGCTGACTTTCATTCAATTGCAATTGCACCCATTTCTCCAACTCTTTTCCCAACCGTGCAAAATCACTCCGGTCACCTGCTGCCTGATCGTTCTGGCCCTTCTGTATTTCAGACACTAACTGCCGATCAATACCTCCTGAACTTGTCCAATTCTCCAAAGTGTCCACAGTGCACTCAGTTGTACACATCTGTGTTTCATCAGCCACGTGTGTTGCATTGCAGAACTTCTGGTCAGAACCTTCTGTCTTCAACTCCATCAAGGCTCAGGCTCCAACATATCGGTTCTGCTAGTTTTGACACCACTTGCAAATTTTCTTGCTATTGCAGTTACATTATGGCATGCTACTGAGTTCAAACTCTCTTCAAAATTTGTCTCGCTCCTCGCTTCGGTGACATCAAGCTCTACATTCAAACAATTTGTATCCAAAATATCTTCAAACAAATAGTCATCATCCGACTGTTCATCGCATAGCTCCTTAGACTCTGGTGACAGTACATAATCATTTTCCGTAGCATGATGCTCAACTGGTCCGCAAGACTCAACACTCCACTCAATGACTTTTTCTTCTGTCAGAAATTTTCTGAAGCCACTGTTTTCATATTCTCTCAGAGCTGCTCAATAAATTTCCTGATTTGTTTGACCACAAACATCCCGCGGAAACTCCACCTCAGTTCCAGTTTGCACTGCATTGCCGTAACCTGTAATTCTTAATCCACTACCACTTTAAGCAACTCTCGTATCTTCAACTTCTCCAAACAGATCTTTACTAAAAGCTCCTTTTCTTGATACATCACTGCCGGATCCAATGCCAAACACTTCAGAACTTTTGCCAGATTGCCGAAATCCATCTATTGAAGAAGTGTCAACGCCTTTACTTGTATCAAATACCTGCCTTTGAGGATAGTGATGTCGTGTTCTCTGAACGACAATATCACTTCTTTCATGGAATTCCGCTCCACTTCCCGCTTTCCCTCTCACAAACAAAGTTTAGCTTCGATCATAAAAGAGTGGATTGTCAGACAATCGTATATCCAGTTGATACAGCGTCTCTGTCCATGTGTCCATGCTTGCTTCCCTGGAGTCGACCACCAATAACCTCTTGGTGAATCATTTACTGCATTCAAGGCCCACCCACACAATTTTGTAGGCAACCACTTCATCATCTCTTCTTCCGTCCATCCCAGCTTCATGCCATTGCTCAAATAATGTTCAAGCCAATATTCCCAAACTTCGTATCCTGGTGAAGGAAATCGCTTCACTAATTGATAACCAAACATAATCAAACTATTGGTAACCCAAATCGCAAATTGAAGTCAACTTTCGGTGTGCTCTTACCAGTTTCTCCGACAAAAAATACGCTCTCTCTCCAAATAATCTGAAATTAATCCACAGTAAAAAGTAACAAAGACATGAAGCCCACCCACGACCGCCACAGTCGTCCTCTGAAATTCTAACTAGGCTCAACAGTGAGGGGACTTTGTCGCTCAGAAGATCGATCAAATGAAATATCCAAAGGTTTTAAATTGGTGAAGCAAGAGTTAATTCGTTACTCTACTATTTCCCCTCTATCCCTCTTGTATGCTGTTGCAAATTAGATTGCCTTGAAATAAGTTAATTCACAATGGCGCTCATAATATCAAATCTAGTTACATGGACAACAAAGGTAAGAAAATTACTTGCACATCAATGGAAAAGACAAACTCAAGACAAATTATAATAGTAATTACAATAATAATACCAATATCCGTGATTCACTTCCCAAATGAACGAAATCAAAAACGCTCACAGTATCCCAACTGGTATTACGATTACAAATTTCCAGAGTTCAGTCCCAATCTTAATCTCTTCTTTGCTTTTTGCACTATCATTTAAAGTTTAGTCCCACTAAACCAACTGCTTCTTCTCCCTTGTGCGAATCCAAACATCTGAATTCTACCAAAATCTCCAAAATCTGCCTCTGCCAAAATTTCTCTTTGTTACATTAATTTATACTGGACCAATACTCTCTTATCTTAAGCAAACAAACCATAATCTCTTAAGTAAACATTGGAATTTACACTTGAAATTGTCACTTTCTGTAGGAGGGCTTTGTTTGCTATGCAAACAACCAATATCAAACTATGCTCTGCTCTGTCATTCAACTGCTACCAACCATTGTTCATCTTTCTCCTTATCTTATGTACGCGACCTTTGGACTCTTATGTAAACAAATCCACTCCGCTTTATCTCATATAGGCACTTGACATATCAATCAGTGTTTGCTTAGTTTGACCTTTCTCAACAACTCATGCAATTCCCCAGTTAAAAACCGCCGAAAAGTCTAATTTTCCTAAAGCCCAAAATTTTGACCTCTAGAGGTCGATTAGGGGTCAATAGTCAAAGATGAAGGTTCAATTTGGTTTAAAAAAATTATTGGCATGGAAAGTCCCCTCACAGTTGCACCCACCCACAAAATTTCAAGGACTAACTCACACTAGAACACGAGAAATGACCGCACACACTTTTCATCGACCTCCCGGATAACTCCAAATTTCTAAACTTAATAACTTGCAAAGTAGTGGTTAAAACGTCTTCGGGTAAACTTTTCTAGTAACTGTAACTATAGGGTGCCACTAACTTGCCTGCCAAGCTTCATGACCAGCGGATCAGACGTTGCGAGTCGTTTGCAATTTGAAAATTTTTTAACGAGTCGTGGGTGCCCAAGCTCAAAAAATCCTAGTTCGTCAAAATTGACCGGGGTGGGTATTTTTTGTCACTAACTGTCTCAGGTTATCATATGATTACCATTTCAAAGTCATTCGGCCGCTCAAAAAAACAAATTTCTGGTTTTCGGCACTCGGGTTATACCGAAGCACCCACTTCTGATCGTAAACTGGGATTAAACAAATCACCAGTCGAAAGCCCTTGAAAAGTTAGAATAACCCTCCAAAAATCATAAGGCTACTACCAACACTCTACGAGCAATTCAAATTTTACGTTCCTCGTACCCAAATGTGTCTATCCCCCAATTTTCAGGTCAATCCATCTTTTTGAGAAAAAACTATTTCAATTTCGGTGCTAAGTACATTCCTGTGATAATTGCCAATATTCTCAATAATCGCTATTTTACATCCTAAACCCTTCCCAAGATTGTGCAAAAACCTTAACTCATACGCATTACACTACGACTGATTAATCTTATTATTTCTTACTCAAACAGTCATATTTCACAGTATCATACCTAAAAACCTTCAAATCTGGAGACGGGGTGGTTGGATTCGCCTGAAAATTATAATCGCAATAGAGGACCATTAGGGGTTCCTCCCATCATTGATCAGTTATCAACCAATAGATCCTTCCCTTCCCGGGGGGGTCGGACAACTTTTACACCCAGGGTATTAGGAAGAACTGATAAATTGCCTTTTTATTTACTTTAAGTAAACAAAACTCTACGTAACTAACTCAGAGGGAAAAGGTGTAACCGGCCGCACATCCCTATTACACTTGGACAAACACTAGGGGAACATCTCCACAAATTTTCAGAGTCCAATGATGAGTATAACCTAAAGAGTTGAGTGTACCAAGTTTGGAATTGCCAATTATTTTGCAAATTTGAAATCACTCTTTTAGTTACTTCAAATTGAAATTCCAATTTTAATCAAAGTATCTAGTTTACTTCAAATGTTCGCTCTCTAGTTTTCTTCTAAAGTCAAATCACTCATTTCGAATTTGGCCTGATGCACAAATACAACTTTGCTAAGTAAATGAAATATATCGAAATCTCAATATGCTTTTGTTCATCAAATTGTTTGTTTAAGATATATCACTCAACTCCCTCTCTGGCGCCTTCGAACAATAAACCTTTAAAAAAGAACGCTTACTTCAAACACCTAATTAACTTGTCTAATTTGACCTAAATTTTCTAATTTACAATATCTGGTTATAACAATTCCCTGCATCCTACACACTCAATGAATCATTTATTTGATTAACAATGCTGTCGAAGTTTGTCAGATTTCTTTATAAAGATCTCAAGAGTTTTGAGTTTCTATTAAAATATGCAGTAAGATTGAGATTTTATCAATCAGGCAAGAAAAGGTAATTGATTCCGTTAGGACATATGGATATCATCATCATAACTGTTTTTATACTATTTATTGAGTTGAATTTGTACATATAATGTAGATTGATTCATTTTTCGCGAATATCTGAGTTTTCATTCTATTTAACTGTTCTCTGTTAATAAATTAGCCAGAAATCTTTTTTATTTCTGTCAAAAAAATAGCACTTCTGAAGAAATATTAGAGGTAATATAATAATATAGATCCATAATTTTTTTTATTTTCCATGCAAAAATCTTTGAGTTTTTTTGATTTCAGTCTGCAAGGAAATACTCGAAATAATCGGCATATCCGTAAACACTGTGTTTGCTGATCCGTAAACACTGTTCTCTCGATTTGGTTCGATTAAGAATATAGAGTTGAAAGGTTTCGCAATATCAATAAAAAAGAAACGGACTTTTGAAAACTATCATGAGTATAATTTAATGACCCACCGTCCGCAGAGAACTTTTCTCTTTGAAATCCAACCTGGCTATTAATAACAAGAACATTGTTAATTTCCTCTGGTACACATTAAAATAAAAAACAAATGGTAGAAGAGGCAATGTAAAGTTAAGAACATAATATTATGTAAAAATATAAAATCATCAAATTACCCAACTAAAATGTGACATTCCATTAGTAAAAAAATGGCCTAACATGCGATCATAAAATGTTCTCACAATTTTATATGTACATCATGAAGATTGAAAAATAAAATTAAAATCTAATGCTCTCAATGTCATCTTTTATATCAGTTACTTTTGGGTCCTTCAAAAATTCTTTCCAAAAATATTCTTTCAGTTCTTTTTTAAGGAAGCTTTTGATGTTGTTTTCAGTCTAATATTAGAAGGCAGACTATTATAAATTGGAATGGCTTGTGCAATAAAAGAATCAGTTAAAAACTTATTGTTCTTTCTTATATTGAGCGTTATTTTTTTGACCTGTCATGTTGTTTTATTCTCATGGTAGGGACTATTACGTAACTTTTTTGTATGAAGTCTTTCATTTGATTAAACGGAAGAAATTTTGAGAGTTTTTGCAATTGTTGGAGTAACTAAGATCGAACCATCATTTTTGCATATCTTTACATCCCCTTTTCTGTAGATTGGACTTACAAAAGCATTTTTCGAACTTTTTGGGGAAAAAATTCCAATATGCAGGTTTAAATCTGAATTATGTAAATGAAGCCTTAGCAAAATACTGGCAAGTTTAATAGCTCAAGCGTTGAAAACTCCTAGTCCTGGAGCCCTACTGCTGTCTAATGAATGAATTGGTCGCGATTTTGAACGACGTGTTGAAATTGGCTCAATTGGCACATTGTGTTGCAGTTATTTGCAAAACCCGGGCCGAGGAATTTGGACAAAATTATGTAAAATCAGCGGCAACTAGCGTTGACAAGTCGGAAAATTCACCGCAATTTTCTTAAATTATTTTGCGTTGAATGCGTTGAATTTGAAGAAAAAAATTCAACGCATTCAACGCAAAATTATGTGAGAAAAAAGCGGTGAATTTTTTGACTTGTCAACGCTAGTTGCCGCTGATCTTACATATTTAGCGCTGAATTTAGCGTAGATCTTACATATTTAGCTTTGACTTTAGCGTAGATCTTACATTATTAGCGTTGAATTTAGCGTAGACCTTACATATTTTTGCGTTGAATTTAGCGTTGATCTTACAAAAAAGCAAGGCGTCCACTTGAACTGTTAACCTCCAGTAGCGTATGGGACTCGAACTGCTGACCTCCTGTTTGCTTGTCGCCTCTTTTACCATTGTGCCACAGTACCTTGGTTTCCTTAAGAGCCGCAATTCTTATAAAGCGTAGATCTTACATAATTTGCGTTGAATTTAGCGTAGATCTTACATATTTTGCGTTGATTTTGCGTAGTATTTAACTTAGCATATTCAACACATTTACCATGTGAGGCGTACTGGGAAAAATTTAAAAATTTTAAAAACTTTTGAAAAAAATTTGAATTCTTAAAATGGTCTGAAATGGTTTTTGCACCATTAGAGAGCACTCAAAGGTTATTTTTTGCTGACTTCATTTCTCTCACTTGTGCAGTATAGGGGTCGAAACAGAAAAAAAATTAATTTTTCGAAAAAAAACTTGAAAAATTTGAAATCGTAACATGGTCTGAATTGGATTTTGCATTATAAAAGAGCACTAAAAATGATTTTTTTTCTGACCTCATGTTTCTCACCTTTGCAATATAAGGCTCGAAACAGTGAAAAAAATTGATTTTTTTGAAAAGCTTGAAAAAATTCTGAAATCGTAAAATGGTCTGAAAAGAATTTTACACTATAAGAGAGCACTTAAAGGTGATTTTTTGCTGACCTCACTTTTCTCACCTGTGCAGTATAGGGGGCCGATACAGTAAAAAAAAAATAATTTTTTGAAAAAAAAACTTCAAAAGTTTGAAATCGTAACGTGGTCTGAATTGGATTTTGCACCATAAAAGAGCACTAAAAATTATTTTTTTCTGACCTCATGTTTCTCACCTTTGCAATATAGGGTTCGAAACAGTGAAAAAATAGATTTTTTGAAAAAGAGCTTCAAAAAGTTCTGAAATCGTAAAATGGTCTGAAATGGATTTTGCACTATAAAAGAGCACTCAAAATAATTTTTTTCTGACCTCATGTTTCTCACCTTTGCAATATAGGGTTCGAAGCAGTGAAAAAATAGATTTTTTGAAAAAGAGCTTCAAAAAGTTCTGAAATCGTAAAATGGTCTGAAATGGATTTTGCACTATAAAAGAGCACTCAAAATAATTTTTTTCTGACCTCATGTTTCTCACCTTTGCAATATTCGGCTCCAAACAGTGAAAAAAATAGATTTTTTGAAAAAAAACTTGAAAAAGTTCTGAAATCGTGAAATGGTCTGAAATGGATTTTGCACTATAAAAGAGCACTTAAAATTCAACGCTAAATATGTAAGATCAACGCCAAAATTCAAAGCAAAATTATGTAAGATTGGCGTTGAATGCGTTGAATTTATATAAGATCAGCGTTAAAATTCAAGGCTAAATATGTAAGATCAAAGCCAAACTTCAATGCAAAATTATGTAAGATTAGCGTTGAATGCGTTGAATTTATGTAAGATCAACGCTAAAGTCAACGCTAAATATGTAAGATCTACGCTAAAATTCAACGCTAAGTATATGAGATCTACGCCAAAATTCAACGCAAAATTATGTAAGATTAGCCTTGAATACATTGAATTTATGTAAGATCAACGCTAAAATTCAACGCTAATTATTAAAGATCTACGCCAAAGTTCAAAGCAAAATTATGTACGATTAGCGTTGAATGCATTGAATTAATGTAAGATCAAAGCTAAATTCAACGCTAAATATGTAAGATCTACGCTAAAATTTAACGCTAAATATGTAAGATTGACGCCAAAATTCAACGCAAAATTATGTAGGATTAGCGTTGAATGCGTTGAAGTTATGTAAAATCCACGCTAAAATTCAACGCTAAATATGTAAGATCTACGCCAAAAATCAAAGCAAAATTATGTAGGATTAGCGTTGAATGCGTTGAATTTATATAAAATCAACGCTAAAATTCAACGCTAAGTGTGAGATCTACGCCAAAATTCAACGCAAAATTATGTAAGATTAGCCTTGAATACATTGAATTTATGTAAGGTCAACGCTAAAATTCAACGCTAATTATTAAAGATCTACGCCAAAGTTCAAAGCAAAATTATGTACGATTAGCGTTGAATGCATTGAATTTATGTAAGATCAAAGCTTAATTCAACGCTAAATATGTAAGATCTACGCAAAAATTTAACGCTAAATATGTAAGATCGACGCCAAAATTCAACGCAAAATTATGTAGGATTAGCGTTGAATGCGTTGAAATTATGTAAAATCAACGCTAAAATTCAACGCTAAATATGTAAGAGCTACGCCAAAAATCAAAGCAAAATTATGTAGGATTAGCGTTGAATGCGTTGAATTTATATAAGATCAACGCTAAAACTCAAGGCTAAATATGTAAGATCTAAGCCAAAATTTAACGCAAAATTATCAAAGATTAGCGTTGAATGCGTTGAATTTATGTAAGATCAACGCTAAATTCAACGCTAAATATGTAAGATTTACGCTAAAACTTAACGCTAAGTATGTAAGATCTACCCCAAAATTCAACGCAAAATTATGTAAGATTAGCGTTGAATGCGTTGAAATTATGTAAGATCAACGCTAAAATTCAATGCTAAATATGTAAGATCTACGCCAAAATTCAAAGCAAAATTATGTAAGATTAGCGTTGAATGCGTTGAATTTTTTTAAGAACAACGCTAAAACTCAAGGCTAAATATGTAAGATCTAAGCCAAAATTCAACGCAAAATTATGTAAGATAAGCGTTGAATGCGTTGAATTTTTGTAAGATAAACGCTAAATACAACGCTAAATATGTAAGATCTACGCTAAAATTCGACGCTAAGTATGTAAGATCTAAGCCAAAATTCAACGCAAAATTATGTAAGATTAGCGTTGAATGCGTTGAATTTTTGTAAGATCAACGCTAAATTCAACGCTAAATATGTAAGATCTACGCTAAAATTCAACGCTAAGTATGTGAGATCTACGCCAAAATTCAACGCAAAATTATGTAAGATTAGCGTTGAATACGTTCAGTTTATGTAAGATCAACGCTAAAATTCAACGCTAAATATGTAAGATCTACGCCAAAAATCAACGCAGAATTATGTAAGAATAGCGTTGAATGCGTTAAAATTATGTAAGATCAACGCTAAATTCAACGCTAAATATGTAAGATCTACGCTAAAATTTAACGCTAAATATGTAAGATCTACGCCAAAATTCAACGCAAAATTATGTAAGATTAGTGTTGAATGCGTTGAAATTATGTAAAATCAACGCCAAAATTCGACGCTAAATATGTAAGATCTACGCCAAAATTCAAAGCAAAAATATGTAGGATTAGCGTTGAATGCTTTGAATTTATATAAGATCAACGCTAAATTCAACGCTAAATATGTAAGATCTACGCTAAAATTCAACGCTAAGTATGTGAGATCTACGCCAAAATTCAACGCAAAATTATGTCAGATGAGCGTTGAATACGTTCAGTTTATGTAAAATCAACGCCAAAATTCAAGGCTAAATATGTAAGATTTACGCCAAAATTCAACGCAAAATTATGTAATATTAGCGTTCAATGCGTTGAATTTTTGTAAGATCAACGCTAAATTCAACGCTAAATATGTAAGGTCTACGCTAAAATTCAACGCTAAGTATGTGAGATCTACGCCAAAATTCAACGCAAAATTATGTAAGATTAGCGTTGAATACGTTCAGTTTATGTAAGATCAACGCTAAAATTCAACGCTAGTTATTAAAGATCTACGCCAAAGTTCAAAGCAAAATTATGTAAGATTAGCGTTGAATGCATTGAATTTATGTAAGATCAACGCTAAATTCAACGCTAAATATGTAAGATCTACGCCAAAAATTTAACGCTAAATATGTAAGATCTACGCCAAAATTCAACGCAAAATTATGTAAGATTAGTGTTGAATGCGTTGAAATTATGTAAAATCAGCGCCAAAATTCAACGCTAAATATGTAAGATCTACGCCAAAATTCAAAGCAAAAATATGTAAGATTAGCGTTGAATGCATTGAATTTATGTAAGATCAACGCTAAATTCAACGCTAAATATGTAAGGTCTACGCTAAAATTCAACGCTAAGTATGTGAGATCTACGCCAAAATTCAACGCAAAATTATGTAAGATTAGCGTTGAATACGTTCAGTTTATGTAAGATCAACGCTAAAATTCAACGCTAGTTATTAAAGATCTACGCCAAAGTTCAGAGCAAAATTATGTAAGATTAGCGTTGAATGCATTGAATTTATGTAAGATCAACGCTAAATTCAACGCTAAATATGTAAGATCTACGCTAAAATTTAACGCTAAATATGTAAGATCTACGCCAAAATTCAAAGCAAAATTATGTAGGATTAGCGTTGAATGCGTTGAATTTTTATAGGATCAACGCTAAAACTTAAGGCTAAATATGTAAGATCAATGTCAAAATTCAAAGCAAAATTATGTAAGATTAGCGTTGAATGCGTTGAATTTTTGTAAGACCAACGCTAAATTCATCGCTAAATATGTATGATCTACTCTAAAATTCAACGCTAAGTATGTGAGATCTACGCCAAAACTCAACGCAAAGTTATGTAGGATTAGCGTTGAATGCGTTGAATTTATGTAAGATCAACGCTAAAATTCAACGCTAAATATGTAAGATCTACGTCAAAATTCATCGCAAAATTATGTAAGATTAGCGTTGAATGCGTTCAAATTATGTAAGATGAGCGCTAAAAGTCAACGCTAAATATGTAAGATTAGCGTTGAATGCGTTGAATTTTTGTAAGATCAACGCTAAATACAACGCTAAGTATGTAAGATCTACGCTAAAATTCGACGCTAAGTATGTAAGATCTAAGCCAAAATTCAACGCAAAATTATGTAGGATTAGCGTTGAATGCGTTGAATTTTTGTAAGATCAACGCTAAATTCAACGCTAAATATGTAAGATCTACGCTAAAATTCAACGCAAAATTATGTAAGATTAGCGTTGAATACGTTCAGTTTATGTAAGATCAACGCTAAAATTCAACGCTAAATATGTAAGATCTACGCCAAAAATCAACGCATAATTATGTAAGAATAGCGTTGAATGCGTTAAAATTATGTAAGATCAACGCTAAATTCAACGCTAAATATGTAAGATCTACGCTAAAATTTAACGCTAAATATGTAAGATCTACGCCAAAATTCAACGCAAAATTATGTAAGATTAGTGTTGAATGCGTTGAAATTATGTAAAATCAACGCCAAAATTCAACGCTAAATATTTGAGATCTACGCCAAAATTCAAAGCAAAAATATGTAGGATTAGCGTTGAATGCTTTGAATTTATATAAGATCAACGCTAAATTCAACGCTAAATATGTAAGATCTACGCTAAAATTCAACGCTAAGTATGTGAGATCTACGCCAAAATTCAACGCAAAATTATGTAAGATTAGCGTTGAATACGTTCAGTTTATGTAAAATCAACGCCAAAATTCAACGCTAAATATGTAAGATTTATGCCAAAATTCAACGCAAAATTATGTAATATCAGCGTTGAATGCGTTGAATTTTTGTAAGATCAACGCTACATTCAACGCTAAATATGTAAGGTCTACGCTAAAATTCAACGCTAAGTATGTGAGATCTACGCCAAAATTCAACGCAAAATTATGTAAGATTAGCGTTGAATACGTTCAGTTTATGTAAGATCAACGCTAAAATTCAACGCTAATTATTAAAGATTTACGCCAAAGTTCAAAGCAAACTTATGTAAGATTAGCGTTGAATGCGTTGAAATTATGTAAAATCAGCGCCAAAATTCAACGCTAAATATGTAAGATCTACGCCAAAATTCAAAGCAAAAATATGTAGGATTAGCGTTGATTGCTTTGAATTTATATAAGATCAACGCTAAAGCTCAAGGCTAAATATGTAAGATCTAAGCCAAAAATCAACACAAAATTATGTAAGATTAGCGTTGAATGCGTTGAATTTATGTAAGATCACCGCTAAAATCAACGCTAAATATGTAAGATCTACGCTAAAATTCAACGCGAAATATGTAAGATCTACGCCAAAATTCAAAGCAAAATTATGTAAGATTAGCGTTGAATACGTTGAATTTTTATAAGATCAACGCTAAAACTCAAGGCTAAATATGTAAGAGCAAAGTCAAAATTCAAAGCAAAATTATGTAAGATTAGCGTTGAATGCGTTGAATTTTTGTAAGACCAACGCTGAATTCAACGCTAAATATGTAAGATCTACTCTAAAATTCAACGCTAAGTATGTGAGATCTACGCCAAAACTCAACGCAAAATTATGTAAGATTAGCGTTGAATGCGTTGAATTTATGTAAGATCAACGCTAAAATTCAACGCTAAATATGTAAGATCTACGTCAAAATTCATCGCAAAATTATGTAAGATTAGCGTTGAGTGCGTTCAAATTATGTAAGATGAGCGCTAATATTCAACGCTAAATATGTAAGATCTACGCCGAAGTTCAACGCAAAATTATGTAAGATTAGCGTTGAATGCGTTGAATTTATGTAAGATCAACCCTAAATTCAACGCTAAATATGTAAGATCTACGCTAAAATTCAACGCTAAGTATGTGAGATCTACGCCAAAACTCAACGCAAAATTATGTAAGATTAGCGTTGAATGCGTTGAATTTATGTAAGATCAACCCTAAATTCAACGCTAAATATGTAAGATATACGCTAATTTTCAACGCTAAATATGTAAGATCTACGCCAAAATTCAACACAAATTGACGCAAGATTAGCGTTGAATGCGTTGAATTTATGTAAGATCAACGCTAAAATTCAACGCTAAATATGTAAGACCTACGCCAAAATTCAACGCAAAATTATGTAAGATTAGCGTTGAATGCGTTGAATTTATGTAAGATCAACGCTAAACTCAACGCTAAATATGTAAGATCTACGCTAAAATTTAACGCTAAATATGTAAGATGTTCGCCAAAATTCAACGCAAAATTATGTAAGATTAGCGTTGAATGCGTTGAATTTATGTAAGATCTACGCTCAGGCGTAGATCTTACATAAATTCAACGCATTCAACGACGCCAATCTTACTTAATTTTGCGTTTTTTAGCGTTGACACCTCGGCCCGGGAGCTTGTTTGTTATTGTTTTCAG
>NC_134478.1:49616865-49651865 GCF_964194025.1 Convolutriloba macropyga
AAAAAATAATTATTTTTATAGAAATGCTAATTTTTTAGAATATTTCTTATTTAAAAAAAGTTGTTTTTTACATAAGGTTTATAACAAAAAATGCAGATTTTTATGTTTTTTTTATTTTTCTATTTTATCATTTTTCAGTTTTGCAGTTTTTTGCATGTAAATTTTTATTATTTTTTTTGAAAAGAATTGTTTTACTTAAATTAAATATCTTTCAAAAATGTCGTTTTTTACATAAGGTTTTAGCAAAAAATGCAGATTTTGATGTTTTTTATTTTTCTATTTTTCCATTTTTTCAGTTTTTGAAGTTTTTTAATGTAATTTTTTTTGGAAAAAAAATCGTTTTTACTTAAAATAAATTTCTTTCAAAAATGCGGTTTTTTTCATAAGGTTTTTAACAGAAAATGCAAATTTTGCGGTTTTTTATTTTTCTTTTATTCCATTTTTCAATTTTGGAAGTTTTTTTATGTAAAAGTTTTATATTAATTTTTTTTTGTAAAAATGTTTTACTATAATGAATTTTTTTTACCAATCATATCATTCGTATAATCTATGTTAAAATAAGCTAGGACCGAGAAACTCTGTTCATTTTGTGTTTTGTCTCATTTGAAAATCAGTGGTCATAAAAAAATGCAAAATACTCCAACACTTCCTTTACTTCCTTCAACATCTTTTCTTTCGACATTTCATTCTGATTTAGATTTCGTTCCCAACAAAAAGGAATCAAAATTTAGAACAACAGTAATTGATAACAACACCGAATTATCCTTTGAGGTGGATTGCACAAGAGTAACAATAAAAACACAGACTACTAGCTTAACACTTCCGAATGATTTGTGGAGAACTTTAGAGGCTGCTAGACATCATAACCTCCACTTAGCCGAAGAAAAAGTCAACAATTCAGTACTTTCTCTCCCCACTTATTTTCAAGCCGTTGAGAGAATTCGAAAAGAACAAGGATTTCATCCACTGAAAGACTGCAAAGGTATTTTGTTCCCGTACTCTCGTGATATAAATCACTACGGTGTATGGTGGGTAGAAGACATGTTCTCCAAACATGCTGATACATTTTCTACAAAATTACAAATCTTCGATCTACCCAATTTCCAAGACCTCATTCTTCCTCCTATCCAGGAAAAAGACAATGATGAGAACCAAGCACTTCATCAAAATGTTCCTTTCTCGAACTACAAGTGCTCTCCAATATAGGTCTTAACAGTTGCTTGTGTTCACTGATAAATTCTCCCTCACGTGACATAAATTGTCACGTCACGTGATGTTACTAAAAATAGAAATGACATAACTATTACGTCATGATGAACACTCAAATCTCATTGGTTACGACTGCTTTTACATGATCTCATTGGTTACGAAGTCGCAATAATTCTCGTTCTTACTAAAATTTTATTGGTTCGATTTATAAAGCTCCTTCTTGAAGATAATTCATTCATTTGTTGCTTTTCGTTTTCAATATTCAGTTACCTTATTTATTCAATTCTTCCTTTCTTTCTTTAAAAACTCATGTTTTACTTACTTCACACGCCACAGATGGATCAAAGTTCAGTCTCAGCTGACAGCAAAAAACCCTACGCCTTCCCCTTCCGCAAACGAAACCATAAGGGAAAACCAGTTATTCCTTCCTCCCAGTTTGATTATCATAATGAAAGCATATATTCTTTGTTTACCGATACCAACGTGAAAGTTGAGGACACTGTTTGCAAACCAAATGAGGATCACCAAGGAAACAACAACCTTTGGTCTTTCCAAGAATACAGCAACCGGAAATTTCAAATCAGCATCCCAGAGGAGACTATCAACACAAGCTCGAATTGGACCCACTTGAAAGTCTTTCGCGAAAATGTCGAAGGTGAATTTGTTCTACATCAGTTTCTGATGCTGTCGGTCTGGGAATTGAAAATTTTCATCCAAAAATTACCTGAGATGTTGAAAGAAGCACTACAATTTGAACCCTCAGAAGTTACTGCAAAGTTGATGATTGACGAAACTTTGTTCCAGCCAACTGATGTGGAGGAAAAAGCAAAATTCGATGTGTTCTGGGAATTGAGTGAGACTGCTAGGCGAAAAGTATGTGTGACCAAAACATTTTACCAAGATGATCCGAATCGATGTTATTTCAGCATCAAGCTCTTCACTCGAGGGACTGAAAAGGACAGTTTTAGAAGGAAATGCTTCCTTTCTGTCAGAATTGGGGAGTTGCAGAAATTACATCGAATGAGCAATGAAATTATTTCAGCGCTGAACAAAGTCAAAAACCCGACAAAATCGCAATGTGCATAGAAATAATTGTAAACTTTTATAATGTATGTGATGTCTTTATTTATTCACTTTTTGAATTAAATTCTTTCAGAACAGTTGCTTGATATGAATATTAAGGAAATTGTAGAGTTCGAAAAAGAAATCAGTCAACTTTTTGTTGGAAATACAAAAAGGAAAAATTATTTTTTGGCTGTCTGTCGAAGTTTTGACAGAAATGCAGATCTAGATAAAATTAACAGAGAAGCTCCCTTTGGAGGTCTAATAGGAGTTGGTGATTCAAAGTTAGAAAAACTTTTGAATTGGTCGAAAATTTTTCGTTTACATGCCACATTTCATGATGCAACGGGATACCTCAAAACAAATCTAAATATTGGTCCTGGGTACTGTTACATGGTTCCATTCCTGAATTCAAAATTTAACTTTTGTTTGTTGGGACATATAACAAGGCTAGCATATTGTTGTTTTCTGAAATTTTCAGCACGATTCCATTCAATCAAAGTGTGAATCATTATTTCCTAAACACGAACAAAAATCAGTTGCACTCTAATGACAGATCATAACAATCACGCAGCTGACTTTATTTTCGATAATAACAATCAGGAGCGACCTCCTTGGAAAATTTGCGGACGCACTTGCTCTCGAACAGCTTTTTTGTCAATATTCCAGTGCTTAGTTGTATTAATACTTCTTCTTTTTTCAATCATCAACCTTATTTTTGCTAGAACTTGTGACGAACGAACAGTTTGAATTGCTATTCTTTCAAGTGCTGTAGGTTACATACTTCCTAATCCCAGAGCATAAAATGAACAAGATTATATCAACAAAGGAACGCATTCTGATGTATCTTGTTGGGCCTTCCGGATCTGGGAAAACTGTTTTCATTAATGATATGCTGCAAATGAAAACTTTTCAACACTCGTTTGATCGAATTTTATACTTTTATAAGCACTTTCAGACAATTTACGATACAATGATGCAATCAATTGCAGGCATAGAATTCATTCAGGGTGTTGACTTTGAATTAATTGAGAACTTACCAGCTGACGGCACAAAATATTTACTTATATTCGATGACTCATTAGACATTCTTTCCAAGTCGGAAAAATTCAACGAAATTGCGACAGCCGGTAGACATCGAAATTTAAATTGTGTTTATATCAAACATAATCTCTTCCACAAAAATAAAACTGGACGTGATGCCGAGCTTCAGACTACTCACATTGTTTTGTTCAAATCACCCAGAGATATGCAGCAAATTGATATATTGGGAAGACAACTGGGTCTGGGAAAACAACTAAAACAATGGTATGATGACGCTACACAACAACCATATGGGCATCTTATGATTGATTTGAGACCATCTACACCTGATTTGTTAAGATATTGTTCAAATGTAACTTCATTTCCTTCAGAATTCTTCGTACCGAACAGTCGTGCTCGTATTAGTGATATTAATGATAAACGCACAGAATTATTATACTCTGAAGCTCTTTCGGAATCTCAACAAGAAATTTCAACCAGCTTTCCTTCTACATTGTCCTAAGGAATTCATCAGACTTCTCTGTGAGTGTATTGTAAACTTGATTAAAGGAAACCTCACAGGAGTAAGAAAAAAACAGTTTGTTCGCTTCCAAAAACAACTTAGAAAGCTCACTTCAAAATCAACAACCCTAAGTTCCAGAAGACTTATATTGGGCTCAAAAGCTGGAATAACAATATTAAGTTACATATACCAACCTTGTATGAACAAATTTTCAACTTTCTTCAATGAGTGAGGTCAAAAAGTTTGTTCTTGTTCCAAAAGAACTGTGGGAGACCAGAAAAAGAAAACCATCGGAACCCTACAGCGAGATCTATAAAAAAGAAGAAACAGTTTTCCCAGTTATCAAAAAAGTGAAAGAAGAACGTTCCGAAGAAACCAATCGTCCACCTAAAGAACTTAAGACAGACCTGGAATTTCCTTATAAGAACTATCCTGAGACATTGAAAACTTTGAAAGAGATATACGAAAACAAACGGTTGAAAATTTCACTTTCCAATACAATTATTGTCGACAACGTTGACACAGGAGTTGACATAAAAACATTCCTTCATTCAATTAAATTGAAGAACGCTCCAGTTGATCCAAACTATTTCCTTATTCTTAAATTTCTAAATCTGAGACCACATCTGGTTAAAAACAACATTTTGAGGACACAGTATGGCTCAGACTGGTTCAATTACAGTTTCAGATAGAATCAAATTGCAGAAGTTGTATAAAGGGAAGGGACCAACAGCTTTCGGTTCTATCAATAACCTAACAAAAGCAAGTGGAATCAGTCGCGAGAGAGTTACAGAATTTTTACAGTCAAAAGACTCTTATACGAAGTACAACGGAATCAGACGAAAATTTCCCCGGCTAAATGCGCATGCTCGCTATATTGATGAGATTTGGTGTTTGGATCTTGCACAAATGGATAAACTATCACGATGGAATCGAGGTATCAACTTTTTACTCGTTACTGTTGATGTTTTTTCTCGATTTTTGCGAGTGGAAGCATTGCGAAGCAAAGGAGCAGAGGGTGTGAAAGCAGCAGTTATCAAGATGTGTTCGAAAAAGAACGAACTCAATTTCCCAAAAAAATTATGGCTAGATCAAGGAAAAGAGTTTTTTGGAGATATGGCTAATTTCTGCGAGGATGTGGGAGTCAAATATTATCACACTTATAGTGAAACGAAAGTAGCTTTTGGCGAGAGAGCTATACGAACCCTGAAAGTTTTAATTTACCGCTACCTGGAAGAAAACGACACATTAACCTATATCAAAGAACTGCAAATGTTTGTTGACGTCATTAACTCAAGAATCAATCGGAATATTGGGTTGGCGCCCAAAGATGTAGTGAATGCTGACTTTTTGACTGTCATGTACAAGCGAATGAAGCTACGAAAAAATACAAAGCCCAAGTTTCAAGTAGGAGATAAAGTTAGGTTGGCATTAGCAGAGGGCAAATTTCAGAAAGGATATAAACCTCACTATACACATGAAATTTTCCTAGTTCGAAAAATAAATACTTCAGCGCCCTTCCCGACATATTTTGTTGTTGATCAGAAAGGAGAAAACATTGATGGAATCTTTTACGAACAAGAATTGTCAAAAGTTGCATAATCATTTTTCAATTAGTCGCGCTAGAAAATGGACGGTTACAATCTACCTTATTTTAAAGGAGTTCCTCGTCAGAGGGGGCGTGGCTTTGGAGCCTTGGCTAGAACAGTCGCTAGGACAACTCTTCCCATTCTCAAGAAATACGTTTTAACTGCAGCAAAAAAAATTGGACGAGATGTAATCGAGTCAGCCATTCCCGAAATTGGTGGTGTTTTATCAGGACAGACTTCGATAAAAAAAGCAGTAAAGAAGACTGCAAAATCAACAATACAGAAACAAGTTGGTGGTGGTATGAAAAAGAGGAAAAACACTAGACAAAGTGTTACTCGACAAAAAATTCGCAATGACTTTTTGAAGAACCTTGACTAATCATTTTTCCGAACAAACGTCACACAGAACAGTCAAACATCATGAATTCGTTTTATCTAGAATTGGTATCCAACGCTTCCTCTCAAGTTTACCCTCAAAATGCAATGGCTTCGTTCACCAATTTTCTTCCCGACAAAATTGAACTGGATGGATCATGGGAAGTAGCTTTAGTTGAAGTATCATATCCCGGTATATGTTATAACATTGAAGGAGGATTGATGACATTTCACTATGATGAGAAATTTAAGCATGTATTCGCTATTCCACCAGCAGTTTTTAACTCTATGGACGAATTTGCGAAGAGTCTTACAGATATACCCAAAAAAGCACGACATCCCAAAAACTTAGATCCTCAATTTTCTATCAACATCGACAAAAAAAGTCGAAGACTAACTTTTTGCAAAAGAGGATCTCAAAATGTATCCTTCATCAAAAGTTTGGCTGCTAACTTGGGCGTTGAAGCTGACAAACCTGTTATGCCACCTGATTCGAAAGGATCATACAACACCAAGTCCTGGGCAACGGCAGATCTCCCTTTTGATATTACTGGAACACATACAGTTTTACTCTACTTGGATATAGTTGAACCCAATTCAGTCGGTGATGTGAAATGTCCTCTTCTACGCTCGTTTCCGTTCAAACACCGAGAGTTCCACAATGATGAGAATTTTAAGAGATCTCAGGTTCTGAGTTATTGCAGTTTCGAACACTTGAGATTCCATAAAGTAATCAAATCCAACTTCCACAGTATCCATGTAGAATTAAGAAACGCTGCTGGGCACCTTGTTCCCTTCTTCCCTATTGGTCAAGTTCAACTTACGTTATTATTCCAGAAAAAATCTTGATCATTTCCTCAATTATCCTTATAAAAAACGGTCGGCTAAAATGAATTCCTTGTCTCACTCTATGCTCGACTTTTTTGGGAAAGTTCCAATTTTAGACCCAATTCTTTGGTCCAATGAACAACAAATATTTCCAACAAATTCCTTAAACGAATCAACAATCGAATTTCAATTGGAAACTGATCGTAATATTTTCACTGACTTGCGATCTACTCGATTATTCATCAGAGGAAGGGTTATTAAAGGCGATCGAACACGTTTGGATAATGCCGAAGAAACATTATTGGTAAACAATGCTCTTCATTCACTTTTCTCTAATTGCGAAGTCTATCTAAACAATGAACAAGTTCACAGTGCCAATTCTCTTTATGCTCACCAAGCTTTTGTCTCTGCTGAATTTTCAGGAACAAAAGGAACCAAGGAGAGCTTATCTCAATGCCAAGGATATCGATACGAGATTGAGCCGAACGATTTTACAAAAAGAGCATTTACAGATACTGTTTTTCAAAAAGATAAAGATGAATTTACTTTTTACGGTCCGTTGGCAATAGGTCTATTTGCTTGTGAAACTTTACTTCTCCCAAATGTCAACCTCAGACTGAAATTGATCCGATCATCTCCAGCGTTCTATATGATCGATACTGGTGGGCTGAACTCGGAGGCCTTAATTTTGGAAGCTTGCCTTTTTACTAGACAGGTAGCGATCTCGGATAACTGGATGAGAAGTTTTAAAAGTAGACTGCTGCGAGAACCTGCCATATTTTACTATAATGAAGAACTTCCAAAAACGTTTATCATTCCCGCAGGACACAACCAGTTTATACAAGAAAATATATTTTCAAACAAACCAATTCGAATGATTGATATTGCTATGAATCTGAATAATGAGTTCAGTGGAACATACAACACGAATCCGTTCCATTTTCATAAATTTGGTCTTCGACAAGTTAAAATTGTGCGTGGGAATCAAACTATTGTAAACTTGAAAACAGAAAATCACGTGAGAGCTTATGCTGAAACGATGAAAGCACTCAAATTTGATGATGACGGTCCTAACATTCAATACAAGGATTTTGAAAACCATTTTCATTTATTTTTCGATCTTACTTCAACACAGGAGGCCAATGTCGAAATGCATTTTCCTGATGTAGTTGGAGCAGGAATTCGTTTGGAGCTCTACTTTGCTAACAATTTGACCAATACTGTAGAATTATTTGTTAGTGGTGAACGTATAAGCTCAATTGCAATTGATAAGGAGGGATCAGTCACCAAAAATGGATAATCAACAACTCTTACATGTTGTCAACAGGTTCCCACACCTAAAGTTCAAATATCTTGGTTCCTTCCCAGCAGATCTTCGGCCAAAAAATTTACTTACAAACACGTTTTGTATAATCAACACAGATCCATCTACTCAACCGGGCTCACACTGGATTTTGCTAGCCAACAAAAATGGAAAGTTGTTCTACGGTGATTCGATGGGAGAAGTTTTGGAAAAATATGGCATCAAGACGAAATCAAACTTTGGTTCATTAGTACAGGAAAAACTCCAAGATTCAGAATTGTGTGGTTTATATGCTATTTATTTTGCACATGTGTTATTTTCTAAAGTCTCGTCTAAATATTTTAATGATTTTCATATTTTGAAGTTCTTTGCTGATGTTTTGTAAGTTTTGACAACCAAAATCTTTAATTGTTTAAACATTAATCCGTAAAATGATGCAAATGGTTTTCAAAACTTTTTTTAAAAAAATTTGTAAATTTTTTACTTAATCATTTGTATGTGTATTTGTATCTAATTTAGTTATTTTATACAAGGATTTTTTTTCAAAAGACATTTTGTGAGGTAAACAGTGAATTGAAAAAGATATAAAATGAAAGAAGGCTAAAATTTACTAAATCTAAAGAAAATGACTTATATATCTAAAGGAGTAGTGTGAATTCCGTCTTCACAGACTTTACGCTTGGGATAAAAGTATGACAGTCCCACTTTTTTGAGTTCATATGTGCATACTTTCTGATTGTCGACTACGCGAAATCCCCTGTTCGTTGAATATACCCGCTCCTCATCAAACAATACTTTTCTGTATTTGGCTAAGGGTTCCTCGATGTTGTTTTTGTTGAGCCCCTTACTGGATAATTTTACAGTATCTGATTGCTCATCGTAGCAGCAATAAGTTTTTGAGCACAAAGCAATCATTTCTGAGCATCTAAAGTCTTCTTTGAACAAGCCTGGAGTTCTCTTGTCAAAATTCGCATGCTTGTTGCAACATTCACGTGGGAAAAAGTTGCTGCTTGAGTTTGCTGCAAAATTATCACTGCAGTCGCTCTGTCTCATCCAGTACCACAACGATTGCATTTCTGGTCGAATGATTCTGTCAAATTTTTCCTCACTAAGCGCCATGTACAGACTGTCGGTATCCATTTCAATGAGTTCGTACTTATTTTTGTCACAGAAAGTGGAGAAAAAGTTGTACTTGAGTTGTAACATTGTAAGCTTAGCGTACTGCAGAATAAAAAAACCAACTATTATTGGTTCTTTATGTATGATACGTGTCTTGTTTAATTCTACTTCGTAAATCTCTTCTGGCAACTCATTTAACGTCTTGAAAAATCTGTTGTTAATTAAATTATCCACTTGAGAACCTGTAACATATTTTGTGGTCGTATGCCGGCTACGATCCATTATCTGGTACCCGTAAGAACTGTTACCTATCAATTTCATAGTTTCAGCAACGACTGTTGAGTCTTTGTTTCGGTCTCCATCGCGGCGAGCGTCGACAACGTTTTGCACAAAGGACTGGAAGCAGCGGCGGGGAGTGTATTGTAGGAACCAAAAAACGTCTCTTAGAATCACTCCTTTTTCCAGATAAAATAACAAAAGTGGAGTAATAATTGGTCCTCTGTCAAGCTTGAAACTAGAAATGAGCATTTTTCTTGGTTTTGATAATAACTTGTGTCGCTCAGCAAATGCTTTCATATGGTGCCCGATGTCGTCTCGTCCAACTTCACAATTCTTAAAAATAGGAGGAAAGTTCTCAAGGTAAGGGTACAAGTGTTCAGGGACTTCGAGGCTGCAATCGACCACACCAAACAAATCTCCTCGTTTTATTTTTTTCAGTAAGAGCATTTTTGGAAAGGGATTGCTGAAATGGATATTTCTTGTTGACGAACTCTTTTACTCCATTTATGTTTTCCCTCCTCCACTTTTTCCACTGACACTCCCAAATTTCAACAACTGTGTATCCTAAACCCTGCAGATACTCTCTTCGATCACTATCTCGTTCCCGTGTCTTTAATCCGTTCTCTATATCTTCAAATAACAGCGGCTTTTCCTCCTGACAGGGACAAAAGTGAAAGTAGCATCCCATTGCCTCAAACACTGTGTTGCAATGAGAGCAGAAGCCATCGACGAGATAAGTTCCAATTCTTTTCTGTTTTTTGTGACTGAACTGTGACTGTATTAAACATTCTGGACGATTGCTCTGCAAGTAATCGATTACTTGCTGCTCAAAGAAACTCCTCCAATTCCTTTTTGGGTGAAACTTTGCAGTGTCGACGTTGAACTCCCATTTTGTGTAGAGTCCAGTTGGCATTTCCTTGGTCATTGAGAATGGGTATAGTTGACTTGCATCAATGCCTACTATAGATTTGCATACATTTTCGGACTCTCTAATCTTCGTTTCGCCGACTTTAGCATATCGGGTGAAGATAATCGAGGGTCCTCCCGTCAGCCAATTTCTGATATAGTTATCATATTCCTTGTCTTGCTCGCAGAATGGGAAAAATGCAGCATCTGTTGATGAATGGAGAAACCTGTTTGCCAAGTTGGGAAGCGTATAGCCCATTTTCAACATATCAATTTGTTTTGAGTGGTAAAATTGAATCATCTTTGTCATCGCATCAAGAGTGGGCACGACGTCTTTGTTGTTATACCACTTGAGAAAATCACGAAATGTGTTCATGTTCTCCTTTTCCCAAATGTTTTGAAGTTCCCGATAGTTTTCCGCTGCATTTTTGGGAACTGTTTTTAATTTCAGCTTCTTTAAAGCTTCCTTTTCTTCAATTCCCCTTTTTTTGCAATCCATGAACTTATCGTAATCGACTGACAAGACGTTATGGTTTTTCAACTTACTCCAGAAACTTTCAATTGGTGGCAGTTGGGTCTCATTCAACTTTTCAGCACTGTCAAACCACTCATAAGGGAAAAAACCCTTCTCTTCACTGGCTCCATACGCTTTCAGAAAATTATCCAGAGTTGTAGCTCCTCCCAGGAAGTTAAGAATGTCCAGAAATTGCAAGCCAAGAAAGTTCATTCCAATATATTTGTTCCCCGTACGAATCACTTTGGGAACAACGTTTTTCTCTATTAACAGATGATGCAGAAGATATTCTTTTATCAGGTTCAAATCATACCGAGAGCTATTAAACCCGAAAACAGGAATAGTGCTGTAATATTTCTCAAAGTCTTGTCTCAAATTTGATAACATCTTGAGCTCGCATCTCAGTCTCCTAATTTCAAGGTCTTCGTCCTCCTCTTCGTTGGGTTCAGCTTCGTTGTCAAATAAGTCGTGCACTCCGGTGGGTACCTGCTTGTCTTTCACTGGAACCAATAGTCGAACTGCCCAATACTTTTCTTCCAATTCCAGCAAGAAAGCATTGAGTTTTTCCCTCATTATAAGTGTGCTTTTTTCTGCTATATTAGTCAAGCTGGATACAAAATCACGGATTAGTTGATATGGATCTTCGTTGCAAATGAATATTGGGTCTTTAAGTAGGTTGGAAGCTATCGACACGCTAATGGGAACATGTTTTCCAATCCACGAAGTCAAATCTGTGTTTCTGAGTGTATTTTCGGGGACGGTTATTGACTCAAAATCAAATACAATAAGATGAGAAAAAAGCCTGAGTTCTTGTGGAACATTAATTTTAACGTCATCCAAACGATCAAAAATAGTTTCTGATAACTGATAGGCTCCTGTTGGATATTTGTGTTGCGTGTTTTCGGAGCAAGTTTGTATGTGCCTCATAAGATTGAAGGATCTGTCGAAAAACTGATCGCATACGTAGCACCGGAATTTTTTGAGGAATTTGTTGATGTCCGCTGTCCAACAGATATGATTTTCATATCTCAGCAACGAAGTTGTCTTTGTGCGTTTCATCAAGGAGCGACGAGTAAGTTCAGCATATAATTCAGACTGATCGTCAATGAAAATGGTGTAAACTTGAATGTTTCGGTCAGTCAACTCTTCAAGAAAAGGAATATCATCTTCATGTACTCCTGGAAAGCTTTCGCCATCTCTCCTTGTTGCTGAGAGAAACATCTGCATCAATTCCATTGTTTTATTTTGTAGCTCATCACTACCGTACAAATCGTAAGCTAAAGCACGGAACATACACAAGTTGTCTTGATAAGGTTTTAGTTCGCAATCCGAAACAAAACACTTAACGTAACCGTTCCTGAGCAAAATAGATGGAATATTTTGAGTTATACAGCCTAAAGGAACACCACTGAGGAGAAATACAAAGAAAGTGACATTTGTAACACAATAAAACTTCCACTTCGTGTCTGGACGTTGATTGATTAGATTGGGTAGAAAATCTTCACTTCTCAATTTCGATTTGATAAAATTGAGATCTGAGTCATCGGAGAGAACCATAGGATTTAAAAAAATGGGGTTGTTGTCTGCCGCGTAAAAGTATCGAAATTCGTCCGAGTTATACACACTCAGCAGCACGAATCCAAAGGAAATGTTAATTTTCGCTGAACTGGGTAAGTCGTTGTAAACAAAATCCAATTTGTTGATCACTGTTTCGTGGCTGAGTTCGAATAACTTGAAGTTATGCACTTTCTTTCTAGACAATTCAAGCAGTGAGTCTTGTAAAAAGTGTTGAACCGTTTGAAGTTCACTATGAAGAGCGAACGATTCTCCGTATATAGATAAGTCGACGTCATCGTAAGCCACTGGAGGAGAATGTAGATGATTGTTTCGTTTATGATGGAGAAGTTGATAATATGTGGAGAACGATAAATTGCAGCTTCTACATGAAAACTTTTTCTTGATAACCAGAGACGGTGCATGTACAGAAGCAATGTGTTTCCGCAGTTTCTCGTCGTCCGGAAATGACTGGGAGCATTGTGAGCAAACTTTTGCGTGACGCTTCTGATGTCTGCTCATATTGGATTTCAAAATAAACTTATCGCAAGACTTGCAAAGTTCTTTTTGGTCCGACTTTCGAGGAATCTCTGAAAATAAAATAAGTTGTAAGATTAGAAGTGAGAAAAGGAGGAGTAAAAAATTGTTAAAACGGAAGTTGCGATGAAATAAAATTTTTGTCAGAAGTTGTAAAGATTAGAGTTCTCAACTGTACTCAATTCTGTAAATCAGAAAAATGAAAATAAATGGAAATGAAAAGTTCTTTGTTGAATATGACGTAATTATGACCACATAATGACTTAATTGAGACGACAGAATGACGTAATTGTGACGTTATTATGACGTAATTATTACGACACTATGACGTAATTGTGAATTACAATGATGTAATCGTAATGTTATGCGTAATTGTGACAATAATATAGTGACTAATTGTCTAATCACGTGAGAATTTTAGGCACATTAACAGATGACACAGTAAATTTATTATTAGGGACTTTACAAAGCAGAGGTCATTTACCTCCAAGCAAAATTAATGGGATCACGTGAGAGATTTCTTTATTACATTAAAGCTTTTGAAACTTGTAAGGCTCCGAAATTACAAAATTGTGCTAATAATGGGAGTACAGTAGACAAATTTGGGTAAATTTCTTTGAATTTTGGGTAATTTTTTGAAATGTGGTGATAAAACTGGGAATTTTCAGCTCAAACTTGTTAATTTTTGGCCACGAATTCGGTATTTTTGATAAGATTTGGGTAGATTTTGATAAGAATTGGGTATAATTTGCCACGAATTGGGTTTTTTTTGGTAAGATTTGGGAAGTTTTTGATAAGAATTGGGTTTTATTTGCCACGAATTGGGTATTTTTTGGGAAGAATTGGGTATTTTTTGATAAGAATTGGGTATTTTTTGGTCAGAATTGGGTATTTTTTTTAGAAAAATTGGGTATTTTTTGCCAAAAATTGGGTATTTTTGCCTGGAATTGGGTATTTTTTGGTAAAAATTTGGTATTTTTTGCCTAGAAATGGGTATTTTTTTAGTAAGAATTGGGTAATTTTTGGTAAAAATTGGCTATTTTTTGCCAAGAATTTGGTATTTTTTGGCCAAAATTGGGTATTTTTTGCCAAGAATTGGGTATTTTTGGCCAAAATTGGGTATTTTTTGCCAAGAATTGGGTATTTTTTGGTCAGAATTGGGTATTTTTTGGGAAGAATTAGGTATTTTTTGGGAGGAATTGGGTATTTTTGCCAAGAATTCGGTATTTTTTGGCAAAAAATGGTAAAATTGTCAAAATTTAACTATATCAGCCCAAAATCGGGTAAATTCAGTAAAAATTGACTGAATTGCAATGAAAAATGATAAAATAGTATTCTCCTTATGTAAATGAATGAAAGAAAGTTATAGTTGTGATAACTATGCGCGGATGAATAAAATGTGAAAATGACTAAAAGTGAAAGTTCCGCAGATATATTAAGTAGATAAGATTAGCTGAAGTGCATTAGAGCGGATGCATTTCCCTGGGGTAATTACGATAATTACCCCTGGGTAATTACGATAAGATGACAGGTCTATTGTTCTCACTCTCTTTTTTAGGTACGTCTTTGGAAAATTGATGAAAATAGGCTATAGGTAATCTTTATACATAGGTACGTCCTTTTACCCCCCCCCCCCAGCTCTGCTCGCCTACTACTACTTATTTCCTATCTAAAATGGAGTGGGTTTTTTTCCGCGGCGGTTTATTTCTGCAACCGAATTCAATAAGTTTTCCTTGAATTGCAATTGTCATGTCAAAATTTTAAGGTATTTCGAACTTGAAAGCCAACAAAAATTGAAATTATTGAGGACCTCTAATCAGCTCAGCAAGCTGAAAAATTTTGCACAAAGCGTAGTCTTTTTGTAATAGTAAAGAGCTATAAAATAAAACCAAAATTAGTTTCGAGATTCAGGCGGCCTTAGTGGAAAAATCTTGGTCTACCATTAACAAAATTCAAGCATCGTTTTTTGTTTTCAAGCTACCGATATAAGTTTTCGGAAAAATTCATTTTTTGTCACCTTTTGAATTTTTATGTTAACTCGACTGCAAGCAATTCACTTCTAAGATATTTAGTTCATTCTGTTGCTTCTGATTGGATTTTCCGACACCTAAATTGTCTTACAATTTTTAATAAAAAACTCATGGCAATAAATTTTCAAACTTCAGGGTATTTTGCATTACTTTTATAAGTTACAGAAGATGCTTACAGCGAGAGTCTATAAAATTTGCTATGTTCTGTGAATGAAGATATGAGCTCACGACTTCAACTCTAACTAACCAGATTTTATATAGCTTTACGAATGGTATTCTGTTTTCTAATGTCATCCATGTAACAACAATCAAAAAATTTCGCGAGAAAAGATTTCAATTCAACATGCTTTATTGTCTTTCCAAGCATGGGTGGCTCCCTCTTTTAAATTAACCAGTAAACTAACCGATTGAATTTTAGACTTGATAGCTCACTGCGATATTTGTAGTGTTAGAGAAAGCTTTATCCCGAGTTGTCTCTTTTTCACAAAATAATTTTGATACTTGTAATGCTTAAACAATAAACACCAAAATTGGTACATTAATTCTTCCCACTATACGTATAAACAATCAGTTATTTGAAGTGAACCAAAATTATGACCTCGGCGCAGAGCCACCCAAGTTTTCTAATAACAATAAATAAATAATCAAATATCAACGTTAGTATAGCAAATTAATAAACTATTGTAATAAGTAATTGTTTAATCACATCAATTTCCACGAAAGCAGTTAAAAAATAAAATCGCCAAAATGTTTAATGTACTGTTTTGTTTGTTAATCAAAATCTATAATATTATTTGTTGCTTTGACTAGACTTGAGTTGGTTAACGATAGTTGATCTCTAGTCGTACTTGTGGCTCTCGGCTCCCCCTCTTCCGAATCCGCCTGGGCCGAATAGTGCCGAGTAACAGGGCTGGTGACAGTATGGCTTCCCTGCAAACATTTCAGGAGTGTATGATTAAGTCATTAAATTAACACTAGTTAAGTATAAAATGAAAACGAAGGCAATCAGCAACCTAAGTAAAAACAATTATTACAAATTCAAATAATAATGACAAAAAAATCTATTTGTATTCGAAAGGAGTTTTATTCTAAGAAATTAAAAAACTTTGTCTATCTCAGACTGTTTAGTGGCCTTTACTACTTTTAAAGTTTCTTCAAATATAACGCATGATAAATAAACAACGCTATTTTTATGACCTCAATTTTTTCATTTTTCGGATAATACAAATTATTTGGCCCCTGTTGTTAAAATATTAAAAACTTGAAAGCGTATGCATAACTATGAATACGCTAGGATTTCTCAAAAGTACCAGGATTCTGAAGTAAAAATTTATAATAGATTCAAATTGTTTGGACCCTTTTTCCAGCTCTAATTCAGCTATTTTCCCTCAAAGATTTCAGCAAAGTCCTCAATCCAGTATGCCTGTTATGCAAACTCATGTTGCCAAGCACCGATTTTTTATGAACTTATACTTGAAAAAAAACATTTCAACTAACCTTCGTGTTCGGCGTGTTTGCCAGTTGAGAGTGTCTTTTTGCACTTTTCACACTTGAGACAGGGTCTGTGCCAGTCCTTGCCCAGTGACGTCACCTTCTCAGCAAAGTACACCTCCTTCGTACAACGGGGACACTTGGGCATCCTACCACACATACAAACCACCGCCCATTAGGAAGTGGAATCTATTGTATTTATTATGCCCCCGATTACATATATATTATATACCGTTATAAAGCACGTAACTATATAAAAAATGCAATAAAAATTGCAAGTCTGCTGGGGGGGGGGGGGGGTGGGTGGTTTTCAGTGATATTTAACCTATCAAAAACTATATGCCTCAAAGGTCTTAATTGAATCCAGCAAAATATTCTCCCAATTTTATTGATCTATTACGGCATCCAAATGAACAATAAACAAAAACAAAAAGCTAACCTTATTTTAGCGGTGACTGTATGTGAAAAATTTTCTTTTTGATTTGATGTTTTGTGATTACAGCAATTTTAGCTTTTCAGTTCAATTAGCTTGTTTGTCTCTACACATTACATTGCAAAAATCACATTTGCTCGAGTAAATATTCTAGCGGTACATCGCTGTTTTACGCATGTATTTTACTCACATGTATTAAGATCTGGAAAGTAAGAGAGCGCGAAAAGGTGCGATCCGCTCAAATTTTGGTATATATGTCGCTAGTTTTCGCATTTTACAGTGTAACTTACAAGTGTAATTGACTGTAATCCTTTGATCAGGGCTATTAGTCCTTTTATCATTCGGGCTAGCGAAGGTTTCAAAGGTTTCAAATGTCAAAGTTTAAGCTGAAAATACGCAGATAACCACATTTTGATGTTCATTTGCATGTCTAGATTTTTCGAACCTTTGCATGCGTAGCAATTTTTTTGGGACTACTGTATAGCGTGTCCTATAAAGTTGAGAAACGCTAACGTTTCAGAACCCACTGGACAGCTTTCAAAGGTCAAAAATCAATTTTAAAGCCATGCTGTTAAAACCGGTGGAAATTGAGATGAAAAGCAAGGAATTTGGCATATTTCTGCTCAGTTGCCCTTTTTCGCGTCTTTTGAATGCTCATCATTTGAAATTTATAGGACAGACTGCATATAGTTTTATGGGACCCACTATATTGGTTCAGAAACTCTGATTTCCAAATTGGGTTCCGTGTTGTCGAACAATGGATGCAATCGAACAAGTAGTATCTTATCTGGCTGTTTCATTGAGATTTGTGCTCTTAAGTAGACGATTAAAAATGTCTTAACTAAAGCAAATGTTCAAAAGCTTAAAGTGTCTAAGTGTCCACAACACACTAAGTGTCCACAAAGGTCAAAGATCTCAGGGGTTGGAAGCAAAACTGACGCCTGTAACATTTTTAAATGAATAGTTTTTTGAACGCGTGATTATCTGACTGTATAATTAAAAGCAAAAGTGATTTCCAATTCACTTATTTATTCTTTCCGGTTGACAGCTGCGATTCTTCTATGTTCTTCCATTTTCTTATTTTTTTGTTTAGATCCACTTGTGGGGGGAAAACTATATACTCAAATGGGTTTTTTGTTCAGTCAATTTTGGTTGATGCATATAATCATCGCAGAAAATTGAGACTAGTATCATTAGAAACCCCATCCAGCGTAGAAAATGGAATTTAAAAGAGTTTAATGATTTTCGTTTCTTGCATGGAATTATCGAGGTTTTGATTTTTGGGGAAATTAGACGGAATCACTTTTTTAATCACATTTTCCGTATTTCTTAATCCAATGTTTGACATTTTTGCTCATGTTTGTTAAAATTGTAAACAGCACTGCGATAAATTGTACTGATAGGGAAAAAGGAGGCTTGCGGATTGGTTTTATCTTAGTTTTGTCAATAAATTGTTTCTATTTTTCAAATTTAAGTCTTTTTTTCACAAATGACACCCAATGAGCTTTTTTATCCGTCATTGTTTGAATTTGTCGGAAGTAGAGACCTATCATCTGCTATCACATTCTTAGAAAACTCTTCGAAAAGGCTAATTGTACTCTCAATTCCTATAGCAGTCTTCTGGAACTAATTCTTTGCGCATTGAAAGAAGGCGCTAAAGAACCTTTCAATAGATTCCAGTGAAAAGCTTATAGTTTTATGGGACCCACTATTTTGGTTGAAAAATTTTGCTTTCCAAATTGGGATAGGTGTTGTGGAACAATGAATGCAATCGAACAAGTAGTGTCTTATCAGGCTGCTTCATTCAGATTTGTGCTCCTAAATAGACAATTAAATATGTCTAAACTGTGGTAAATCTTCAAAAGGTCAAAGTGTCTTAGTGTCCACAAGCCCTAAGTGTCCATAAAGGTCAAAGATCTCTAGGACTAGAAGAAGAACTGACGCCTGTAACATTTTTAAATGAATGGTTTTTTTGAACGCGTGGTAATTGACTGTATAATAAAAAGCAAAAGTGAGTTCAAATACACTGAATTGCTTTTTCTGGATAACAGCTGAGATTCTTCTATGTTCTTCTGTTTTCTTATTTTTTTGTTTAGATTCACTTGTGGGGCGAAAAACTATATACTCAAATGGGTACTGTCAGTTTTGGTTGATGCATATAATCTTCGCGAAAATTGAGACTAGTATCATTAGAAATCCCATCTAGCGTAGAATATAGAATTTAAAAGATCTTCTTTATTTTCGTTTCTTACTTGGATTTATCGAGGTTTTGATTTTTGTCCAAATTAGAGGGAATCACGTTGTTTTTAGTTTGACAATTTTGCTCATATTTGTTAAAATTGAAAACAACAATGTCATTAAGTTTTTTATAGGAATAAATGAGGCTAACCAATTGATTTTATCCTAGTTTTGTGGTTAATGTTCCTAATTTTTCCAATTTAAGTAATCGTTTTTTGCATTTTTGTTTCTTTTAGGGCTGATTACTGACATCACTGATTGCAAATCAAGGCCCGATTAGTGACAGACCCTATTCACAACAAAGTGATGCCAAAAACTGTACTTAATGTCTTAGAGGAGGTTCGTTTTTTAATGGATTTGACAATGTTTTTTCGTAAATTTCAATTGATTTCTCAGGTGTGATCTTCTTTTGTCACTCTTTTTGCAGCGTCATGAGTTTACCCGATTCATTAAAGATCCAATTGCGTTGTTTATGATCTATAGAGGAAGCTATAAAAGGTATTCAGTTGTTTTTTAATGCCTCATTGTGTTTTTGAACATATTTCAGTTAGGTTCTGAAGTTTGCCAATCATTTCTGTCCATATGTGGCTTAGTCTCAATACATACAGGGAAAAGTTTATTACTACTGAAGCGAAAGACACTCTTTATATTGTTTTCATATTTAACTAATGCTTTCTGGGCTTTCTTACTACGAAATTTCAAAACATATTTGTGAATTTTGCATATTTACCTTTTTTTGAGATTGTTATGTGTTCCGTTTTCATACTATCACATTAAGGAAAGCTCAAATTGGCATTGAAAGAAGGACCAAAAGAACCTTTTTATAGATTTCAGTGAACAACTTTTAGTTTTCAGTTCTGATCCCTTGCAGAAGTTTTGGATTTTTTTGTTATTGCCTCTTATTATTGTTCTTTATGTTGATTTTTGTCACATTTTTCATTATCAAAGGCCTAAACTGCTTCTATGGAGGTTTAATTGAATCAATTTACTGGTTTCAGTCTATAGCTGAGGAATAATTAATACCATCAATTAATTATTTTTTTAGAATATCATTTTGAACTTCAATTTTCGATTATTTTTCGAAGTTCAAAGTTCAATTTTGAAATTCAATAATTTTATAATTTTGAACTTCAATATTTGTTCTCATTGTCATCATCAAGTAAATAAGCCTCAAAATTGACAGGGCTCATCGACTTTTTGTCGCTCAACGCAATGTCGCTGCTATTGATTATGTTTTGTCTAATGTCTTTAGTGCTTATAAACGTGTTTTCATAAGAGTTTAGTGAGTTTTAGATGCCTCTCAAAACTCTTGGTTCTTTTTGTTGTCTTTTTTCACAAAGACCTTTTTCAAAAAAGACCCATTTAAAATCCAAGCTGACCCATAAACTTCGAATTCTTTATGTCAATTTTTCACCGGCTCTATATGTCTTATATTTTTAAGGTCTTCAATACTAAGGTTCCGAGAAAAAATTGTGTGAAATTTTAAGTTCTGCCCTTGTTTTTTATCTTCATATGAATCAGTCTGATTAATCACAAACTGGAGTTCATTTGTTTCTGTTTGTAGTTGTTTGTTGTCTTTTTCACCAAGGCTCTTTACAACGAAGACCCAGTTAAAATTAAAAGACCCCACCAAAAAGTGAAAATCTTTTTTGTTCAATTTATCGTTTTAAATGGTTTTTCACTTTCTGAGAGTTTTAATTGCTCCAAAACTTTGGTTGTGTGAATGGTTTGTGAAATCTTGAGTTCTGTCCGTATTTATTGTTTTTTTGATGTCTTATGATTCGGTCTTACTAATAACAAGCACAACTGGCTTCGTGAGGAGATTCAATTTAACCTGTTTCTTTTCTAAAAGGAGGGAAAACGTTTTTGTTAAACGATATGTGAAATCTTGGAAGTTACCCATCTTTTCGTCAGTTGCGTGACAATTACATAAAAACGTAGATGAGTGGGGTCAGAACATTATGTGCGAACGCACATTACCGCGAGTCCTTGTTTTTCATAGAAAATCTTTAAAACTTTGAAACCTCATTTATTTAGTTTCGCACCAATTACGAGGAATTATATATCTTTTAATTGTATTTTTCGCCCCTTTTTGTCCTTTTTGCTCTATTTTTTATTGAGACAGGTTTAGCATATATTGCATATAATACGATTACGAATTAATACTTCTGTTCTACACAATTGTTGTATCTGTAATTTTTGGCTTCATGAATTGGAATAAAAGTTTTGATTAATGGGAAACTATTGAGTGATTGATTCTACGAAGTCACTCGGGTAGCATTGAAAAATCAATAAGTTGCGTTAATTTTGAGGAGAAGGGTGTGCCAATATATCAGCTGTGTCGGTAGCATAGAAAACCCGCAATTAAATTAGAAGCTAGAACTGAGAAGAATTGAATGGGGAATGTAAAAGTTAAAACCCTGGTCATTTATCCCACTTAAAGAATTTGGGGTGAACAAAAGCACGGCGGACTTTTTCAAACCAAATGATTCAGATGAAAAAGTGGTCATAACCAGAAGCGCAGACAAAAATTGAAACATTATTGGGAATTAAGTGCAATTAATTGCGGCTTCTTGAAAACCAATTTTGAAAAAATAACCACTCAACGCCTCTGTGTGTGTGTGTTTACTCTCGAACAAATTGACTGTCGTTTTCTGAGAAAAACATCCTAAAAGAAGCTTTTGATTTTGTTCTGAATGCTAATTTTACTTTCAGCTGTTTCCTCGAAAATAGTCAAAAAGAATGTCTTACCTTTGAAAAACTGGTCTTTCTCGAACAACAAACGAATTCTTATCTCTCCCTATACAAACTAGCACCACAAAATGAAACTTCTAAACGATAGGAAGAAAGGAACAAACTGAATTATACCGAATTTACTGGTTTAATATTCTTTCTTGTTAAATTACAGATCGGGAACTGTAAATAAATGGAAATTGGGTAAAACCCCGCACGTGGTCAAACTATGGGCTCGTTCTAACATATCGGAACCACATTTATTCACGGGTTCTTACTACTACGTAAGCATATATTTACGTCACGCAGTTTACTACGGGTGTCTGTGAAAACATTTAGCCCAAATTGCGCCCAAAATTGGTTGGGGGGTGGGTACACGTTTACGTGCTGTAATGAGGTGTTCATGAATGGGTATTTATTGCCCAGAAATCACAACTAATAACTTGCGTCATTCGCAGCCATTCTCAGATTGAATATTTTCCATAGAATTCTAACTTTTGATACCTTTTCGAATGTATTTTTCATTGAAGATCTTAGCAAATCCTGAACTTGATTTGTAATTTAAGGCAATTGACGTGGTATTATCATGTTAAGTGGGAAAGAGCTAAGTTGTTTTCTGGGAATTATTTGAAATAAGCAATCTTACATTAAGTAACTTAAGTTGAGTCAGTTCATTATTTCGCAAGGTTCTTTTTAGTCAGTTGATCTCGAACGTCTGTTCGTGAAAGTGTATTCAAAGTTTGTATCCGATATTGGTCCTCATTGTAATACCTGATCCTGTTGTTCCCTGAATAATTTTCATAGTGTTGATTGTATTACAATTGGAAGTTCGCACCGCAATTTCCGAATGAGTATATTATAAATAAATGTCATCCTTAAATGTCTCAAAATTTGATGCCTTTAAAGGTTTCCAAATTTTCGGTTAAATTAACAATCGGCTATATAATATCTAATATTAGATAATATAGAACACGTGCCCTAAGGCATAATAAACAGATCTTAAGGGGTCATATTGAATGCGACCGCCCGTACTTCAGAAAACAGAAGTGAACAAAATGACATGCTCTAAATCACGATCTTATCATGACAAGTATAATGCCTCAAGACAATATTTACCATAAGCCCATGGACAAGTGTTTTAGCAACAATTTTGCAATTTTTTGAGTCCCCTATAAATAAATTTTTTCAATTCTTACCTGATATTGTGACAATTTTTGTAGCAACTTGCAAATAGCGTGATGCGATTAAACCAAAAGATTTTTCGTAAAAAAAATATAATGCCTCAGGTTCTCAGTTTATTTTTAAAGCATAATTGCCTGATCGGCACAATTTTTAAATGTTTGAACTGCTCGAGCTGGTACCATTTGATGACAAAATTACGCAAAAGTAAACTTATTTACATTAAGGAGGCCTGGTAGTGTGCATTTGGGCATAATGTTACGACCCCGCCAATCTATACTTTTAACTTATTTGTCTGTAAATAAACAACAGATAGAAAGTTTCAAAATTGGCTTAGTCTTTGAAAAAATGCTGCATGAGTAACCGAAGTCAAACTCAAAACAAAATCAAACTCAAACCAAAACCTAACTCAAACTCAAATGCCGTATTAGATGGCGATGAGACCTGCCCTGAAAAGATTACGAGACGAGACAAACAACAGAATAAACAATAACAAAAAACAGTAACTCCGGGAAAAACTAAAAAATTCCTCTTTTAAAACATTGTTTATTTGGTGGGAATAGGTAACAAGATTATAAGAAAAATAACAAACCCAGTCAAAATTGAAAAGTTCTCAAAGTACTCTCGAAAACACACAGTTTTGAAGCCATTAAACCATGATCTATTAATTGAAAGGATTATCTGTGCTCAATTGGACTTCATTTCAACATGGATGGAAATTGCTTTTGAAAGGACTATGCAAAAAACAACAAGTCTGACCACAAGAATAGACCAGTATCAAAAACTTACAAAATGTTTATGAAAAACAGATAGTTTCAAATTCAAAAAGATTAATCAGTTGATTCATAAAAAAATGAATTAAGAAATTAATGTTTGCTTCTCGAAAATAGCGGATGGGACCAGTCACTAATGGGACTAATTTGCATGTTGACGAAAAAAAAACAAAACGGGCAAAGTTTACAAAAACCTTGTTATTTTTGACAACAAACAAAAAAACTGAATGTCATCAAAAGCAAAAGCTATCATCAAAACGCCAAAACAGACTGTTATATAGCTTCAACTGATCTTCTTTCTAGTGCCAATAGCTACTGTCATTATTGTGATAATGTTACATAAAATTAGAAAAAATCTGCAGATGTTGTAAAACATCCAAAAATCGCAAGTTTTATGAAAGCTTGAAGTAACAAATTCACAAACTACACAGCCACACAGAATAAGTTATATTTCATAAAAAGAGGATGCTGCGCGTATCAGTATTTAGTCAAGGCTATAATTTGACAAAAATAGGATTGACAGTTTTTTTTTTCAATTGCTGATAATTTTTAAAAATTTGTTTTTAAACATTAAGAGCCATTTGATATCAGCTGACAGCATTAGACATGCAATTGGAATGCAAATTGGCCTCCGTTTTATAAGACTAAGTCGAAAGACTGCAATAGAGCAACAAATGGAGGTAAACTCAAAATTTTCATTAAAATTTACGAAGACAATGTTTTGAAGCCATGAAAAGCCGAAGGACCTTGTGAAAGTCAGTGTAAGCTATTCTGTGAAAACACAATATATGCTTACTGGGCTTCTTTTAATCACAAGTGGAATCTGTCATTATTAAATTCTTGATTCGAAAACTGATCTCTCTGTAATTGAGATACATTGAAAACAAAAGAGAATGAAAATACTTTTAAAAATTCAGCGAAGCAATACAATCCGAATACTTATGATTGTGAAAATCCAGGATGAGATCGGATCTTATTAAAAACACGTAACTATTGTTCCAAATTTTGGCTTAATACATAGTTTGTAAAGTAAACGACGAACATAATGCCAACATTACCATTGTGCCAAAATCTCTGGGAACGGGTCGAAACAGAATATATCCAAATACAAAAAACATTCCCTCTGATCTTTTCGTTCATAATCCGATTACAAATCGGATTATTTCAGTGGATAATTTAAGCAATAGGGTGCAACAGTGGTTATTTTTTGATACCTTGACACATTGGGTAATTTGTCATTAGCTATTATGTCTTATCAACATTGGGGGTATTTTCATGAAGAACTAAATTTTTGTCTTCTACTTTTTTTTAATGTGAGAATTGAACAAATTTTTTGTGCTTGCTTACTTATTGAAGTGGGGAGTACGCCATCTGTTGCGACACATTTGACATTGAACGACAATCTCGACTGTCCCGACAGATTAGCGACTTTCGATTTCGATCCTCAATTGACAAACCTTGAAGAGATTTCTTGTAACACCTAACTAAGTTTCCTAATCCCTTTTCCCCTTTTTTAGTGATTGACTGCATCGGTGGAGAAGATGAACAAAATTGCGAGACCTACGAGTGTCCGGAGAACCACGTGCGATGTCCTGGCTCATCGCTTCTATGTATCCCGGAGTCATTCCAGTGCAATGGGGAGATCAACTGTCCGTATGCTCTGGACGAGCCAGACTCTTGTGGTGTTATAGAGTGCAGGTTCGTCCATTGCCAGCTAGAGAGCACCCCAGAAATTTGATCGTTTCGAGCAAATTTTCTTAATTTCTTACGAGAAATCTACGTTATATGTTTAACATATAGGTTTTTAATCAACTTTAATTGTCTCAACTTCAAATGAATTCCAGATGTGAAACTTAAATTTTTAATGCTGTGTAATATTAAATATTGCTTCACAAGACATCACAAGTAATGAAAAAAAATCGCCTTGAAAAAGTTTTTATCCGTCTTCTCAATATCAGTTTTCCGTCAATCTCTTTCAGTGTGGACGAGTTCTCGTGTGCCGATGGTCGCCAATGTATCCCAATGTCGTATTTGTGTGACAGATATCCGGATTGCGCGGATGTTTCTGACGAAGGCGCTAACTACTGTGGCGAAGACAATGCTAGGTAGGTTTTGTTAAGTGGTGTGAAAAAATAACTTTACTGCAGAATGTCAATATGCCAGAAAAGAACATCAAGTTAACCGAAACATTTGACCGATTTTTATTGAAGTCTCTTAATATTCTACGTAGCTTACAGGCGAGTTATTTGACAAACCTTGGAGCTATTTGTTCCGACCCAATTGTGGGGGAGGAATTATATACTCAAATGGGTTTTTTTGTTCAGACAATTTTGGCTGATCGATATATTCATCGTACAGAGTTGAAACTGGCATCATTAGAAAGCTCGTCCAGCGTAGAATATGGAACTAAAAGATTTTTTTTGTATTTTTTTTCTACCGAGAGTTATCGAGGTCTAAACTTTTGAGAAAATTAGAGTGAATTCCGTTGTTTTTATTAACATTTTTTGTAATTTTTGACCAAATTTTCGTCATATTGCTAATACTTGTCAATATTTTCTGAAACAATGTTATTGGTTTTACGGTTAAGGATAGAGAAGGCTCGCCAATTTTTTCATCCGAGTTTTTTGGTTACTATTTCTGCTAAATTTTGCGCACCTGAGAAGACTTTTTAAATAAAAAAAGCTCCAAATAAAAATAAGCTTTTGTTTCCCACTCTGTTTAAACTTGCAGGAAGTGGAGACCTAACATCTGGCGCCACAATCTTTAAAAACTCAAAAAAAGAACTGTTTATTTGCTTCCTGTAGGAGTTTTCTGGAATTAAATTTTTGCGGGTCTTTTAAAAAGTAAAGCTAATAATTATGCAAAATGCATGATTTATTTGTGGTTTAATGAAACATTTCATTTGCTAACTCATCTATTTTTCAAACATATGGAATAATGACTTGTTTTCGTTGGACGCTGAGAAAAATCAGGGCTAGGCTTGATATTATCATGGATTCTTACAATGAGTAATTATTCGGATTATATTAGGGTGCGGTTTTTTTCATTAGGACGCGTTTTTGCTTTTTTAGTTTATTACTGTTAAGACTTTTTTCAAAACAAAGTCCAATCATTGACAGATCCTATTTACAACAAAACAAGGCCATACGAAAATGTAATTTGTCTTCAAAGAAAAACTCATAGTTTTTAATGTGTGTGACATTGTATTTTCGTAAACTTAACATGATTCCTTTTTTTATTTTGGATTCGTTTGTCACTTTTTTCAGCCTCATGACTACGTTTTTTTTCTAATTAAGGATTCAATTGGATTGGTTCTTAAAGAGCGACAGTTGAGCCTATACAATGCCTTCAGTTTTTATCTAATTCCTCTTATGACTGAATAAATGAGTTCTACGATAATTTTAGTGAAATTTTGAAATTTGTCATTTTTAATCATACTTCTGTCCACATGTAGCTTAGTCTAAATTTATTAAGAGCAAACCTGTTCCAAGTAAAGGAAAAAGCACTCTTTATAGTGGTTTTATATTCAAATAACGTTTTTTGGCTTTCTTACTACGAAATTTCAAAATGTTTTGCAAATTTTTGCATATTTAGCTGTATTTGAGGTAGTTATATATTCCCTTTTCAGCTAATCATTTTATGTATAACACCATGTGGCATTGAAGAATGCGGAAAAAAAATTTTGATGACTTCTGTGAATAGCTGATGGTTTTAACGACTGCGAAGCCGTTCTCTCACAAAATTCATTGAACTTTTGTCTTTGCTTATAATTGTGGTTTTTTTTTCGTTATTCTTGTCAATCAAAAGCTCTAATTGCTTCTATAGATGTTTAAACGAATTTTTCTGTTTCTGATTTTGGGCCAGAGTTAAAAGTTTTGAAGACTTTCAATTAATCTTCTTCAAGAAAATAATTTTGTACCGCCCAATTTTTGCATATTTTCCTGTATTTGGGGTTGTTTTTGTTCTCTTTTCAATTTTCCAGCTTACAGATATGTCCAACTAACGTTGAAGGAATGAGCAAAAGAACTTCGTTAAAGACTCCAGTGAATAGGTCATAGTTTCAACAGCTGCGCATCCGTGCTCTAACAAAATTTTTTAGGATTTTTTTGTTTCTGCCTTTAAATATCGTTTTTTTTTGTTGTCTTTTGTCATATTTAAGACAATCAATTAAGACAATTAGGGCTTTGAATGCTTCGACGATTGTTTAATTGAATATATTGCCTGATTTTAATTTATAGCTCACGGTTTTAAAGACTTTCCATTATTTTTTTTCAAGAAAAGATTTTTGTTATTCCCAATCCTTGTTCTCTTTGTCGTCATCAAGTAACCAAGACTTAGTAATGACAGAGCTCGTCATTTTTATGTTGCTGTGAGCAAAATTTATGCTGTTGGTTTTGTGTTAGAAGTTGGTTATGTGGGGCTTAGAAATGTTTTTTCGTAAGAATTTCGTGACTTTTCGATACTCGTTAAAATTTGTGGTTATTTTTGTTGTCTTTTCCACGAAAGTCCTTTTTCTAGAAGACCCAGTACAAGTCAAAAGGGACCAAAGAAAGTCATTGAGAATGTATTGACAATAGAAATAATGGCTTCAACACTGTGGCTTCGATAAATTGTTTGTGAAGTTTTGAGTTCTGTCCCTATTTTGCTTTTTTGTCGTCCTATGATTTGCTCTCAATAATAACCAGCACAACGGGATTCCTGAGCAGTTGCAATTTGATCTGCTTCTGTTTCATAGATATAATGGCTTCAACCCTGTGGTTTCGATAAAGTGTTTGTTAAATTTCTGTCCGTGTTTGCCGTTTATTTTGTCGTCCTGTGATTTGGCCTTAATAATAACCACTACAATTGGATTCCTGAGCAGTTGCAAATTGATCTGTACTGTTTCAGGTTGAAAGCTTATGGTTGGTTTGAACTTTTGAAAATTTTTCTATTAAAAAAATCAATGGATTTTGAGCTTTTTCACTTTTATATTTTTGCTTTCAATTTTGTAGCTTGGTCTCTGTAACGACAGGTCGTATCCTCGTTCCAGTAAACCAAGATTCAATCTTTATAATAGGTTTTTTGAAAAAAATAGTTTCTTAGCTTTGGTACTACGCATTTTCCTAAGAAAGGATTTTTGGATATTTGCTTATTCTGAGTTTTTTGTTTCATTTCCACATTATCACACTAATGGGGTGACCCAATTTGCGTTGAAAAATTGCAAAACTGACGGTGTTAAATATTCTTCATGAATATCTTATGGTTTCAACAGTTGCTGCACAATGTTTTATGGTAAATTTAACTGTTTTCTGTTTCGTTTTTTTCTTCTGTTAATTTTGCAGTCGTCACACATATTACGGATAAAGACAAGTCTCAATTGCTTCCTATGACGTATAAATTGGCCTTCCTAATGAGCCGAGTTGATACGAAGTGGTTTCAGTCAATTTGAAATTGGTTGTTTTCAAAAACAGAAACGTACTTTTGAAATTTGTCCGTTTTGCTCTTCTTTGTCGGGCTGTCACCTAGTCGCATTATGGAGAGGTCTTATATCTTATCCAATTAACATCTAATGAAGTACATGTTGATTTGTTTAGATGGGCTTTTATCGGATTTCGATTTCATTTTGTTTTTTTACAGCGTTCAAGATGTTCGCACAAGCTACAATTTCGAATTTCTGAAGAGGCATTTTGCTCTGAGAACCTAATTTTTGCTACTTGTTTAGGAGCTACGAACTTTATAGCAGCCAGATTTTTTGCTGAAATAATTTTGGCTGTTGGATATTTTATGCGAAGAGACGAAATGGTAGTATAATAAAAAAAAACTCGTTTAAAAAACGATTTTTAGAAGTTTTTTTTGATGTCTCGTTCTCTTGTCATTTAATTAAATGCTTAAAATGGTTTTTTTCAGCAAGGGATCTATTATAAAGTGATATAAAAATGTATACTACACAATTGACGTTCTATAAAAAAAAGTTTAACTGATTCCCCAAAATTGTACTTCCATTTTAAAAATTTCTCCGCAAATCAAACACAACCCTCAAACTGTTTCTATTTCACTGATAGCTAGTTTTTTTCTCTCTGATGATCAAATGGATGGCATAATTTTAATTATATAAAATATCTTGAGAGCATTTTAAATCAATTAGTCTAGCCGAAAAAGAAACAATTTCGAACAGATTTACTTCTAAATAGCTGAAGATTTGTTTCTACTTCAGTTTCAAATTTTGGGATAAAATTGCTAAATTGAGCGTAGTTGTATGGCTCATTTTTGTTTTTACCTCATTTCCAGCTTCGCATTATGGAGAGGTCTTATGTCTTATCCGATTAACATCTAATGAAGTACATGTTGATTTGTTTAGTTGGGCTTTTATCGGATTTCAATTTCATTTTGTTTTTTTACAGCGTTCAAGATGTTCGCACCAGCTACAATTTCGAATTTCTGAAGAGGCATTTTTGCTCAGAGAACCTAATTTTTGCTACTTGTTTAGGAGCTAAGAACTTTATAGCAGCCAGATTTTTTGCTGAAATAATTTTGGCTGTTGGATATTTTATGCGAAGAGACGAAATGGTAGTATAATAAAAAAAAACTCGTTTAAAAAACGATTTTTAGAGGTTTTTTTGATGTCTCGTTCTCTTGTCATTTAATTAAATGCTTAAAATGGTTTTTTTCAGCAAGGGATCTATTATAAAGTGATATAAAAATGTATACTACACAATTGACGTTCTATAAAAAAAAGTTTAACTGATTCCCCAAAATTGTACTTCCATTTTAAAAATTTCTCCGCAAATCAAACACAACCCTCAAACTGTTTCTATTTCACTGATAGCTAGTTTTTTTCTCTCTGATGATCAAATGGATGGCATAATTTTAATTATATAAAATATCTTGAGAGCATTTTAAATCAATTAGTCTAGCCGAAAAAGAAACAATTTCGAACAGATTTACTTCTAAATAGCTGAAGATTTGTTTCTACTTCAGTTTCAAATTTTGGGATAAAATTGCTAAATTGAGCGTAGTTGTATGGCTCATTTTTGTTTTTACCTCATTTCCAGCTTCGCATTATGGAGAGGTCTTAAGTCTTATCCGATTAACATCTAATGAAGTACATGTTGATTTGTTTAGATGGGCTTTTATCGGATTTCAATTTCATTTTGTTTTTTTACAGCGTTCAAGATGTTCGCACCAGCTACAATTTCGAATTTCTGAAGAGGCATTTTTGCTCAGAGAACCTAATTTTTGCTACTTGTTTAGGAGCTAAGAACTTTATAGCAGCCAGATTTTTTGCTGAAATAATTTTGGCTGTTGGATATTTTATGCGAAGAGACGAAATGGTAGTATAATAAAAAAAAACTCGTTTAAAAAACGATTTTTAGAAGTTTTTTTTGATGTCTCGTTCTCTTGTCATTTAATTAAATGCTTAAAATGGTTTTTTTCAGCAAGGGATCTATTATAAAGTGATATAAAAATGTATACTACACAATTGACGTTCTATAAAAAAAAGTTTAACTGATTCCCCAAAATTGTACTTCCATTTTAAAAATTTCTCCGCAAATCAAACACAACCCTCAAACTGTTTCTATTTCACTGATAGCTAGTTTTTTTCTCTCTGATGATCAAATGGATGGCATAATTTTAATTATATAAAATATCTTGAGAGCATTTTAAATCAATTAGTCTAGCCGAAAAAGAAACAATTTCGAACAGATTTACTTCTAAATAGCTGAAGATTTGTTTCTACTTCAGTTTCAAATTTTGGGATAAAACTGCTAAATTGAGCGTGGTTGTATTGCTCATTTTTGTTTTTACCTAATTTCCAGCTTCAACTTTCCGAAGGGATATATTGTTCCTCTTCTTATGTTGTTTTTAAACTGTTTCGTTATGCAGGTTGTCATTTTTTCACACATTAACAATGACACGAGTTTTTGGTTGAATTGAGTGATCGGATGGTTGATGATACAAGTGGCTTACCTTGTTCTGTCAAGGAGTATTGACTATCTCAATATCTTGGAAGTGTCTTTTGGACCTCATTTAACTGATGTCTTTCCCGAAAAAGCAAATCAAATCCTTTTTTTCAACAAATTTTACATCAATTTTTTTAAAAAAATTTCTTCTTTCTTTGAGCTTCCGTGAATCAGGTTGAAAATTTCCCGTCACAGACGTTTCTTGGAGTCTTTTGGAAAACTCTTTTGGAAATTAAATTTTTGATTATGCTCTATGTCGTACGTGCCAGTTTGACTTAAACCCTGTTTAACTGTTGGTATCGTAAAATGATGTCCTGCTTCTTAGAAACATCTTTTTCATTATGTATTTTTCGGATGTCATTTGCAAAGACATTGCAGAATTACATGATAAGAAAAATAGATTTTTGTTGTTTTTTCCTAGATTTCTCTTGTTGGTAGAATTAACGTAGATTAATAGGAATTTTTTAACACAAGTACAATACATTTTTCAATTATCACTTTTTAAAGAAGAGAAACCTTCCCTAGTTTTAACTTAATGTCAAATTTGGCATTAGTTTTGAACTAGGGTTGACTGTTTCGATTTGAGGGCCAAAAATGACGTATTTGTTTTCTAAAAATTCAAGCAAAAGACGAATTGAGGCAAACGTTTTCATGCAATCTTGGTCTTTTTCGAAAACATGCCATCAGTCATTTTGAAAAATTTTTATACAATATTTATCATTTAATTTGTTGGAACATTCGTGCATACGCACACTCTTCTCCTTTCGTGCCCTATTCTTGACTGCAACTTCAATTGAATGTGTTATTTTCCAGGTGTGTTCGTAGCATCCATTTCCAGTGTGAGGAATCTGGCATCTGCATAGACTTGGAACTGGAATGCAACGGCATCTCTGACTGCTATGACGGGTCAGACGAGGCGGATTGCCCGGGTAAGTTTTCTACAAACTGACGCAACATATCCGTGAACAAACTGATGCGCATTTTTACCACGTATTGAGCGAACCCATTAGTGACCCCATAAATGGTATTGCCGATTCAAAAATCCCTTCAATCGTCTACCAGTGCCGGCAACTATGACTAAAATAAGGGATCTCTAATGACCAAAAAAAGTGCATAAATTTTTTTTGGGGAGGGGGGGGGGGTTCGGGTGCAAACAAACTGGTTATATAGGACGGGGACAGGCTGAGGTCCCAGACCGAACGTCGATATGTCCAGACCGAAATAAACGCACAAGGGGGGGTGTCGTGCGTTCAAAATTACACGATCTGGAAACACGAATGAACGCACGATCGTCTGGACATAAGCAATTTTGAAATTACGATAGTGAGGGCATAGGCAACTTTGAACGAACGAAGGTCCAAACATAGTGACCCTGGAGCGCACGAAAATTTTTTGAATGGAAACAGTAAAGCCAAAACTTGATGAGCTCATGTTTATTTGACTAAACACTCTTACCAGAGTGCTCTATCAAGTGAAAGCTTTCTACCAAGAAAATCTCAACTCACTTGAGCTCAAAACTTACAAAACGTCAAACGCAGGAAAGGTCGCATCCATCTTTTTGCTTTGTTTTTGACATTTTCAGGCCTAAAATTATAGACCATTGCTGAAGTTGCAAAACAAAATCAAGCTTTAATTACTGGGTGGCTGGCACCCTTTTCAACCAATACTTTCTTCGAGCACCTTTTATTAATTTAAATTGTAACAACTGCTGGGGGACTTTATCACAACCATCACACCAAGATATCCCAACTTATATGATTAAAACTGGCGATAGGTCTGGACATACGCATTTTCGAACGTATGAAAGTCTGGATAGCATGAAAAGTTAGGGGATGCAATAAACATTTTATGTTATTATAAGAGTGTAAAAAATCAATTATAGATGGTGATTGATATAACGGCTCAGATATAAGACCACAGAAAGTTAATCTTTATAACCACATTTATCCAGATCTGGACTCTGGTGACGTCACGTGTCCCTCTGGCTCGTTCCGCTGTCACTCTGGGGAGTGCATGTGGAATGAGTACAAGTGTGATGACATCACAGACTGTGGGGATGGGAGCGACGAGAGCCAGTGTCACGTGACCAGCCAGAACTGTGACCCAGAGTTCTACTGGCTCTGTCTGTCTTATGAAGAGGAGCAATGCATTGAGCTGGACAAAGTTAGAAACATCCAAGTTTGGATCAGGATTACATTAGATGCTTTTTTCATTCTTTACAAACTTCTGAATTCAATTTCGCAGATTTTTTATCAAGAATGTCTCGTCGTTTTTGCAACTCCTGTTTTGGTTTGAGGACTATCGCAACTGCAGCCGAGGCTAAAAATTACATTTCAATGGTTTTCAGAGTTTTCGGAAAATTTTTTCAGCAGGCGATAGGCATAATTGATTAAAAAACTTAGCGATGATTTTCATAGCTGTTAAATTCCCCACAAAGTATATAGGATTTTTGCGGTAAAAAACACAATTTTTATCGCCATTTGTTCAGAATTCATAATTTTGTGATAATTTCTGAGTAATGGTCCACATGCTGCGGTCCCAGACCAAACTAGGTATTTCCATACTAGAGAAAAATGAACGAGGTGGAGCCCCTCGGTCAAAATTACACTGTACCCATTACATAGAACACAAGAATGTCTGGATATTAAAATCCGTCTGGAACGGTCTGGACATACGGAATTTCGTTCTGACATGTCAATATGGGTCTGTCTCAATGGATATGGATCTTTTCCGCTAGCATCAACCAAAAACTTGTTTTTATTGCATTTTTAGTGATTACGAGCTTTGTAAAGGGGTGTAATATAATTTTTTATGTCAAAAATTGTTACATATATGGTTGTTGATGTATTATACCAGGAACGATATTATGACAATAAATGACCTTTTCAGAAGGGAGGTAAACATTAATTTTTGAGGGGTGCCTAAATTTCGGCTATATAGTACTGGGGGGGGGGGGGGGGGGGGCTAGCGGAAAAGATCCGATATGATTATCTATAAAAATTCTCTATAAACTGAATAATACAGGTGTGCGATGGAAGAGATGATTGTTCGGATGGGTCAGATGAGCACTGCTCTGTGGGTCTGTGTGACGTCAACAACGGAGGTTGTGAACAGATATGTCATATCACTCCGAGAGGGGTGTCCTGTTCGTGTCATGAGGGGTACAAGCTTAGTAATGAAACTGCAGATATCTGGACGGCTATCCAGACTGGCGTTGCGGGAAAAACGTGTATTGGTAAGTTCTTTGCTCTTAGCATATATTTGAAATCGAAATCGATAGAAAGTTTCATTGAATAAATTAACTAGCTTGTGCCGGACCTACTGCGTACACATTGGTATAATGAAGCATCTGTTTTTTCTTA